>NC_056687.1:155286262-155587626 GCF_018350215.1 Panthera leo
CTGGTCTCATTTTAAGATCTTCTATAACTGGGAGCCTGACTGACTATGATTTCAAATTCCGACTCAACCACTCAATAACTGTGCAACTTTGGGAAGGTTACCTGTATTTGCTCGCTTGCAAAAAATGAAACAATTACAGTAATTAACCTGCATGTTTGTCAAAAATTGAATGAAACAATCCCTACAGAGCAAGCACAAAGTAAGTGCTCAATAAATATTGCTAGTGCTGTGGCTCTTCACAATTAAGAAGCTTTCACTTTACTCAGGGAGGCTGTATGGGCTGGGGGATCAGCCATATGCCTTCCCTTTCAGGACCCGATTCTATCCTACAGCAAACTTTATTCTCCCAAATCCATCTTGCTTCAATCTGTTTCTGCAATATGGTGACTCTCTAAAAAAATCCACTTAACATTTCTCTGCCAATAAATTAGAGGCCAGAAAGAAGGAAGGCGGCATGCACTTACCTTTCTAGACATTTTGCAGATGGCTGGTTGCCTTGAAGCCAAGTCATGGCTTCTGGGGGCTCAAGTAAGTGCTTGATTCTCATCTGCCGCAGAAGAATCCTGTGAGCTCAGCGGGGGACAGCACAAGGATGAAGTAAGGCCTTTTGAGAGTATGTCTTGGGAGATCTCTTTGGAGTTAATGATACAGAATCCAAAAGACCTCCTGGAACTTTGCAGTCATTCCTCAAACTAGGTTGGTGATTTCACGGGCTAAGTGCCATGGCGACCTCACTGACATCTTCTGATGTCTTCTCAATGCCTTCTCAAAGAAGTCAATCATTGAACCTTCCCAGCATCAATCTTTTCAAAAATTTTTCCTAATTTGTGTTTCATGTGGTTTTCAAATTCTCAGATCCCACCCAAAATATCTGTAGCAAGTGGTGGGGCGGGGGAGCACAGTGAAAAACACCCACATGCATTTTTTTTCTATTCTGCATATAGCAACTTCTTCAGTGATCGCAATATCCCTGAACAGGAGTTAATGTTTTCTGCTTTTTAACATAAAACAAGATGGTAAAATTAAATTGTGAGTAAGTCACCAAGATACAACAGGTGTGCCTGCCAAAGTTAGATACCAGACAAAATGCTATATTTTTTTTTAAAGAAATTCTTGAGAACCATTTCCGCACTGCTTGGCTCCAACAGAAAATCACAGATGTGAAAAGGGGTTAAGATATGGGAAGAAAAGAGGATTTCAGGAGAAATATGTCTTCAGAGCAATAATATTCAAAATGTGGTCTCCAGACTAGCAGCATCAGCAACTTGAGAACTTAGAAATATAGATTATCAGGCTCTGCCCCAGGCCCACTGAATCAGAACCTCTGGGAGTGGGCGGGGTCCAGTAATCTCTGTTTTCACAAGCCTTCAGGTGATTCTGCTGCAGGTCAAAGTTTGAGAACCACTGCTTCAGATAAAGCTACGTTCTAAACACCCCAGGAAACTTCCCTAGACTGCCAAGAACATTCTTTGAGACTCTCTAGGGCATCAGCGTCAATTTAACCAGGGCATGCCTCACTGCCAGCCAACTTCCAAGGCACTTGGGGGCCACCGTTCCCCAAGGCAGGAAATTTAGGGAAGACAGAAATAAGACAAGGCTGTTTGCAAACAAACAACCAACCAACAAACAAAAAACCTTCTGATTCTGAATTTACTAAAGACACTTAGACTGGGGACAATTCAAGATCCTAAACCAACCTCCCTCATGTCTATGCTCTGATAGAGCTGGCCACACCAACACTTTATAGTCCCTGTAAAACCAGGGACTTCCTGGGGAAGTCCCTGAAATGGCCTGAGAAAATAAAATCACACATTGGTTTCCCTCCGTCACTCAAGCCTGCAGTCTCAAGTTCACTGATGAGGAATGGCTTTGCTTGGATCACTCAGTCTAATATGTATCTCCTGGGGTTTGTGAAACTCAGTGGACTGAAATATGACCATTGTCCCCCAAATTATGGAGGGCAGGAAACATGATCTGGCAAGCTGATTTAGTGCCCTTTAAAGTTTAGTGCAATGGTATAGGTGTGTACTCCTAGATGTGCTCAGAGAAAGGATGTGTGAATGTTTTCCACGGGCCCAAGGTATATGACCTGCATAAAAAAAGCCAGCATAACTCCTCTTAGGACCTGTATTAGTTGCCTAATGCTGTGTAAGAAATTATAACAAACTTAGTGGCTTAAAACATCACTCGTGTGTTAGCTCACTGTTCTGTAGGTCAGAAGTCCAGGAATGGTATGACTGGGTTCTCTACTCAGGGCTACATCCATTTCCTGAGGCTCTGGGGAAGAGTTTGCTTTCAAGCTCATTCAGGTTGTTGGCCAAATCCAGTTTCTAAGTCCTACTCCAGTACTCCGGCCCCCATTTCCTTGCTGGTTGTCAGCTAGGGCCACTGTCAGCAATGAGAGGGTCCCCACATTCCTTACCACATGGCCTCATCCACCTCAAAAGCCAGCAATGAAGAACCCCTCTAACATGTTGTCTTTGGCTTCCTCAGTCTCTGACCTCTTGACCCAGATTTAGAGGACATGTGGGATTAGGTCAGGCCAACCTGAATAATCTTCCCTTTGATGAACTCAAAGTCAACCGATTTCTTGAGTAATCAGCACCTAAGTACAAAGTCAACTGATTAGGTAACATTAACTGCATGTACAAATTCGTCTTGCCGTGTCATGTAACAATCATAGAAGTCCCACACATCATATTCTCAGACTCCACCCACATTAAAGGGGAAGGAATTACACGGGGGTGAAGGTCAGTGAGGGTCATTTTAGGGTTCTGCCCGCCAGAGATCCTGTCCAAAAACCAGAGGGGTAAGGGGACCCCAGCAGGTGGGAGATGAAAATGAGTGTCAGATAGCTATAGATCATCTTTTGGGGGTCAAGAATTTTGAAAAGAGGAATCCAAGCAAACAATTTCCAAAGAGCTCATGAAAGTGTCATCTGAGAGTGAGAGTAGGCTTTAAACTCTCGCAAGGTGCAGAGAGCAAGAAGCCAGAAAGGATGGCACCTCTTGTCAGTTATAGGGGAACTTTCTCGTAACCTCTTTTCCCTCCACTCTCTTTCAGCTGGAACCTGGCAAGGGCAAAACATGTGTATTAGCTAGGGAAAGGGAAGATGTGAATACAGGAAAGAAGAATCAGGCCATCACACCCTCTTTCCCAAAAGGCAGGGGGCCACCAAAAATAGGTCTTAGCAAGGTGAGAGAAGTCTCACATTTGCATGAGAACTGAAGTATTGATCGACACCTAGGACTGGATGTTTTTTCCACAAATTACAATTGTAGTTTTTCATTTGTTTTTTCTTCTCTAAAGTACTTAAAGTAGCTGCAACTTTCCTCAGAGTGATCACAAAAGTCATGGGGACTCCTGAGCTTTCATCAAGTGGTAGGGAAAAGACTTTCCCCAATGAATAAAGTTTTAAAGGACAAATGGGAGCCAAGAAGAAAACAAAGATGAGGACAAAGACAAAGAAGTAGGAGGGGGACAAAAGTCACACTGAAAGCATCATGATTGTTCAAAGTACTGGTTATGCACATGTAAGACAACTGGGACGACAGAAGGAAAGTGACTTACCCAACATACACAAATAGTACGCTAGGCAGTGACTGAGCTGGGGTGGGAAATCAAGTCTTCCAGACTCTGAAACCTTTTATTTTGCTTCACAACCATGCCAAGTAGAAATTTTGACTATAGGAAAATCACAAATCTAGTGGACAGAAAGCCAGAGTACTCCTGCTGCGGATAGGTTCTTACTCCCTCATTTTCCTTCACGTGGGCTCTGTTGCAGGAGCCAATGTGACTCTTTCCAATAATGGGTCAGCATCTTAAAGAAGCCTAAACTATTCTTCCTAGATAAAACTCCAGGGACTTAGACTTTCCTTTTCCAAAGAAAAGAGGTAAGGACTCTGTTGTCGGAGGAACCTGGTACCTCCTGGTTGACCAATCACTATGGAGCTTCAGTTAACTTGAAATAACTTATTTTTGGTCTAGGTGGGATGAAAAATATACAGAAGCCTCCATTTCTCACCTTCTAGCTAGAATAGCAGTAGAAGATTCCTAAGGTGATCAGACCCTGCTGTAGTGAGAGAGGAGGGAGAAGGAAGGAGAAAGACAAAATGCTTTCTCTATGGCCCGAGTCTTCCCTTTCAGTCCTGAGGGCAGCCTTCTAAGAGGAAAGACATGGAGGTCAGAGAAGGGAAGTAACATGTGCTCACCCCTTCCAGAAGGAAATGAGGAGCCGAGGCTATGCTCTGGGATACCATACAGTGAAATGGAGCTCAGTGAGGTCACAGACCGTGGCAGAAAAGAACATGGCAGCTAGACAACCTGTGATGTGTGCCAACTCTGGCCTTTTGCACATGCTTAACAAGCCTATCTGAATCTCTGTATTTCATCTAACAAATGGACTCACAGCTCTCTAAGATTGCTCTGTGATGAAACTGTGTTCATAAAACACTTGACACATAGTTGAGATGACTGTTGCTTGTCTCTCCCATCCATAGTATATCCTCTGGCCATTGCCCTATGAAATTAAAATTTTTAGAGAAATTCTCAAGGTTTATAAAAAAAATATATAGTCAAAGTCAACGATGGTATTTGTAATCCATGAGAACACACAGCCACACATCCATGAACTCACTGTTTCTAGCCATAAACTAGTGACACTGTGCTGTATGCCTATCATTAGGTTGTCGTCAGACCATATTCCTCAGCAGGGAGACAGGGCCACTGGCCTCCTTTTTCCTGCTCACAACCAGAGTGATGGAGTTAAGGAAGGAACATGAAGCAGGAATGATTACATTTTAACTTAGGACACAAAAGCCGAGTGTTCTGCCAATATCTTTCCACAGCAGAAAGCCTTCTAAGAAGGGAGTCGAAAACTGAAGCAGAAAGCACCAGATAAAATTGTCAGCCAATGCCTGAGTGGCTGACTTCAGGGCCTACCCAGGTGGTCAAGCACCAGGTGCATAAGGACCCTTTCACCCCACCGTCAGCCAAGACAAAATGGTGCCAAGTCCCTTGAAGGCTGTGGCCATAGAAGAGCTACCCTTACATGAGATGCCCTCGCTTGCCCTTCTCAGCCACTCTGCTTTCACTAGATGTCAAGAATGCCAAGATGTATAGAAAAACGGTCCTTAGCTGCAAGACCTCACAAGTAACAGGAAAAACAGATGCGATATTAATCAAAGTCATTAGTGCCAGCTTCCCCAACAGACCCAGCATTTCAGTGGTTTAATACACGCTTATTTCGTGTGCCCGTCACATCCAAACGTGGGTTAGGTGGACTTCCTTGACACTGCAGTTACAAAGTCTGTAGTGACAATGAACTTCAAGGTCAGAGAGACGGCAGGAGGGTCACATGGGATGATTTCAAGTGCAGGCCTAGAAGTGGCACACTCTGGGCAGGACCCAGACACGTGGCCCCAGTCTAACTGCAATGGTGGCTGGGAAATCCAGAAGAGCACACAGACATTTGCTGAGTGTTAATAATCTCCACCATAGACAGACAGACAAATTAAGGCAACGCAATGAATTACATTTATGGCACTTGATTTACGGCATAGTTTTGGTTTATGGCATAGTTTTCGCAGCAGCGCGGTGAAGGGAGTTATAAATTCTGTTTGAGCAGGTCTAGGAAAGTTTCATGGAAAAGGAGACAACTGATACGGGTCCTAGAAAGGGAGTAAGAGGAAGATAATGAAGGAGTGAAGAGGGACGTTTTCAGGCAGACGCATGGACGCATGAAATCACACAGCAAATTTACAGACTTTACCAAATTTGGCATGTCCAGGGCAGAGTGTGCATGGGGGGGTGCAGGAAGGAGAGATTAGGGTGAGTGGGACCCAACCCTGAGGTTGGGAGGAAAATTTCAGGGCTATGGTAATGGGGTGCTAGAAACCAGAGTCCTTGCCAGGGTGTGGTCAGATATGTGAGGCAGGTGCTTGTGACCCTCAGCCAATAAGCCAGGCCTCCTAAGTTTCCTGCATTCGGGACAGAAGTCATCACCGTGCCAATGACCACCGCTGCATGTGGCAATGCAAGGCTCTCTTCTCCCTCTGCAGCACCACACGGAAGAAGAGGGGGGGTGTTATTGAGCATCGAACATACCAGGCCTCAAATGCTTATTCCACCACTACTGGGCAAGTAGCTCTGGAAGCCACAGTTTTTCTAGAATGAGATTAACAACGAGTACCATAGAAAACAGCATGCTGATGAAGGGGAATGAGACTTGTAGAGCTACAAGATGGCCTCTGGCATCGGGCCTTCCCAACAATCTTAGCAACTTCCACCCTCTGTCAGGCCTACTTCTTTCTCCCTCTTTCGAGAACACGCTTTGGTCATATAATTGACAGATTTGGACTGCTTTCGGGGTGTTTTTACTTTGCACTGCGGTGTCCTTGGTCTCTGTGTCAGTTGCAGTAAAGCTATTGAGTGCCTTAACGCCCTGCTCCAACACACCCACAGGACAAAGTTCTTGCCTGTTTCTGGAATCAGGGCACTTCTCAGTCTCTCCTTGAAGCCAGACTGACCTTGGAGTCTAGAAGTCCTCTCAGGACTCAGTCTAGATCTCATTAGGTATTGACAATTGCCCTCCGAGGTAGATAGTATCATCCCCATTGTACAGATGATGAAAACCACAAAGGGATTTGAAAGGTGAGGCCAAATGTATTCTATTTCTTTTACAACAATTTGAATCTTCTCCCTGGTATATAAAACAGGCCACCGTTAGCTGTTACCTTAAAAGGTAGGAGGAAAAGAAGTAAGTATTTTGCCCGGAAATAAGATGGCTCTTTAAAAAAAAAAAAATCATGCAACTAGTTTCCCCCGTAAATACTCTATAAAGTGGGTAATCTCAAAACACTAGGCAATAAACAACAAATTCCAGAGATAAAACACAGAAGGTATAGCAGGCGTCATTGCTTTTGACTTGTACTTAATAGAAGTAAACTGGGCCCAGGGTTACCAAGTGAAACAGCAGGGCCCTGACGCATGTTGAAAGATGACACTCCTCCTTTTTCGTTAGCATGTTTGTGTTTTTTTTTTTTCCGAGAAACTACATAACTGACACATGATTTTTGGGTTATTTAAATATTTATTTATCTATTTATTTATTTTTGAGAGAGAGAGAGTGTGGGAGGGGCAGAGAGAGGGAGGGAGGGAGAGAGAGAGAGAGAGAGCGAGCGAGAGAGAGAGAATTCCAAGCAGTCTCCACACCGTTGGTGCAAAGCCTGACGCGGGGCTTGAACCCACAAACCTTGAACCATGACCTGAGCCAAAATCAAGAGTTGACACTCAACTGACTGAGCTACCCAGGCACCTCATAACTTATACATATTTAAATACATAAGATGCACAAACACATGTATGCCCACCATTTATATGCATATAAACATGTACCTTTACACACACATATACCCCAATTAACACAAACCAGACTACTTTTTGTTGTTGCTGTTCTGCTTTATTCTGGTGTAGTTGCCACCAGTAAGAAATTGAGGAGGATGCTTTGGATAATCTGACACTCTCTCCCTCCATTGAAGAGAGCAAACAGGATTGGAAAAGAGAAGAGAGGCCCAGGATGTACAGCATTTCAGGGCCAACATCCCTGAACCAGGAGCTTCAGGACCCACCCTATTTCTTCTATTGGCTTCCATGGCAGGAAGTGCCCCCCAGCCTTCCCCCCACATCCCCTCAGTCCTCTTTGGTCATCTGCAGGCAGCTCCCATGTCGGACACCCCCTGGTCAGAGGAGTGTGTTCAGCCCAGGCTCAGAACGGGTCAGAAGTGCCAGGGGTTAACACCTTAAGAGCTAGCTCAATGCCGAATATGTTGGAGTTGGTGGACAAACACCCCAGCTTCTACCCTCACGGGACAGGATCTGGGTGTGCTTTGCATAGCCTCTCTTCAGGGTTGGGCCCTAGTCACCCACAGCAGGGGCCTCCTAATCAACGTGCCCCCTACTGACTTTCCCACCCAGCCCATCTCACTTCCCCACTTCCTTACTTTGCTGCCCGAGGCCATTGCCTGAGAAAACTCCTTACCCAAATCCCTATTTCTGGGTGTTCTCATAGGGGACCCACACTAAAAAAGTTCCCCAATTCTAATGCCTCCAAACCAAGCGTCCAATCCCTGACATCTCTCTGCCTGCCTTGCCAGACGCCCAGGGCCCCCTTTCCCAGCCAGTTCCAGAGGAGACCGTGGCTCCCTCCTCTGGGTTGCAACTGTTTACACTTTGTGTCCTCAGGTGGCCTACAGCAGGGATTCTGTCACGCCTCCAGAGCAACACCAGAAAGAAGCAGGTGTTCAGTGACAACTGGCGAATCATCTCATCCCCCTCTGCCCGGCACACACACATCTCCAACACATCTGCAGCCCCAGAGTCGGTCTTCGAGCCGCTTAGAGCCGCTTAGAGGCTATGGAGCTGCCTGGCCTGGGATCTGATAGCCCGTGGGGACGTCCACGAATTGGCCCTGGTAATACGCTTTTCTGGAACTTCAGACAAGCAGATGGACCCACCAACGGGCCTCTGGCCACTGGTTGCCCTCCGTCAGTATAGTATGCATCTAAGAGGAACCCGCTTTGTTCCAGAGCAAAGAGACTGGAACACACAGAGGTGTTCCCAGTTCCTCTTCATGTAGCCTCCCTACATGAGACCCTGCCCCCACAGTGCCCCAAGCACTCCCACAGAACCCAACCCTCCGCATTTGCAGGGCGACGCCATCTTGCAGCTGGACTCAGACAGAACCGCCCTACTTTTGCTGCCGACGTGTCCAGTGATGAGGAAAGTCTCACAGGTGTCTCACAGAAAGCCCGCTGCTCTTCACCTTCACTGTGGACTGCCTCCCTGCTTTGCCCAAATCACCCGTCAAGCCCATTTCCTGCAACCCACCACCCTCCCCAAGCCTGAGCCCCCACACCAAGTTGACACCACACGGCAATGGGTTTCCTACCGGACCCAAGAACAGGAAAGCTGGTTCATTCCTGTCCCCACTGCTGGCCACGGTGCCGATGACACATAAGGCGTAGCTTTCCGCACCGGGGGCATGGATCTTAACCTGCAGATACCCCCCCCCCCCCGGAAAGGGGATGCAGTGACGTAAATTCGCCCAAGAACACCGAGTCTCCGAAGTGTAAAAGAAGGGGGCTCCCGAAGGAGGAGAGGCACCTGAGAACACCCAAGGCATGCTTTGCTTGATTCACATAGCTTAGCCTGGGGGAAGAGAGGGGTGCAGAGAAGAATCCACTTGGATAGCGCTAAAGGACAGAATATGACACCGCTGAGCAGAGCATTTCTCCTATAGTTACAAAGATTAAGAACCTGAAGTCAGGCAGCATTTGACTCGCAGCCTAGCTTTTCTGAGGTTGTCCATGAAGGACTCTGAAAATGCCAACACACAGTAGCAAAGGAGCTTTAGAAATGAGCTTCCTGGCGGCATTTCTGATTGACAGCCAGTCACCGTGTGGTTTATTTGAAGCCTGTTTGAAGCCAGTGGAGAAAAATGAACAGAAGGTCAGAGCCACACTGGGTACCTTCTAGATGAAACTTCCACAGTGTGGAGGGAGGTAGTTTGCATTCACTGACTCAGCTTAGAAAACTCTTCAGGGGCACCTGGATGGCTCAGTTGGTTAAGCGCCTGACTTTTGCCTTTGGCTCAGGTCACAAGCCCACGGTTTGTGGGTTCAAGCCCCGAGTCGGGCTCCACGCTGCCGGTGCGGAGACTGCCTGGGATTCTCTCCCTCCCTCTTTCTCCACCCCTCCCCGACTCGCGTGTGCACGCGCTCTCTCTCTCTCTCAAATCAATAAATAAACTTCAAAAAATCGTTTAGGAAATTTCCTGGCAATTATTAGCAGGGGTCTGATCTAAGGATAACCCCAGGAAGGGATGTTTTGATGTGCTTCGGAGTTAACACCGTAAAGAAGGTCATCATCACAGCCAGGGAGGGATGGTGGCATTCCAGAACACCTGTTGGAAACTCAGCCTGGCCAGCGGCACACAAAGCTGGTTTGCGGGCATGCGGGCGTCTTACCACAGATCCCGCAGTGCTAGGCAGCCGTGTGACAGCCCTCGCCCGGCTGTCATGGAAACAGTGTTCTGTGAAGGCTCATCCACAGCCTCCTGACCTACTGCGCGAAGCAAGGCCTTTCACCCTTCTCCAGCCCTTTCCATGCATCTACGTCTATGTTCCAACGTGGGAGATGTTCCTGTTCCTTAAAGGAGGTAGGAAAAGGGGGGGTTAGAAGGTGCCCACTACGTGCCAGGTTCACACCACGTGAATAACTCCACGTAACCTTCTTAGCGGCCCGAAGTGGAAAAGCAGTGGAAGGTACAGTCTATCCATCAAAGGCCGCTCAGGAGCAGAGAAAGGACTCCAGGTTCTTCGGCAGAGAGGGGGTTAATACAGAGACTATTAAATGCAGGACAGGGGTGTGAAGGTCTGCGAGAGCCACTTCCAGCTTTGAAGAAATCAGAAAATATTTGGATCACAGGAAACCCCTGCCAGTGATCTCACCCGCATACCACGCTGGAGTAGGGGGTCCCAGGCATTTACCGCGAAGCCACTGCAAACATCACGCCCATTACATGTTTGCATGCCTACCGCCAAGTCAGAGGGCAGAAAGGCTTCTCTGCCCTCCAGGTCTGCATGATCCAAACCAGAGGGGCCTGGAAAATACAGTTTTCAGCCCCCGAGACCCCACGAGACAAACCTAGAATCAACAGGCAACGTCCTGCGTAGAGAGGTACTGCTGTGCTCATCTTATAATTAAAGCAACTGCCATGCCAAGAAGTGAAGTAACTTTGCCTAAGTTCCCGCTGCCGAGCTGCAGTACGAACAGCGTATGAATAAGCTGGAGTCTCTCTGCCTCCAGAACCCAGAAGGACAAACGGAATTCTGATGGACGTGGGGACATCAACTTGTCCACCTGAATCCTGAGAGGACATTTCTGTGCATGGATTGCTGTGTGCCCACCAACCAATGCCGGCCTGAGAGACAGAAAGGACGCCCAGCGGTGAGGTTCTAGGTAAGAGTCTATTTGATGTTCACCCAGAGTAATTAGGAGGGATCTAAGGCAGTGATATTAAAACTCGCGAAAATCTCAAGTCTTAGCGGGGAATGCGAGTTAAAACCACAGCGAGACCCTCTTTCGCATCCGCCGGTGCAGCAACGCGAAGGGCCGGCCGGGAGGGAGAGCCTCACCACCTCTCAGACCCTGCCCGTAGACGTGTAAATTGGTTCAACCACTTTGAAAAATGTTTTAGCATGACCTCTTAAAGTTAAGGGTGCTCACGATTTTTGAGCAAGGAATGCTACTCATAAAAATGCTACTGCATTGTAGTCATATGGTGGAATATTATAGAGCAATGGAAACGAATGAATCACAAGTACATTTAGCGAGATGTATGAACTTCTCAAAGTTTTCATGCTGACAGAAAATATTAAGTCACCCAAGCGGGATAATCCCATTCTTATAAAAGATAAAACTACATAATGTACTGTGTGGCTTGCGTGCATTCTGTCATAAAACTATAAAGACAAGGAAGGTAAATATTAATCAAAATGGAGAATAATGGGCTTTTTTAGAGGGAGACAGCAATGGAATAAAATCAATGGGGCTCAATGGGGTTTCTATGGTCTTGAAAATGACATGTTTCTAAGAGGGACGGTGGGTCCAAGGGTATTGATTACTACTCCTTACACTACATCAGATATGTTGTTTACACTCTTTCATGTAAAGCAAGTGGATGTCATGGTGGGGATCTTCTGTCCACTGGTCTCTCTGCAGCCCCACCCAACTACCATTGGGCACTAGGGGTAGTCAGTGTGTGGCCTGTCCATCCCTCTCTGGTCTCTCAAATGCAACCTCCCCTGCTCTGAGCTGACGTAGGCATATGCGTTCCATCCCCAGAATTCCTCCTGAACACGTCTCACTTGCCAGCTCCATAATGCAGAGTAATAAACTGAGATCGTGTACAGCATGGACCTTTGGAAATGGATTTGAATTTTGAAGCCTGATTTGAGTTTCAGAACCTGGGTTTGAATCCTAGTCCTGCCACTCGTTACCCATGTGATCTTGGGAGCATTGCATAAAACCTCACGTATTGCAGCCAGTAAGTTAGTACTTCTCTCACGGTGTGCTGGTATGAAAATGCAAGGAGTTAACACACATAAAATACTCAGGAGACTGACTGGCATACAGTGAAGATCACTTGATTGTCAATTGTTACCATTTCTGCTCATTTTTCCTCTTGCTACCTGTCGATCAACCCATCCCTCTTGTTTGAACGCACATCTTAGTAACTACTATCTACGTGGCACCGTCCTTAAAAACAGTTGGTTTTTAAGGCCAACTGCCTATTTTTATAACTAATATGTTATTGGAGCACAGCCACATCCGTGCGTTTCCCTATGATCCGTGACTGCCTCTGTACCACAACGACAGAGTTGAAGAGTCGTGACAGAAGCTGTATTACCCGCAAAGCCTATCTGGCCTTTTACAGAAACTATATGCTGACTCCTCCTGAAGAATATGGTTGAACTCTGCTCTCCTTATCTCACCTCCACTTCCATAACCTCCCTACCACAGACCCGTTTCCAGATATCTGTACTCCAACCCCAGGCACAGTGGCTGGTGAAGCCAACATAATCTTACATCCTTGGGCTAAAGGGACCTGAAGTCATCTCTACCCTTGGTTGTCTATCTCCCACCATGGGCAGAAGATTGCACACATGAAGTACCCAAGCCATTTCTGACCAAGGCAAAGCATGTGACAGCAGACTTTGACCCTAAGGTCTCACTGCCTCATATTAGAAATTTCCAACAGAACAATCCACGATCACTTCAAAATAGAGCATGCGATAACATAGCACGTATGCAATATCACGTATCTATAAACCACACAAAGATAAGTATTAACTATCAGCACGACCTGGCCATTAAAAATGTTGTAAAACTTACATACCTACTTAAATTTAAAACTTAAATACCTACTTTGTCCTCCTAAGTAAGACAAAGCCGTTAAGATAATAATTACGAAGCCATATGATTTTCTCAGTGGGTCTTAGGAGGAAACAAGTCGATGTGAAACAAGCATCTGTTTTTTATGTTGTCTCTGTTCCACTGAGTTGGTCCACGTGACCTCACCTGCCCAAGACGATGCGCTTGTAAACGAGAAGGCCTCCAATGGGGATGAAGGATGACACAAAGACAAAGAAACCAGAGCGGATGCAAAGACGAGGAGTTTCAGCAAATTACCCACCCCCAGTCAGGGAAGGAAAGAAAGAGTAGTGCCCTCCTCTGTGTGCTATTTCGGTCACATGTGATTAATAGCCTGTCACGCTGTCAGGAGAACCCAGACTCTATCAAACCGATGCACGTGGCAGCTCTGGGCGCCAAAACAGGGCATGTTTCTGGGTAAAATGTGCCAGGGGGATGCACTGTGTGTGTATATATAGAACACATACCTGTCACTAGCATCCCTTGATCCTGAAACACTGTGGAAATTTCTCTCCCCACACACACTCCCAAACTGTGTGTGTGTGTGTGTGTGTGTGTGTGTGTGTTTCCCCATTTCATTCAGCAAGCAGCTGTGAAAGCTATTATACTGCCTACATAGCAACAGAAAAGGATCTGGTAAGTGTTTAATGAGGGGGAGGTGTGATCAAAGGGACAGGGCAGTTAAATTGGGTAACTTAGGAAAAGAATGAGGTAATGAATGCTGTTGCCTTGGAGACAAGGTCATGGTCTATGATCTAATATTGCTCTATCTGTAACATTCTACATTCTGAGAAATGGGCAAATCCGATTTGCTTCACTCATGAATATTATCTTTATAGAGATATCAACAGTCCAGTCAAGGTACTTTATCTCCCCACCCATTAGTGAAGCAATACATAAACGAGACATGAAGTATGTCCTCTAGAACAGTAGAACGCAAAAGCCTTTTGTGAGTCCTGAAAGGACTCTCTATAATTTATTTTTGTTCCTTATTAAATTGGCTGTCATATTTCTCTTTACTTCCCATAAACATCCTATCTTCCAAGCCTGTTTAATAAAATATGCACACGAGAACACCCAAGAAATTGATGCTTTTCTGTAAAGTTTGACCTCGTAAGCAAATGTGCCCCAACTCCCTATATCAAAAATGCTCTTCTAATAATCATCCCTGGAATTCCTGGGCTAGCTAATTCCCCAGGGCAAAGTTAGCACTAGGATTCAAGGTGACTTTAAAACCCATATCACAATACCAAAAGAGAAATAAAAACAAAAATTCAGAACTCAGAAACATATCTAAATAAAAGACCAGCGTGGGAGAGAGGGTGGTGCAGTAATCTGTAGTCCTTAATGTCCTAGTTGTGCTAGTCGAACCAACAATTTGAGCTTCCTAGTTGTCAAAGCAAAAGATAAAGCAGGAAGAAAAAGAAATGAATAAGATACAACATCCTTCAAAATAAGTCAAGCTTTTCTTAAAACTCAGTATTGGGGGAGCCTGGGTGGCTCAGTCAGTTTAAGCGTCCAACTTCAGCTCAGGTCATGATCTCGGGGTTCACAAGTTCGAGCCACAGGTCAGGCTCTGTGCTGACAGCTCAGAGCCTGGAGCCTGCTTCGCATTCTGTATCTTCCTCTCTCTCTGCACCACCCCTACTCATGCTCTGTCTCTCAAAAATAAACGTTAAAAAAAATTTTTTTTAACTCAGTATTGAAAGAAATTTCTCACTTAAAGTTCCACATATGGACCACTGAGAGATAGTGTGCACAGTAACCCAATTACATATGCAGTGATTGGTTTCATTAGGACCCTCGGGCATGAAACCCAAGGGCAGTCCTCTCAAAACAGTCTTGGGGGGGGTGGGGAAGGGAGAGAGAGAGGGGGGTAATGAAGGGGTAGAGGAGAAAATAATGCAGAGGCTCTACAGAGCGTGTATTTTGTCTTGCTTGATCCAAGAATTATCAAATTTTCAAGAACTCCCACATACCCATTTCCATATATTCCCTATTTCGAGTAACCTTGCTAACATTATTCCAGATCGACAATATCTTACGAAAATGGAGGAGTGAGTTTGATACTACAACGGAAGAAACCCTGAAGAGGGCTCCAAAAAGTCCACAGAGCAACTGTATCATGTTGAAGACGCTGGGTCTGTTCGCACTCTAGCAAAGGCAGAGACCAATCATGCTCATCAGGCCTTCACCGGCTTCTCTACCTTTCCCAGTCTCCTTTGCAGTTAGGTCAGGCTATATGGCTAAGTTCTAACCAAAGGAATGGGGCGAAAAAATGATACAAGACATTAGAAAGTCCAGAGTAACCCTCCGACATGCTTTCTTCCCTTACTATGGCAACCTTAGAGGCCATGCGTTGCAGATAGCGTGGCTACATCTAGCTGTGACATGAGTGAAAAATAAACTTTCATCTGGCTGAGCCGCTGAGATTTCAGGGTTTGCCTACCGTGGGAGTGAGCGTGGATTGCCTGGACGAACAATCCACTGGCCGACAAACTGCCTTCACGACGCTATTTGTCATGTTTTTAAATCAAGCTTTATTCATTCGATTCTGATGTTATGTATTTTGGCTTAACTATTCTTTGTAAAAATATCGACATAAAGTTGCACAAGTTTTAACTACTGCACTATCTTTGAACCGAATTCTCTGTCTCTCCTTTCTCTCTCTCCACCTACTCAGGCTTTCTTAAGATAGAGAGATAAAAATATAATTAGGAAGAAAGATATAAATGGTGCGTGACAGATATAGATACATAGATAGAGGGATGGACAGATACAATGCTTAGATGGCTTCTGTAAGTTTCAGGTGGGCGTGGCTTTCACATTGACACCAATCAGTAGTCACCTAAAGTCCACCCCTGATGGTCTATAAATGGTAGCACTGAGCCCTGAGAAGGAGACTGGGATTAGCAGTTAGTGGTAGAGAAGTGTTTTAACTCACTTAGTTCTATTCCAGAGGCTGCATCTGAATTACCAGTCTGTCGACTGCCTTGAGTTAACTGATTATCTTTCATTCACTCGGTCACCATTCCCAAAACCAAATGTTGCTTCGCTAATAAGATTAGTGAGAAGTCGTTGTTGTTTCCTGTGTCCTGACAACTTGTGCTTCATTCTCTGTAGACTTCCTGTTTTCTTTAAGGATATTTATCTATTTGCTGATTTGTAAGAGCTCTTCAACAATTAGATTAAAATGAAAATACCTTAAATAAAATATCTTAACCTTGTACCTGTCGTACTTGAAGACTTTTTCTTTTTTCTTTTCTTTTTTCTTTTTTCTTTTAATTTAAGGTGTATTTATTTCCTTTCAGATTTTCCTTTATGATTTCCATCATGGCCATCAAGTTCTTCTTTACTCCAAACCAACATAAATATGTGACTATATTTTCCATGTATGCTAACAGTTTAATTTTTTTCACCTTGACATCCTTTGTCTTCTTACAAGTTATGCTTACAAAAGGCTTTTGATCCTCCATAATTTCGTTCCCTGGGACTTTTTATTTTTCACAGTCAGTTTTCCAGATAATATTAACAAATGTCTATGCTTTATCCTGTTAATTTAAAGCACTTTCTTATATACTGGATCAACTAAAGCAGTGAGAGCAGACAATCTTCACTTGGAATGAGAATGGCTCTAAAGTTTGCATTTTAAGCCTGATGCGTATGTTTTGATCACATATGTATTTATTACATTCAAGAACTATTCTATAAGTCCTATGTCACTATAACTTTGTTTTGTTTTGTTTTGTTTTTGAGAGAGAAAGCACAAATGGGGAGAGGCAGAGAGAGAGAGAGAGAGAGAGAGAGAGAGAGAATCCCAAGCAGGCTCTCCACTCAGCATAGAGCCTTACACGGGGCTGGATCTCATGACCCTGGAATAAGCCAAAATCATGAGTCAGATGCTCAACAGACTGAGCCACCCCAGTGCCCAGATTTTACTATAACTTTAAATCAAGAATAGTCATACCTTTTTCTGTTACTAATGTAATGGATTATCGTAACATATATTTTTATCAATGAGCCAGCATTATATTCCTGGAATAAAACCTACTTATTCAAAGAACATGATTTCTGTAATATATTTGATTTCATGCAGCCATCATGTGGTTAGCATTTTGCATTTCTATTTCTAAGAGAGATTCATCTTGTGTTGTTATAAGTAAAAGAAAGGAGAAACTTGTCTTTTTGTGCTTAAATTTTCAAGTGGCACAAGAATTTTTGTTCTAAAATTGTTTGAAAGAGCTCACTCTTCAAACCATATGGGTCTGACATCTTTCCAGGGGTTATTTTTAGATGTTTTTCATAATGTCTTTCAGGTTCTATTCAGTTTTTCCATATTTCTCCTATAATCTGTTGCTTTTTATATTGTCCCATAAAATTATTCTTTCATCCATGTATTTATCTGTATTGGTATGTATTGCTATAGAATTCTACTTTTTCTGATAGATGTATATGAACATACATAAATGACTTAATTGCGTTTCTTTGATCATTCCTTTTAAAGTATATAGTTATTTCTTTTTAATTCCCTGATCACCTTTATGAGAGCTTTGTCTCTTATTGAGTTTGATTCGAAAGAAAGATAGATAGATCTAGTGTTTATCACTTATACTATTTTCAAACATATTAATTTCTATTCATATTTTCATTCACTTTTACCTTGGATAGGACACAATTCTAAATGCAACATAAAGTCCAACAACCTCATTATTGATTTTTTCTACATTCTGTTACCTACTCAACATTTAAAATATTGCTTCCTGCTATTTCCTTGAGTTTTTAACCTCTCCCTTTTTTAATTTGTACATTTTGTAATTCTTTACCTAAAGTTTTATGATTATTATATTTTTATTTGTACTTTAGCATTAGCAATTTAAGCTTTTTCCTTTGGCACATTCAATATTTTCATGTAATTTTACTTCTCCTGATAGCAACACTGATTCCTTCTGTTTAAAATTACATGTAAGTGGGGTGCCTGGGTGGCTCAGTCGGTTAAGCGACAGAATCTTGATTTCGGCTCAGGTCATGGTCTTATGGTTCATGGGATCAAGTCCCGCTTTGGGCTCAGAGCTCCCTCTCTCTCTGCCCCTCTCCCCGCTTGTGCTCTCTATTTCTCTGAAAAAATAAAGAAGTAAGCATTTTTTTTTTTTTAATTTTTTTTTTTTCAACGTTTTTTATTTATTTTTGGGACAGAGAGAGACAGAGCATGAACGGGGGAGGGGCAGAGAGAGAGGGAGACACACAGAATTGGAAACAGGCTCCAGGCTCCGAGCCATCAGCCCAGAGCCTGACGCGGGGCTCGAACTCACAGACCGCGAGATCGTGACCTGGCTGAAGTCGGACGCTTAACCGACTGCGCCACCCAGGCGCCCCAAGAAGTAAGCATTTTAAAAAATAACAATAAAATAAAATTACATGTAAGTATATCTTCATCCCTTCATTTTTTAAGCTTTTGCTTTGGTTTTTTTTTTTTTTTTTTGGTGTGTTTTTTAATGTTTTATTTATATTTGAGACAGAGAGAGACAGAGCGTGAGCAGGGGAGGGGCAGAGAGAGAGGGAGACACAGAATCCGAAGCAGGCTCCGGCTCTGAGCCATCAGCACAGAGCCCAACGTGGGGCTCGAACTCACAAACCGCGAGATCATGACCTGAGCCGAAGTTGGACTCCTAACCGACTGAGCCACCCAGGCGCCCCATGCTTTGTTTTGCTTTTAATTGAATTATAGTTGTCATGCAACGTTATATTAGCTTTAGGTATACAACGTAGTGATTTGACAATTCTATACATCACACAATGTTCACCATGAAAAGTGTAGTGACAATCATAACCATACAAAGTTATCACAATATTACTGACTACATTTCTCAGGCTGTCCTTTTCATCTCTGTGACTTATTTATTTTATAACTGGAAGTCTGTACCTCTTAATCCCCTTCACTTAGTTTGCCCATCCCCCCACCCTCCACTCGGGAAACCACACCAGTTCGTTTTCTGTATTTATGAGTCTGTTCCCATTTTGTTTGCTTGTTTGTTTTGCTTGCTTTTTAGATTCTACACCTAAGTGAAATCGTATGGTATTTGTCTTTCTCTGACTTATTTCACCTAGCATAATACCCTCTAGGTCCATCTGCGTTGTAGTGAATGGTAAGATTCATTCTTCTATCTAATCAATATTCCATTATGTATATATACCACATCTGTACCCATCTGTTCATTGATGGACACTTGGTTACTTCCATGTCTTGGCTATTGTAAATAATGCTGCAATAAACATAGACATTCATATATCTTTCAAATTAGTGTTCTCATTTTCTTTGACTACATACCCAGTAGTGGAATTACTGGATCGTAGGGTAGTTCTATTTTTAATTTTTTGAGAAACCTCCATACTGTCTTCCACAGCGGCTGCACCAATTTACATTCCCAACAACAGTGCACAGGGGTTCCCTTTTGTCCACATCCTCTCTAACACTTGTTGCTTCTGGTCTTTTTTACATTAGCCATTCTGACAGGTGTGTAAGCTTTATTCTTTAATTTTGTTTAGGGGTGCCTACGGGTAAACTCATAGAGCTGGATTTCATGTCATTCTAGTGTCTTTCACATGTACATGACACATAGGTCTAATGTGCCTATCTTTTCCCTTTCTAATCCTGCAAGTCATTTTTACAATGTGGGAAATACCAATTAAAATCAGAATGGGGGGTGGGGGGGCAACCTGGGTGGCTCAGTCGGTTAAGCATCCGACTTCAGCTCAGCGCATGATCTTGCGGTTCACGAGTTCGAGCCCCGCGTCAGGCTCTGTGCTGACAGCTCAGAGCCTGGAGCCTGTTTCGGATTCTGTGTCTCCCTCTCTCTCTGCCCCTCCCCCGCTCACGCTCATCTCTGTGTCTCAATAATAAATAAACGTTAAAAAATTTTTAAAAATAAGATAAAATAAAATAAAATAAAATAAAATCAGAATGGGAATGCACACACGAGTCTTTGTGTACGTGAATGCCCACACATGCATATGCATGTGCGTGGTTGCGCATGTGCACGTGACATGGGTGCATCTGAAGCTGAGGAGACCAAAAGGTGACCACAGCAGACCAACAGAGTCCACATCTGTAGCCAGAACCCATAAAGTCTGGTGTGCCATCATACCTCCCCTGAAGGCAGAAGTATCTGGGCAGCACGGGAGACAAGCTCGAAAGATTCAGAAGGACAGGTGAAAGCTAATTTAAATAAAAGGATGAAAGTGAGACTTAATGACAGGGTAACGCTTCCAGAAACTGCAGTGTTGCTTTATATCCTTGTCCGTATAGGTCTCTATGGTAATATCTGAGTAAACAATTACGGCTTGCCTGAGTCGTTGAATAATCAAATTTGTAACAGTGCTGTGATATTTCTATCAACTCCTTTCAGGATCTCATTATGACCTCCTCACACTTAGAGGCTCACGCTGGCTACCTGTCTGGACTGCCCAAACCCCACATAGCCCCCCCTTCGCCATGTACCACTGTCAGCTGTTCCAAATGAGCTACCTAATTCATCGGGGCTGGGGACCCAAGAGGGTCCTGGCCCACCGCCTGCCCCTGATGACTGAGCTGGATCAATCTTCTACTTTTAGAAAGAGTGGCAAAGATCGTGCCCTGCCAAAGGGAAGAGGCAAAATCTGGGCTCTCTGAAACGTGTTGCTGAAACATGCTGTTTGGGAATTCACTATTCCGTGAAGGAATTCTCTCTCCTTCCTGAGAGAAGGAGGCCAGTTACCCGTGACAGTAGAGAGGCTAGAAGCTACAACACACTTGCTCTCCACTCACTTATTCAAAAATAGATCCACAAGAACTATGAGATTTTCTTTCTCCGGCCAAGTATAAAAATATGTCTCTTTTACAGGACGACATTTTAATACAGCCCTGGGATATTCACACAAGTTTTTGAAAGTGAGTTTAATTCACTGCCCTCATTAGGAGGCGTTTGCATTTCTTAGGCACCCTCTCTTCTGCTTTTTATGGTCTGCAAGTTGGGCTCACCTACTCAATCAGCCTGTGGTCGTGGGTATCAGGGGGCAAAAAATGCTTAAATACATTTCAGATGGAAATGGGCATCTAGGGAGAGAGCATCACAAGTAAAGAGCCATCCTCACACACCTGTGGCCTCCTGAGGGCCACTGCCCCCCTGGAGTCTGCTATGACCTTGTTGACAGGTGGCCTGACAATCTAAGAGAGGATCCGCATTGGCACTGGTCCATCTCACCTGCTTCATGCTCTTGACAGCCTGAGGATGTTATCATTCCGCTAGGGCCCAGTTCCAAAAGCCCCCCAAGTACTCTATCAGGAACTATGTCACATATCAGTCTCTTTTTTCTTAACTGTTCTATTATAGACACAATGTAGTCAACATGAAAACTAAGAAATATGATAAACAAAGACTGAATGAGGCACAGGTGTTCCATGCAGGTCTCATCAAAGCACAATAAAACCAACCCATTAAAGAGGTTTAGATGCATTACCTTCTCCCTCAGCAGATTTTCATGGCTCCCCTACACCCACATTCACAAAATAGACAGGAATGGGAAGTCACATGTGTGATCCCTGATGCTGCCTGGTTAACAGGCCCTGGAGGAAGAAGGGGTTGTGTTTTTCCGGGAAAGTAGCCAAAGACGCACTGTCTTTTGTGCTTTCCCCAGTGAGGTCGTGAACAATAACCCCGTACATCAAAAGTGCAGACAATGGCACGACGAACGTTTCACACAAAGCCTGATTTGCTGCCGGTGTTTGTGTTCTCATCCCCCTCCTGAAGCCACACAGAGCTCACTCAAAGCTAGACAAAGCCCTCCTTGCTTCCTTGAACTCCAGCCTCTGGGCAATCCTGACATGCAACATTCTCTCAGCTTTGAAACATGTGGGTCAGTTTCCGACATACTCATGGGACACACAGATATCACCTGATGAAGAAGGGCCTACATAGGAAATGCGCCTGGCCACGTTCCTCATCCATTCTGCCGCCTGTGACTGGTTAGAGTGCCAGGCCAACGGGTGCCCCATTCCCACCTCTGAGGAGTGTGAAGAAAGACTGCTGGTTCAGGTCTCTAAGACTTAGAAGAATTCCTCATGTGGGTATTTAGCATAGATACTTCAGGGGAACATTCCCGCGTCAGTTAGAGGGCTCAGCTACTTCGACCTCAATGCCCCCGCAACGAGGATGCTACCAATGCACACGTCTACAGTGAACCCATCAGTCTCTGTGTGGAGCCCACTCTCCATCTTGGCTAATGGGCCAAGATAGATCAACATAAGTAGGTCAAGTAAAAGTGAACTAGAATCCAAGTAACTAAATAGCTAATGAAAAGTTTTACCTCCTTTCTGGTCCTAGACAATGGGGCATTTCCTTCCTACAGAGATCAAGATAGTGACAATTTATGATCTGGGCCCTCCCCATCTTTAAAGTCCATCATTCAACATTACCTTCAAAGGGAACCTCTGTGAATGAAATCTTGAGTCCCTAAACTCTCTAATAATTCTTGTTACTGGCATGAATTAGATCACTATATAACTTTTGCTACTTAGAAAAAAAAGTAAAAAAAAAAAGCAAAAACTTGGTAGACTCTGTTGTTACTCTGATCAGTAGCAGTAGCAGAAATGATTGAGCTTTGAAAGTAACATGAATGCAGGAAAATATAAATAGCCAGAGCCATTTTCAGCCAAGGAACAATCAAACAGCAATCTCCAGACATTGTGCAACCCCAGGGCTCCCCGATGTGCCAAGGAGAAGATTGATTGCTTACCTTTGGGAAGCATTCTTTCCATTTGAGAAAGAGCTGTAGGATAATCTTTATACAGTTCTTTGGAGCCTCAGATGGGCTCTCTCTATAGCTTAGTTGTGTTTTGTATACACAGCTCCTCAGCGAAGGTTAACAAGAAGGTATAAAATGACACTGCGCACAGCCCTATACACCTCAGTGTTCAGAAAATCAAAGTGCTCGATGTTATAAGAGGCATAGAAAGAAAATGAGAGGCATTCACAACAGTGTGGATTCAAACTCTAACATTGACACTCTGCTCTTACCAGCAATTTTTTTCAGGTCAAATTTGAATCAAAGAAAATATTTCACCTAAAGTTCATTTAATGATACTGTGTGATTCTAGTGTTTCTAGAATGATCCAATAAAATGCTGTGTGCTCTGTGCTACCTACAGTGCTGCTTGCCGTTTCCCCCAGGTTGTCTCGGAAAAGAAGTCAGAAGCTACAGGTTGAGTTTCCTTGGAAGGGAATCTACATCATTATCCTTAATCATCACACACACACACACACACACACACACACACACACAACTATTCGAGAAACCTATAAAGAAAATTTTAGATATATAGGGAAAAGGGGAAACATGCCACTTAGAATTGCATAAGCCACTGTTTCAGCATTCAGGCTGGAGTGCTTAAGTTATGGATGGAAGAACAGAGATCCAGAAAAAAAAAGAGGTCTTGTACTAAGGGATACAGACTTAATGTCCTTAGAAATCCAGAACGCAAACTGGAAAGAAATGAATAAAGTTGGTTGAAAACCCATTCACCAGAATGGCTACAATGAGAAAAAGAACGACCACCACCGGCAGGTAACATGGTGGGAAAACCGGAAACCTCATAGCATGTGCTCTTGGTGGGGGTGTAAATTGCAACACCACTTTAGAAAGCTGCTTCGCAGTATCTGTAAAGTTGCACGCATGTCTATTCTGTGACCTAGCGATCCCACTCTTAGGAAAGCACACGAAAGAAACATATAAACATGTTCACTAGAGGACATGTGCAAGAGTGTTTGTAATAGCATCATTCACAATAGCCCCAAACCTGACACATTCCAAAGTCCATTAAACAGAGGCTAATAAATTGTAATACACTCACACAATGGAGTACCATGCTGTACCCATAATAAACAACTACACAACAGCAACATGAATGGAACTCGCTTACGTACTGTTGAGTACAATAAGGTAAAACAAAAAACCGTATACTATGTAATTCCATTTGTACAAAGTTTACAATCAAATATAGCTAATCTATCATGTTAGAAGTTAAAATAGTGGCTAATTTTAGAGAGGGTGGGGAGTAGGTAGAGTCACAACCAGGCTTTCCGAAAGGTTGAATCTCTTAAACTGAGTATTTGTTACATGGATGTGTTCATTTTGTGAAAATTCATCACGTTATACACTTAAAAGTTGATAACTGTTCTGTATGTGCAACACTTCTGTAAGATGTTGATTTTTAACATTCATTGTAGAGATGGTGATAGATACTAAAGAAACAGAAGAAAGAAACATTTCCAGACATAAAGAACTGAATTTCCAAGTGAAAAGCACAATGACTTTCCCTCCCCTCAAAACAAACAAACAAACATACAAACAAATAACAAGGAACACCATAATCACATCCAAGATCATTGAAATACAAGGTTACAGAGTCATCTTGGGGAGGTTAGATTCTGGTAATGGGGGTCTATGTAATTCAGAACCCTTCCATTGAAGACAACTCACAGTAGAAGAGCTGGACAGAATACTTTTCAAAAATATTCTGGTAGCCATTGAAAAGCAGTATGGCAGGAAAGAATTACTATCACAAGTTCTGGGAAAAGTAAAGAAATACATGGAGGTGAGAGGGGTGCCTGAGTGGCTCAGTCGGTTAAGCATCTGACTCGAATTCACCTCAGGTCACGATCTCATGGTTTGTGGGATTGAGCCCCACGATGGGCTCTGTGCTGACAATGCCTACTTGGATATTTCTCTCTCTCTCTCTCTCTCTCTCAAAATAAATTAATTAATTAAATTTAAAAAAATACATGTAGGTGAGTCCTCCTTGAGAAGGCCACTTTTCTTGTAAAAATTTTGCAAAACCAGAGAAGGCGGTGGAGAATGCTAGCAATGTTCTATTTCTTGACCTGGGTAAGGGGCACATAAGGTCTCCTTTTGTATGTTGTGAATTTTTCTATATGTGAGTTGTAGTTCAAAACACGATGGCGAAAAGGGAAATATCAAACCAGCATTGCAGTAGGAAAACAAAACCACAACAACAAAAACAAGAGTTGATCTCAGATTTATGCAAAGCAATACTATCAAAGCCAGAAAACAGAGGACAAGTACTTCAAATGTTCTGAGAGAAAAATACTCTACAAGTATACCTTCAAGTAGAAAGTATAAAAGCAATAATCAGACATGCTATAGTATGCAGTAACTCAGAGAACCCAGCACTTGTGAGCCTCTCTTACAAAAATTCCTGTAGGCTAAATTTCTGCTAGCAAAGAAATCAATCAATACACACAAAAGAAAAGGAGAAGCATAAAACAAGGACTGGTGGTTGGTGCTGAATTCATTTAAACATAAAACTCAGTCTAGGGGCGCCTGGGTGGCTCATTCGGCTAAGCGTCTGACTTGGGCTCAGGTCATAATCTCGAGGTTTGTGAGTTCGAGCCCCGAGTTGGGCTCTGTGCTGACAGCTCGGAGCCTGGAGCCTGCTTCAGATTCTGTGTCTCCGTCTCTCTCTGTCCCTCCCCCACTTGTGCTCTGTCTCTCTCTGTCTATCAAAAATAAATAAAATGTAAAAAAAAAAAAAACAAACCTCAGTCTAAGCAACTTGAGAATTGTAAGATCACTGGTTCCTTTAATTTCACTGTGAATTTATCTCTACTAAATTAAAGAAGGATTATGTCTTAATATTTTCAGTAAAAATAGCATGTGTTTTATGAACCTAATCTTTTAGCGCTCTCTCTCTCTCTCTCTCTCTCTCTCTCCATCTCTTTCTCTATCTCTCCTTCCATCTGTATGTATATCGATATCTGAAATTATGTTCACGAAGTGTTAAAAACAGTTGTTCGTAGGTAATGGGGTTTCAGATCATTATTTTTTCCTTTTCGTATGCCCCATTTTACTGCATTTTTATTTTTCGAAATAAACATATATGTTTATAAAATAAGAGTCATTATTCTTTCACAAAATAAAAAATATAGTGGGAACAATATAAACAAAAATAAAGTCTATACACAGAAGTCAGGTATGAAAGTGTGTTTCCCTTAATAACACTGAAGGAGATCTTTAAACATAGTCAGCATTCGATGAACACATAATTTAGCAATCAACAAAATAACTGACAGCATGTAAATTATTCATATTTTAATTTTTCAACTGTTTACTCTCTTAAATTTTTATTTCTCTCTTTAAAGCAAACACATTTATTCAGGAGTCTACAATCAGAAAAGAAGAAAAATTTGTATCAAACTGTGTTTAAAATTACACATTGAAAATTTAGGTTCAACAGAAGAAAGAAGCTTCGGGTAGCAAAAAGTCAAACCTATCTTAAATGGTTGCAGCACTATTTATTCAATTCCACTTCTCTAAAAGCACTGTTTTCTACCTAAAGTTATTTCTCCCCCCTTATTTCCACTCCCAGCCCATGCAGTCTTCTGAAGCAGGCAAAGCTTCTGGCACTTTTGATGTTCTTTTCCACATTGCACATGACATCCAGTCAGTGGTGGCTAGCATGACTGCACCCCTGAACAATCAGACGGCCTGTGGTCCATACATTCCCACTGTCTCCAAAGTCAAGTCCGAATTCTCTAGCATCCAGACAGGCTGCCTTCCCTGGACTCTCATGACATTCATTCTCTAGTTAGCTTATGGAACCTACCATGAGCGAGCACTGAGCTGGCCACATGAACGAGTCTCCTGCCCTCAGCTGGGCTACAGTCCCCCAAGGAGAAGGGCAAGCAAGAGACGCCTGTGACATGGTGTGACAGGATAGACAAAAGCGACCACCTTCGCGGCGGATATCGTCCAGGCTGGGGAAGTCAGCGGAGGTCTCCCTCAAGAGGTGACAGGTGAAATAAACCTGAAACATGATTGCCAAGTGCAGAAAAGGGCACTCCAGGAAGAGAGGGTATGACATGTTTGGGGAAATATAGAACTGTTCATTTAATGCTGACATGTTTAAGAAGAGAAATGGAGAGAGGAGACAGGGGAGGTGGTGTTGGCCGGTGGGCCACATTATGGAGGCACAGCAGATCCCGGCCGGCCCTGATGGGAGTCCACCTGATGTCATGGCCAGATAACCATTCCAGAAATGTAACTCTGATTTTTCTCACTCCCTTGCTTACAATTTGTCAGCGGTTTCTCAATTAAAGTATAAGCCCGTTCAGAATAAATGAAAACAGTTTTCTCATTTTGCAGACGATTGGTGGATACCACTGCACAAGCTAGAGTATTATTCACGATGATAATGAGGAGGGGTAGGAGAAAATACTAAGGAAACATGTGACTTACTGTTGTGGCTCCTTCGTAGGCCATGTTCAACTCAATGTGCATACTCATGTCCCTAAATGATTCTTATCACAAAAGCTGCCCCGATTGGAACAAAGAGGATTTTAAACTATGATCATACGACACTAGTGTTTAGCTAAATATGAGAAGTTTAGTTAAAAGTAGTTTGTGAAAGTTTAGGACAGGTTCAAAATTTTTTTCAGGGAAGCATAGGCCCTCGTCATTTCCGAATGAATAAGGGATATAATGAAAGAAAACTAAATACGTTAAAAAAAAAAACCCTTGAAATATAGACCATTTTTCAAGACATAATAAAGCATCACTTCCAATTATGAAAAAGAATCAAAAGAATGTCGATAAAGCCTTATAGACGTATTGTAATGAACTGATATGTATTGTACATAATCAAATAGTGATGTAACTAAGAAAATTAAGGTCTTGGAAGGATAGAAGTGCTTGAAAACACTTTCATCTTTGGTACTCAAAGAATCTTACTACAATCTTATGTCTTCCATCAATTCTGACAGAGAACCATGCTCTTTTTCAGGTACCTATGATGTTTCAAGCATGGCAATTGTCCCTGGGGAAAAGGGAAAAGGCCCCACCCCTCCTGGAGCTCTATTTAGTCAATCCCCCCAAATTCCACAAATCCTGATTTAATGAAATCAAAATAAGGTGTAGTTCACTACCCCGTGATCTTTCCACTCATTCATGTGCTCAAGATACAATGATGCACAGAAAACAGTCATAGAGTCCTAAGGGAGACAATGAACCATAACAGAAATCTGATTAGAGCTCTAATTAAGACTTGTACAAGGCACTGTGGGATCTGGGCTGTTGCATCCTACATCTGTCTGTGGGTATGCTGAAAGTTGTCCAAGGAAGATAGGAACTAGGCAGGGAGTGGAAGGATGAATGGGTTTCTCAGGCAGGCCAGTGCTGGAGGGCACTCAAGTCCATGCTCAAGAGTTTGACAGGCAAACACAGACCACCTTGACCACAGGGTGTACCTGAAAAAGGGCGGGAAAACCAAATGTTAAGTCCCAGAAACATTTTTGGCGTTGACTTTTGAAACGTTCATTCTGGCAAGACTGCAGAGTCCCAACAGTAAGGGAGGAGACTGAAGGCAGAAAAGCCGTTAGAAAGTGTCATCATAAACCCGTTGAAAAATGATAGGGGCCTTAACTCCTTATTTTTTGGACGTGGTCTTTTTGGTCCAATTCTCTCTCGGTAGGACTTGTCGATATAAATGACTAACGTCAGAAGTCATTAAACCCAGATCACCTGACCCCAAAATTTCATTTCTCTGATTTCTGAGACCTTTGCCAAAGGAGTCCTGGGGGGCAGGGTGAGGCTCTGTTCATGTCTGTGGCTCTGGTAAACACCACAGCAGTTGCTAGGCTGTCTAAAGTCAATGACCTCTAAAATCTGATGAAAGCTGTGGATCTTTGAACAGAAGAAATTACATATGCACAAATTTTAGGTGCTCAAGCTGTGTCCAAGAGTGACTAAGACTCAGGCTTTTACATTTAACTAGAAGTTTTGATAGCTATTGTAGGGAACAGCATTTTAAAGATTTAGGGTTTCACCCAGTGAGGAAGCACTGATCTAGGGGTACTTAAAAACAGCTAAATTTTTATTTGAAATACAGACGCCTGTTTTTAATTATTAAGTAAGCTTTGGTTACGCCGCTTTGTTAATAAACCGTATGTTCTAAAAGGTCTCAAAATTTAGAACTCACTCAACCATTATTATTCAGTGGGGGATACACTTACCAGATTCAGCATGGCATGGGATTATACAGAGAATGATTTACTAATCACAAAGCCAGACTCTATGTTAACGAAGCCATAATAAAGAGCTCCTTTACTGAGCCCAGTAGGATATGGTCAGAATGTGGCTGTTGCTGCTTTTTTCATGGTCTGAAGATGAATTCTGACCTCGCCCCCATCGTTAGCTACAGCATGGAGGGTTTTTCAAGCCAGCCAGGAAGTGGCAATGACACTTGCCCTGACCCGAGATTTAGACCCCAGCGCAGGTCTCTGTGAACCAATATAACATGAAGAAAAGAGACGGAGTGAGCATGACAAGTTTTGCCAAGGTGTCCTCTATTGTGATCGCACCTCAGCACACAACTCCTGAGTGTCCGCTGAAGTCGGGCAGTGTGGTCGACACAAAGGCTACAGCCAATAAGGAAATCAGAGGGAAGACACTCACGTAGCACGAGCCCCAGACAGACAAGGAAGCGGCTCCTGCACACGCTCATCTCGGAGAGGGCGGACTCGACATGTCAGCAAAGAATGGACAGGTGGACGTTGTGGTGCCAGCTCTCCAGCCCGAAAGTATGGAGTACACCAACGTTTACTTCCAAGGCAGTGTTTCAGAAGGGAAGGAATCTTACCTTGAGGAGACAGTGCTGGGCGTGAATGAGCTAGGTCTACACGATGCACCAACGCTTAATTACGCGGGCAAACCTAGATGCAAGGGAAGTGGGGACATGTGTCCAGTTAAAAAACTATTGGAGAAGAAGGGGAGGGATAAAGATATTCACTTATATTTTCTTTTAACTCCGCCTCCACATTTAGTGAGGGGAGAGCTACATTCAACTCAAGATGAAACCAGTGAGGGGCACCTGGGTGGCTCAGTCGGTTGAGCGTCCGACTTCGGCTCAGGTCATGATCTCGCGGTTCGTGAGTTCAAGCCCCGCATCAGGCTCTGTGCTGATGGCTCAGAGCCTGGAGCCTGTTTCAGATTCTGTGTCTTCCTCTCTCTGTGACCCTCCCCTGTTCATGCTCTGTCTCTCTCTGTCTCAAAAATAAATAAACGTTAAAAAAAAATTAAAAAAAAAAAAGATGAAACCAGTGAAAACTAAGCTCTCCGGTTTGAGAAGCACAAAACAGATTTCTAACACCAGGCGTCCAGATCCCTGATCTCTGGGGCCAGAATATCAAAAACTACTGGAACACAACCAAGGCCACTTAGATACACGGAGGCCATGCGGAGAGTGAGCACATAGATTAGGACAAGGTTATCCCACAAGATCAAGAGCAACCACAGGAAAGAGCGGGCAAGGATGATGGCTCACCCCCTGCAGGGGCTGCTGAAGCTATATGACAAACAGCAGTGCTAAGAACTAGGGCAAAAAATCAGCAGAAGCCCTCGAGGAGGTGGTGGTTGCCCTGGGATCCATCAGGGGAGGGGCATTAGAGTCTGGAGATCCAGTCAAAGTACCACTTGGAACTTTGATTAAGGATCCTTTTTATTGATTGATTTAGCAAAGCTGCCGACACCCAGGTGGATGGAGCACTTCAGACTATCGGTACGAGAAGCAGCTATTGGAGAAGAAACCATTCAGAAAGCCCGAATTGTGCTAACGATTCTCCCACATCACCAGGACATACACACCAACTTTCCTGGTAGAATTTGAGTGTCCCAAGTTATATTTACTCAAAACCATAGATTTGGGGGCACTGGGGAGGCTCAGTCAGTTAAGCGTCCTACTCTTGATTTCTGCTCAGGTCATGATCTCAAGGTCGTGGGATGGAGCTCCAAGTCGGGCTCCGTGCTGAGTGTGGAACCTGCTTAAGATTCTCTCTCTCCCCCGCCCCTCTCTCTCCCTCTGCTCCTCCCCTGCTGACTCTCTCCAAAAGGAAAAAAAAATTTTTAATGTTTTGCTTGTTAGTAGTTTGGTGCTGTATAAAGTCATGAGGGGAACACAGTTTGAGAGACCAAGCTTCAGATTCTGACTTCTGTTCTGTGGGCATCGCAGCCTCAGGCAAGTTACTCAGGACTCTGAACCTCAATTTCTTCCTTACATTAAATGCACAGGCTAATATGGGGAAAATGAATACCCTGGAAGTACTAAATCTTCGCATTCACTTTATATCCCTTAGTAAGGTTCTCTTTGTATCGCATTTCTTGTTAACTGGATTCCTGGGTATTACATAATTTTGTTACTTTGATGACAGAGATCTTGTTCCTAATTATATCCACAAGGATACCAAAAAGCTAAATGATGTCTTGTATGGATATTTTTGTAATTAGCCACTGTAGGAAACTCTTTTATTAGTTCTAATAATTTTGGAGTTGATTTTCTCAAAATCTTTGGGAAAATAAGGTCATCTGAATTTAATAAGTATCTATTGAATGAATTAGTCAACTGACTTGGCTCTGTATTTTCAGTGCTCATCACCAGTCCTATTGAAACCAAATTTCTCCATTCTTTAGAGCACACTTGATTCATATTTTGGCTCTCTTATGAATGTCTCTAAATGCTTTTCCATAAGAACATAGGAATGGTATATTCTCTGAGTTATTACATATTTGAGAATATATTCGTTTTTCCTTTGTCGTAAAACCCAGTAAATATTGATCCATTATCTTTGGGTATCTAAAGTTTCATAGGATGACCTACTAAACTGTAAGTTCCATGAAGGAAAGGATGGGGGGGGGGGGGCTAACTTTCAAGCACAAAGCAGAGAAACTGGAATAGGATAGGCACTTTTATCAGTCAGCTTTTGTTTGGTTATGTTGCTGGAACAAATAAACCTAATGGCTCTAAACAATGAAAGTTGACTTCTCAATCACATTACATGTCAGCTGCAGGTAGGTTGAGGCCCTACCCACAGCCACAGCTCTCTTTATATCTTTTTTATCCCAGAATCCAAGTTGATAGAGCAGATCCTATCCAGAACACTTTTTTCCCCCAGGAGAAAGGAAAAGACAATGGCAGAGCCATATATAAATCTCACTTTTAAATGTTTTACTCAGATACAGCACATAACACCTCAGCTTATATTCCATTAGCCGAAGAAAGTCACCTGATCAAGGCTGACTTCAATGGGGAGGCATATTGCTCCCACAGGGAAGCGTGTCAAGTCATATGGAACAAGCAGGAACGTATTAATCCTCTTATAGGCAGGGTAGCAAATTTGGAACAATAACACATCACAGTAATTGACAAATACTCGTTGAATAAATTTTTTTTTTCTGCATGGACACTTACTGGGATTTTTTTTTTTACTCCTAAAAATCCAATATATCATTAGATCATATCTTGGGAATGGATCTCTATTCATTCATCTAGTCTGGCCCTTAGTGAATATTTTCTTATCTCTCGACTCATGTTTTTTGGTGGGATTTTTTGTTTTGTTTTCCATCTTAGGGAAATGTTCATCTATCCTTTTTTCCCCTTATTTTTGTTTTTACACTCTACCTTTTTTTTTGTCTTTCTTTTAAGTCTTGTTACAAGTGTAGTTCATAGCCTGTGTCTATTCCCCACTAGCTGACCTCTTCTCAGACTGTTTGAATATCTTCATTTTCCTCTAAGCTCCGGGATTATTCCTCCAACAGCTACCAGGGTCCTAAATCTACTTTCAGTGAAGGTCATTAGTGTTCACTGTTTTATATAATAGATTCATTTAAGTTCTATTTATGATTATCTTACCGTGGGAGGATCAGAAAAAAAGAAATAAAAAGACTGTATTGGGCATTTTTCAATGGATTATTGTACTTTCCCCCCTCAGGGGGAATTAAAATAAAAATCATATGACCATGTCTGTGTTAGCTATTAAGTGTGTTTTAGTTTTAAACGTGCAATAAATCACTGAACCCCAGCTACATTTATGTTTTTATTTTGACCACAAGAAGGGACCCTTTAGTCCCATTTTGCCCATTGTCCTAGGACAATTATTAATAGCTCCTATTTTCGTTCCCAGAAGGGTCCAGGTTTGGAATATAAATTATATGATCATATTAATCATTAGTCAACCTTTGTCTTCTTATAAAAACAAAGAAGTTAAGAATAATCAGACCCCACCCCTCTGATTATCCTTAGGAGGATCTAAGTCGTTAAAAACAATTTCTCGCTTCTGATGTTACATCCTTAAGGCCAAAAAAACGAGTGCGGATCTGGACCTGTTTTGATGCACAAGAGCAGAGAAGGGAAGTCTTACAAAAAGGGCTAATCTGCAGACCAAGAATGGGGTTGCTGCCTTTGATTAATGCATCCACACTTCCCTGGTTTCTGCAGACTAGAGAGAGCAGAGTTCTCATGGAGCAGATAGATACATCATCAAACCACATCCATCCCATCGGTAGGGCAAGCATTCACCTTCTGTGGTATTTGTCTGGCCAGGGACTGGGACACATCTTCCTTCTGTGTTCACAACACTGAAGTCCTTTTCCTTTTATTGTATATATTTTATCTAAGTTATCTGGACAAGTTTTCAGGAAGGCTCATGGGAAATGAAATATGCAGTCAGTAAGTTATTTGGGTTAGTCTAGAAGTCATAATGTGATATCCTTCTTTAAAGATTTTTTAAATATTCCGATCATATTTTTTTCTTTACTTCTAAGAGCTCTCCTATGTCCATGAAAGATAATTCTTTCATGATTCTCTGCTTACATTTTATTGACTTAACCCCCCTCGGATTTCATTGAATTTTATTATGATTTATCTGTTAATAGTAGTAAATTTATTTAAAAAGAACTATTTGTCCATATTGGCATCCTACATTGTTTATTACTGACTTTATAAACAGACAGATGATAGATTGATAGATAGATAGATAGATAGATAGATAGATAGATAGAGATTTAGGAATAGTTGCAGATTCTATATATACATATATTGGGAAGGTTTTAAAATGTTTACTCATTCTTATGCGGTAGTAGGAAGCCTATGTTTAGCTTTAGGAGTTGATTGAGGTGCTGCTGAAGGTTATATGGCTCAAATATATTAGTGTTCAAACCTTTAGGAAAATAGCAAGAGAAAAAGGAAAGGTTTTAACTTATTGAGAAACAATAGTCTTTTGTATGGGGTATTTTGGTGAATGTGGACAAAACAAGGTAGACTTGGGAAGAAATATCTTTTGGGCTAAACGTTCTCTCCATCGCTGGAGTGCTTTCTCTCTTCCCCCCTCCTTCCACCTAATCAAACAGAAGGAGCCCCCCCCCCCCCCAGGCATATATCTACCTCCAACCCCAGTCTAGTGTCTCCATGACCTTCAGCTTATCATCTACATTCCAGGTCATTCGGGGTGCCCTCTTTGGATTGTTCCTCACAAGGTTGGTTGGAAAATCTAATATGATCATAGATTTCCCCCCACACACACACCAATTGCCAATAACCAGTTCTCATCTGCAGACCCTAACAGTTCAGACAAGAGGAATTTACTGAGTTGTTTGTTTCATTTTGTTGCCAGAGGTCTTCTTAACTTCTTAGACAGGTTATTCCTCTCAATAGAGAGAATGAGAACTCATCAGTTCTTCCTTCTAATCTGTACCATTTCTTGTCAAAAATCCTTAAAGTTTTAAGATAACACCATTTCCTACTTCACAGTCATGACATAGGGATTTCTTCGTTATTGGGTCATATCCATGGAAATGTGGAAAACTGCAAGAATCAGTCATGTGGACTCAGAGAGATATCTAGCACAGACGCTGGGAGAAATTCATTATTCTGTTTCATTATCATGGGTTCAATCCACTCCGGTATGCAGATATTTCTGTGAGTTCCAATGCAATGCAACGGAAAATTCCTCAATCACATGGGGTGGCGAAATGATCTCTTATCTGAGACTTTTGGTAAACAGACATCCTTTCTTTCTAGAGTGCTGCTTTGCATCTCCAAGGTCACCAGCAACTCAATAACTATGGAATATTGTAAGTAGATAACACTAAATGAATTGACTTTCCCAACGTGACAGTATTGAGTACTCCTCTCTACGTCTTGTCCTGGCTCTGGAAGCAAGTCTTTTTTTTATTTAAGGTATTGAAGCTACAAGTGTTGGAATGCATGCTCAAAACAGCTCATCTGTGTTATAACCCCTTTGGTTGCATGTGATTCAACTTTGGAATCCTTGCCAATGAGGATTACACTGTGAACATTACACTCGGGGTACTTTACGTATATAGGTAATTCTTACCACATTGCTGCTATGTGTGTTGGGAGGTTGATTTAGAGGTGAAAGCAGGAGGCATAGTGTGGTTATTAACGGCTGCTTTGTTTTTAGTTCTGTTTAACCACTAAGAAAAGTACTGACAATTTAAGCGCTTCAACTGAACAGCAAGTTGCAAACAAAGATGTTTGAGTTTACTTGAGTTTCTCTTAACCTTCAGCTCCACCCACACACACCTGCTGAAAGTGTGGACAAGAGGGAAGACATGTGGTGGCCGTCCCTGGGCTGAGAGACCTCAAAGGAACCTGGGAGGAGCTTCAGGGTTCTGGGATCCCCTTACAGGAATTGCGACATCTGTGAATATGCTTCATCCAGGTGTCTTTCCTCTGTTCTGGACATGCAAGCAATCAGAAGAAAGACAAAGTGTAACTTGCACTTTCAGGAGGAAGTAGAAATATGCAGATCTTCAAAGCAGACTATCGCCACTTGAAAAACTCAGCAAGCCATGCACGTTAACATTGAAGAGACTGAAGCCAAAAGAGGCGAACAGCTCTATTCTCAGCTGTGTAGCCAGTTTGTGGAAGAGGCACAAGTAGGACGGGCATGTTCCATTTCCCACCCAGTGTTCTCATCACCACCCTACACACCCTTCTCCACATTATTCTATGATCAAAGATGTTCGCCCCTGATGGTCTTGGTAGCCATGTGAGCCTTCATTTGGTAAGACTCATTCTTAATTTCCAAATCACCGGTGCTGGAAATGTTGAGCCATCTTTGATTTGCCTCTATCTCGTTCTTCTAATCACTGAGGAGGAATTAATCAAGGTTCCATATCTGTCTTCTCCATTCCTACCCCTACATCAGGCCTTTAGCATTTGGGACCTGGCTTCCTACAATGGCACTTTGATGCACTCCTTTCTTTCAGCCTCTCACATTTCTAATTCTGCACACTGCCAATAGATTTCTCTTTCTCCCAAGGGATTTGGATCAGTCTCTTCCTGAGGACCTGTTCTGGATTCTCATTGTTAACAGAATCTCATCAAAAGTCCTTAACACAGGCTCTCAGCGTCTGAGACTAAAATGCTTCTCTAACCTCATCTCCCATGATTTCTCTTTACCAATTATGTATTCCTGGCACTAGGGCCTGTCAGATTTTTCCAGAAATAAAGGCCTACATGCTGGCCTTCTTTCAATGCCCTGGGTCTTGAGAGATGCTGGTTTCTCTCTTTGGGATGCTATGCTTTTCTTTTAAAATCACCACAATTTGAAGCAATAGAGTAAATCGAGTGCAACTGAACAAGGCAATGTTGAATTGAATTCAGTACCTGTTCATTCCACTTTGTTTATATTCTGTAATTTACTCTTCTAGTTCCCCTAGATGATTCATTCCGCGAGAACAAGGATCATAGAACCCATGCCATGTACCTTCCTGTAGAAGAATGCTTAGCCTGTTATTGCCCTACCACTGTGATGTCCCACAAGCAAATCTGCTGTCAGAGCATCCCGAGCTAATAGGCATGTGGCCTACACACCCCATTTCCTGTCACTGTGCACTGAGCTGGAGGAAAATAATCAGGGTCATCAACATACTAAGGGCCTGGTCCATGCCAACCTGCCACCACTGGTCCTCTCCCAAAAGCGAGATGTATAACCAAAACAAAGAGAAGGCCCTCAGCCAGTTGTGCACAATGTCAAGAGAGGCCATTTTTGGCCAAGGACTGAGTTCTAATAACTGGGCCGGAGGGTCTCAGGAAGAGAAATTTTTCAAAAGTTAGGTGCTAATTTTTCCAAGGGGTCTCTTGAGGCCACATCAGGGTAAGAGTCTTTGAGAAGCAAGAGTTCTGAGAGAGGAACAGTCTTCCTAAGGTAAAGATCCTCATGGAGAAAGGTCCTCATGGAGGCAATATTTAATGTGGAATATGTCCTCTTAGGAGGATTAGTACTCGTATGGAACAGGTCCTCGTGGGAAAAGGGCCTTTTTAGGGGTACGACCCTCATGGAAGAAAGGTCCTCATGTGAAGAATCCTCATGAAGTAAGGGTCCTTAAAGGGAAAAGGTCCTCATGAATAAATGTCCTCATAGGGAAGGATCCTGATAGGAAAGGGTTCTTCTAAAGGGGGGAGGAGGAGTTCTCCTTGTTTTAGGATCCCCATAGGAAAAGTACCCTCATGGGAGAGAGTTCCCTCAACGAAGAGCCCATATGAGAACTATTCCTCTACCAGGACTCTTCTCCACGATGACCTTTCTAAGAAGAGTGGGAGATGTGAGGATTCCATGTGTAAGAAGAAAAGCCAGAAACCTAATAGCAAATGTACATTGAACACCTATTATGTACCAGGCAAGACTGACCTCCTTTACAATACAAGCTCATTTAATCCTTACAATAATCCCAGGATGTAGGTACTATTATCACACCCATTTAACAAGGATGAAAACAAAGAACCAAGGCTAAATACTCTGCCTGATTCATACAATTGGTAGGTAGTAGAACCTAGATCCCAGCTTCTTACATACAATACATACATACACTAACATACAATAAGGCCAAAGACCTTCCATTATTCTGCCTCAGAAAGAAGTTAGACATTATAACCTTGTAATCAGAACCTCAAGTTCTATAGGCTTTATCACTCCCTTATTCTCTTAACACTGAGATACCTTCTTTCCAGAGGAATAAACAATAAGCCTCTTAACACGGAAAGGTTTGAGCATTTGTTCAGGACAGCTAGAGAGACTGATGTCACACAACCTATCTTTGGGAAAGGAAGACCCAAAGCTGCAGTAGGAAGTGGCTATTATTGAGAAAAATAATCTGGATAGGTCCTTGAAGGATTGGTGTAAGAAAAAAGTCAGCTCAAGGAGCTGATTTGGCCCTGAATAGGAATTTTCCCAGGGGTCCTCAACCCTCAGCAGGAGCTCCTGTGTCGTGCAGAACTCCAGCATAAACCCAACCCTGAGATACTGGCCGAGGCCTGTGACAGAACACCCATCAGTTGCACCTGGTCACCAGCCCAGGAAATAAACCTCTGCCTTTAGATTTGGACTACGCTCCTGCCTAGACCCTAGATGCTGCCTAAATTGTAATCCTAGACATTGCAGCAACAGCACACCAATTCTCTCTTTTCAAGCCTGGCCACTGTGCTTCCTGAGACTCCTAACCCAATGAGAGATGCAGGGGTAAAGCAAACAGTAGGCAGCTGGAACCACCAAGAAAACAAAAAGACAATCTACTGATCGGGAGAAGAAGATATATGCAAATGGCATATCCAATAAGGGATTTATACCCAAAATATATAAAGAATTTATCCAACCCAAAACCCCAAAACACAAATGATACAATTAAAAAATGGGCAGAGAACCTGGGTAGACGCTTTTCCAAAGAAGACATCCAGATGGCCAACAGACACACAGAGAGATGCTCAGTATCATTCATCATCAGGGAAATGCAAATCAAAACCACAATGAGATATCACCTCACACCTGTCAGAATGGCTAAAATCAAAAGCAGAAGAAACAACAAATGTTGGCCAGGATGTGGAGAGAAAGGAACCCTGTGCACTGTTGATGGGATTGCAAGCTGGGGCAGTCATTGTGGAAAATGGCATGGAGGTTCCTCAAAAACTTAAAAATAGAACAACCTTATAATCCAGCAATCAAACTACTGGGTACTTACCCAAAGGATACAAAAATACTAATTCAAAGGGACACATGTACCCTTATGTTTATTGCAACATTATTTACAATAGCCAAGATATGAAAGCAGCCCAAGTGTCCATCAACTGATAAGCGGATAAAGATGTGGGGTGTGTGTGTGTGTGTGTGTGTATAATGGACTATATATATATATATATATATATATATATACACATATATACATATATATTCCATATACATATTCCATATACATATATATATACGTATATATATATACGTATATTCCATATACGTATTCCATATACATATATATATACATATATATTCCATTATATATATATATACATATATATATAATGGAATATATATATAATGGAACATTATTCATCCATAGAAAAGAGTGAAATCTTGCCACTTGCAACAACATGGATGGAGCTAAAGAGTATTATGCTAAGTGAAATAATTCAGTCACAGAAAGACAAATACCATATGATTTCACTTATATGTGGAATTTAAGAAACAAAACCAATGAGCAAAGGGGAAAAAGGGAGATAGAGAACCAGACTCTTAACTACAGAGAACCAACTGATGGTTACCAGAGGGGAGGTGGTTGGGAGGACAGGTTAAATAGGTAATGGGAATTAAAGAGTGCACTTGTAGTGATGAGCACAGAGCGATTAAAATAAAAACTTAAAAAGCAATAAAAATAAATAACAATTTTTGGGTTTCTGGAGAACGAGAGCATGAGAGGAAGAGGGAGAGAGAGAGGAGCTTAAGCAGGCTCCACACCCAGCATGGAGCCTGACCCGGGAGTCAGTCTCACAACCCTGAGCCAAAATCAAGAGGCAGATGCTTAACCAACTGAGCCACCCAGGTGCCCCCCACCAAAAAAAAAAAAAAAAATTAATGTTTATTTATTTTGAGAGAGTGAGAGAGAGCACGAGCAAAGGAGGGGCAGACAGAGAGGGGGACAGAAGATCTGAAGCAGGCTCTTCACTGACAACAGACAGCCAGATGTGGGACTTGAACGAACCATGAGATCATGACTCCAGGTGAAGTTGGACGCTTAACTGACTGAGCCACCCAGGCACCCCCAAAATAAATTTTAATAAAATTAAATAAATTTAAAAACCACAATGAGATATCCCCTCGCATCAGTCAAAATGGCTAGCTAGTATTAAAAAGAAAAGATGGGCGCCTGGGTGGCTCAGTGAGTTGAGCGTCCAACTTCAGCTCAGGTCATGATCTCGCAGTTTATGAGTTTGAGCCCCGCATCAGCCTTGGGCTGATAGCTCAGAGCCTGGAGCCTGCTTTGGATTCTGTGTCTCCCTCTCTCTCTGCCCCTCCCCTGCCCATGCTCTGTCTCTCTCAAAAATATAGAAACATTAAAAAAAAATTTTTTTAAAGAAAAGAAATAATAAATGTGGGCAAAGATGTGGTGAAAAGGGAGAAAGGAGAAAAACAAAAACTCACACACTGCTGGTGGCAATACAAATTGGTGCAACCACTGTGGAAAACAGTAAGGAGGTCCTCCACGTAACTAAAAATAGAAATAACAAATGATCCAGTAATTTCACTGCTGAATATTTATAACAAAAAATGAAAATGCTAATTCAAAAAGATATATGGCCCCTATGGTTATTGCAGCATTATCTACAGTAGCCAAGATATAGAAACAACCCCAGTGTTTATCAATAGATGAATCAACTATATAGATTAGATAGATGATGATGATGATGATGATAGATAGATAGATAGATAGATAGATAATTACTCATCCATAAAAAGGAATAGAATCTTGCCATTTGCAACAACATCAATGGACCCAGAAGGTATTTTGCTGAGTGAAATAAGTCAGAGAAAGATGAATATCATATGACTTCACTTATACACAGAATCTAAAAAACAAAACAAACAAAACAAACAGACTCTTAAATACAGAGAACAAACTGGTGGTTACCGGAAGGGTGGGCGGGCAGGGTGGAAAAAAATAGGTGAAGAGGGTTAAGAGAATTCAACTTCCAGTTTTAAAGTAAGCAAGTCACAGGGATGAAAAGTACAGCATAGGGAATATAGTCGATAATATTACAATAACATTGTATGGTGACAGATGCTGACGACACTTATCCTGATGAGCACTGAGTAATGTATACAATTGTTGAATCACTGTGTTGTACACCTGAAACTAATATAACACTGTGTGTCAACTATATTTCAGTAATTAAATTGATTAGTAAGTAAGTAATTGAGAGAGAGAATGAGAGAGAAAGCAGGTAGGAGGAAAACAAAGGCCAGATGATGTCCCAGAAAATCAGTGAATGAGAGGGACTTGCTCTGTTCCACACTAGCTATTGACCTCCAACAACCAAGGGAAGAACTAAACCCAGGGGTATTCAGGGGCGCCTGGGTAGCTCAATCAGTTGAGTGTCCAACTTTGGCTCAGGTCATGATCTCACGGTCTGTGGGTTTGAGCCCCGCATCAGGCTCTGTGCTGATGGCTCAGAGCCTGGAGCCTGCTTCTGATCCTGTGTCTCCCTCTCTCTCTGCTCCTCCCACACCTCACTTTGTCTCACTCTGTCTCTCAAAAATAAATAAACATAAAAAAAATTTAAACCCAGGAGAATGCAGAGGACAGATTAAATTACATCATGTTCAAAGCCACAAATCCTGAATCTAAGCCATAGACATCTTTGGCTCAACCCTTACTACAAGTCTCTGATCATACAAGAACTAGCTGACCTCACAAAAAGATGGGCCATAAATGAAAAGGGACTAGATTCACACATAAAACAAACAAACAAACAAACCAGAAAAAAAGGAGGGGGGGACAACACAACACAAAAGCATACATAAAAAAAGAGAAGAGCCATGCAAATGATTCTTCAGAGTCTCAAAGAATTACATGGAACTTTCTTTTTACAAAGGATCTCAAGGGGTGCTTGGGCGGCTCAGTCGGTTAAGCGTCCAACTTCAGCTCAGATCATGATCTCATGGTTCACGGGTTCAAGCCCCATAATGGGCTCTGTGCCGACAGCTCAGGGCTTGAAGCCTGCTTTGGATTCTGTGTCTCCCTCTCTCTCTGCCCCTCTCCAGCTTGTTATCTCTCTCTCTCTTTCTCAAAAATAAATAAACATTTAAAAAATGTTTTAATAAATGGAAAAGGATCTCAAAAAGAAAACTAAGTGCTCAAAAAGCATCAAAAGAGGGGTGCCTGGGTGGCTTAGTCGGCTACGTGTCTAACACCAGCTCAGGTCATGATCTCAGGTTCGTGGGTTGGAGCCCCACATTGGGCTCTATGCTGACAACTCGGAGCCTGGAGTCTGTTTCTGATTCTGTGTCTCCCTTTCTCTCTGACCCTCAACCACTTGCTCTCTCTCTCTCTCTCTCTCTCTCTCTCTCAAAGATGAATGAACATTAAAAAAAAATTTTTTTTAAAAACATCAAAAGAGATTGTAAGATAATAGAAGGAGTGATAAAGTGAGCTGGTAAAACACCAATAGAAATGGAAAAGAGAAATGAAAACAGTACAAAGATTCAAGTCCTATCAGAAGCAGAAAGCTATTGAATATCTATAACTAAAAACATATGGGAATGCAAGGTGGTGCAGCCACTCTGGAAAACAGTGTGGAGGTTCTTCAAACAACTAAAAATAGAACTACCCTATGACCCAGCAATTGCACTACTAGGCATTTATCCAAGGGATACAGGTGTGCTGTTTCAAAGAGACACATGCACCCCCATGTTTATAGCAGCACTTTCAATAATAGCCAAAGTATGGAAAGAGCCCAAATGTCCATTGATGGGTGCATGGATAAAGAAGATATGGTATACATATACAATGGAGTATTACTCAGCAATCAAAAAGAATGAAATCTTGCCATTTGCAACTACGTGGATGGAACTGGAGGGTATTATGCTATGTGAAATTAGTCAGAGAAAGACAAATATCATATGACTTCACTCACATGAGGACTTTAAGAGACAAAACAGATGAACATAAGGGAAGGGAAACAAAAATAATATAAAAACAGGAAGGGGGACAAAACAGAAGAGACTCATAAATATGGAGAACAAACTGAGGGTTCCTGGAGGGGTTGTGGGAGGGGGGATGGGCTCAATGGGTCAGGGGCACTAAGGAATCTACTCCTGAAATCATTGTCGCACTATATGCTAACTAATTTGGATGTAAATTTTAAAAAATAAAAAAATAAAATTAAAAAAAAAAACATAGCCATGTCCCTGGGTGACAAGGGTAATTACCCTTGGGTAATCGTTCAAACAGTAAGAAAAACAGCAGATATTTAAAGGATCATTAAGGGGATGATCAAATAATAAACAAAGAAGAATCAATATATACATAATTAACATTCTGAGAAAGAAAAAAATAAATGAAATATTTATCAATTTACTTTCCACGTATGCTTTATATAGAGTACACTTTCACTAGTATCAATATATAGTATTGATTAATATTATTAATAATTATAATATAGATAATATATAATAGAACCATTTTATACCTTTATGTGTGTGTGTATATTGAATGGTATATAATAATAGTAGAAGTAAACTTGCTTGGAATAAAGAAATATTACATCCTGAGGAATATTGGGGTGAGGGCATTGACTGCAAAATATTTATCAGCAAGTTCAATTCTGATGAAGTCACTGAGCATTAGGGATGAAGACAAAATAAATCAGAGACTCGGCATTCCACTTCTGCAGACTAGGTAATTTGGGCCAGTTCTCCCACTGGGCACACTCGAATTTAAAGCACACAGAAATGAAGCAAGAAAGCTCAACAGAAACCAAGAAAAACAAGAAGTACTCGAAACAGCCGACAGGGGTTTACGGCCATCAAGTTCCCACACACGAACTTCAAAATAACCATCCCGAGATATTCAAGGGGATAAAACACAAGATTGAGGATCGGGGAAGAAAACTGGAAGTGATAAAACAGAACTAAATCAAAATTCTACGCTGAAAAATTCATTTGGCAAAATCGAGAACTTAACGTTCAGGTTTAGACACTGGTGAAAAAGAATTATTGAACTGGAAACGAGATCAGAAGAAATGTCTGAAGTGAAACATGGGAGAGAAAAGGATGCAAATACAGAGAAAGAGTCAAACAGAAGTGAGGAAGACTGACACGTGATGAAATCCCAAAGGAGAGGTTACAGGGAATTCGCAAGGAGTGATACTTGGCGAGATGATGGCTGAGAAGTTTTCAAAACTGATGATAAAAGCATCGAGCTATAGGTTCAAAAAAGGCCTACGCAGAGCAAAACAATAAAAGATAAATAAAAAGAACAATTAAATACCCCATGGTAAAATTGATGAAGTCAGTGTTATGGTCCTCTGAAGGGCCATATGGGCCCGCAGCCAAGGCACAGTTCAGCTGTGGGGACCGAAGATCCCCAGAGGCTGTGGGAAGGTGGATTGCTGACCTAATCGAGGTGTCCGTGGAAAGCACGACAGGCTTCTCCAGCAAGCCTGAGAAGACATCAGGCAGAGACATCTTACTCTCTGCCTCTCTCCTCAAAATGAATAAACATTGATGATAACAATAACAATAAAAATAATCAGTATTGTTAACTGTGTTTTATTCGTAATGATTATTAGTATCGTGTTTAAAACATAGAGTCAATTAAAATGCACGACAATCGCATACAAACCGACAGAAGGTGAAATGGAGGCACATTTTTTTAACATTGTCCGGGAAAAGGATAATAGTTTCAAATAACATCAGACTTTGATAAGTCAAAGACAGATGCCGTAATCTCCAGAGTAATCATCGAACTATAAATATTTAAAAAGGGAAAACTCAGGTGGGCATCGAGGCAGGAAGAGAAAGTTACAGACAGGCTTATGGAGTGTGCAATTGTGTGCTTGGGAGGGATTCAGGGAGGTTCTTGTTGAGCTCAGCATTACCCAGGCAACATTTCATACTGGTAGACAATAGTGCAGTACCTATAAAGTTCGGAGGGAGAAGATGGCATATTCATTAATTGGCTGCCCGGCCAAGGCGTTCTCCAAGTACACACGCGACTAAGAAATATTTTGAAAGATGCAAGAACTCAGGAAATCTAACACTGCGAGTCCTTCACAAAGAAAATTATTAGAATAATAAAACGAATATAAATAGCAATAAACCAAAGTAAAGCAAATATAAATGCAATGCCAAGGTAAAAGAAATGCTGATGGTGTGTTTTAAAATAGAAAAAAAATTGACCACGGTGGGAATCACAGTTAGAGAAAACGCTGTGAAGGTTATAAAGCTTGGCAACATTAAAATAAGGTACTAATAAAAATCAGCAGTGTCAAGGAAGTAAGAGAAAAAGGTATGTTTGCTAATTCTTTACCTTTTATAGTAAAGGCTTCCAAAGAAATCTTCCAAAGTTAAATTGTATGGTTCAAACATTATTCCAAACTCATAAATGTTTTCATAAAGAATCTTTGAAGATTCATATATTTTGTAATAAAGAAATAATTATCTTAAGTATAACCCTTTTAATTACAATTTATGTTGTATTTTTAGGCAATTCTTTTTTTTTTAATTTTTTTTAATGTTTATTTATTTTTGAGAGACAGAGAGACAGAGCATGAATGGGGGAGGGGCAGAGAGAGAGGGAGACACAGAATCGGAAGCAGGCTCCAGGCTCTGAGCCATCAGCCCAGAGCCTGACGCGGGGCTCGAACTCACGAACCGTGAGATCGTGACCTGAGCTGAAGTCGGACGCTCAACCGACTGAGCCACCCAGGTGCCCCTAGGCAATTCTTCTAAACTTCTACCTGCATACCTAGTTTTCCCTATATATCCATAGAGAGATATCAGAAGTGATTTTTACCAGAACGTTATTATCTCTGGTTTTTGGTTTTTGTTTTGTCTCTGGCGACTGGAATTTGGAAGAATTCTTACCCTTCCATGATCCTTTCTCCATTGCTTGAATGTTTTACGATGAGTGAGTAGCACTTTTAAATAGCAAAAGTCATTTTTCTAAAGGACAGGTAAACAGCAAAATAAGAGGAATATTTGCAAAATATGTGACAAGCAGTAACCATATGGTAGACAGTCATATAAACGTTACCAGGAAGAAAACACTAGACAGTATCCGCACAGAACATGAAGTCAGGTCACTAAGAAAAACTACAAGTATCGATAAACAACTAAAAGCTATAGGCCATTAATTAGGAAGCACAAAACATTAGATGGAAATAAGATATAAATATTCATTTACCAGATTGTCAAAAATTGGAAACATTATCCGTCTACATTTGGTAAATGGTTCATAGTACTCACTTCTTACACCCTACAAGCATGTAGTTTAAAGAAGACAAAATGTACTATGCTTTTTTTAATAACTTTTTTTAATGTTTATTTATTTTTGAGACAGAGAGAGACAGAGCATGAGCAGAGGAGGGTAGAGAGAGACACACACACAGAATCGTAAGCAGGCTCCAGGCTCCCAGCTGTCAGCACAGAGCCCGACGCAGGGCTCGAACTCACGAACCGCGAGATCATGCCCTGAGCTGAAGTCGGACGCTCAACCGACTGAGCCACCCAGGCGCCCCAAAATGTACTATGCTTTTTTAAATATAGTGAGTCTTAGGCAACATCAGGACATTGAAGAGATATGAGTGGGGGCAATACCGATCCATGCACATTCTTTTCATGCTCTAGCTCTCTTCCCAAAATTTCAATCTTGTTTGTCATCTGAGGTTCCTTAAGTGAATTTATGCTACTTTATGGTGCTACATGTACACAACTCATTACTCTGAATCACCAAAGGCAACCAGGATTTTCATCCGCTCCCGGTGGGTGTGTGAAACGGGACACTCACTTTGAAGAATCGTTGGGAAGTTTCTAATAAAGCTACACACATCGACGCTACATCCCAGAAATTCCACTCCTCACTGGGTACCTGAGAGAACTGAATGTCTATGTCCGTAAAACCTTGTGCAAGAATATTCAAGTCAGCTTTACTTAGACAAAAACAGAACACAACCCAAATGTCCATCAACGGGAGCACGACTAAATTGTGGTTCATTCAGGTAATGGGAGACTACTCAAAAACCCAAAGGAATAAGCTGCTGAAACACGCAACAACACACATGAACCTCACAGACATTAGCTGAGCCGAAGAATATGCAAGAATACTCTTGTGTATTTGAAGTTCTAGAACAAGGACAACGGACCTGGTGACGCATGTCAGAACAGAAGATATCTTTGGGGAGGGGGCCACTGACTGGAGATGGACCCGAGAAAATTTTCAGGGGTAAGACAAATGTTCTGTATGTTAATCTGAGTGTTGCTTACACAGGTATATGCAGAAGTTAACATTCTTTTAACTGTCCGTTTAGGATTGCCGCATTTTACGTAAGGAAATTATAAATTGTTGGCTTGAAAGAAAGGCCATATGCCTCACCTACGAGGAACTAAACACTAGCTGCTTCCTACACCTCTAAGCCTTGCACCTTCTCTCCCAACACTTGGTAGATTCCCCGCTGCCTGGGAGCCACCAGAGCCTGGGAAGGACCTGAAGAGCTGAGTGGATTCAATCCAAGGAGAGAAAGGGGTGAATGACCTCATTTCATTACTTGGGATGGAGCTGTATCTACACTGTTTGGTAAAACAGCACAAATGTAAACGAGGTGTAAACGGCTTTCACATCTCATTTAGGGAACAGATGAGGCGTGAAATGCATTTCACAGGCACAAGTACTGGAGGGGTGTGCTTAGCATGGTGCAGTGTAGAACATTTGTTCCTCTTCCCTCAGGGATGCTGGATTATTTCTGAACATGGCTACTGTAGGGGCAGGAGAAGGAGGGCGGTGCAGTGCAGGGGGAGGAAGAAAGGCTGTGCTGTCTCCTGTACTTGTGACGCCTGCCTTCCTCCCTCAGCCTGACCACCTCCTACACATCTGTTAAAGCCCAGCTCAGGTACCACCACCTTGCTCAGCGCACAAATCTGTCACTCGTTTCCCTCCGCCTTGTATTATAAGGACAAGGAATGTCTATCATTCTTGTGATCCGCTGCTTGAATTCAGTAGTTGCTCAATTAACCCTTACGGAATGAATGTCAACGGAGGCAGGGGAAATAAGGAGGGAGAATAATGTATCTCGGGATGGCATTTTAGCAGTCAAGACTTCCTCAAACACCCAAAAGAAATATAAAGTTCCAGGGACAACTCGAAAGCTTAGAGGATTTATATCATTTTAGACCTCTCAGAAATAAACACATAGACACCCTTAGGGCATGCGTACTTGTAAGGAGAAATGTAGGAGTTACGTTGTTTGATTATTAAAGCGATATTTTGCCCCCTTTTGTGAGAGGAACTTTGAGATCTCAGATTGATCATTGTTAGGTCTCTAAATATATGGCTGGTTTTATGGGCCTTTGCCAAAAAAAAGGCAGACCTTTTTGAAGAAAAGAGTTGGGGCTTACATTCCAAATGCCACTACCTGATAGCAATTATATGTGTCTCTGTGCCAGCTGCAACTTATATATTGAATTTTGTCTCTACTTAAGGTGACCAAAATGAGGAAGATTCCAGGCTATAACATAATGACACTATCATACTGAAGATTTTTACGTTGACAATTCCAGGGAACATAGGAAAATTGAGATGGAATAACATATTGTGAAATAAATATTTCACTAAGATTTAGAAGATCTGAGATCAAGCCCAGCTTCAAACTTGACCTTGAAAAAAAAATCGCTTAACATCTCAAGATCTCCAATTGTTCCTATGCAAAATTGATTGATCCTGGGATAAGTGTGCACCCGCCCTATGACCCAATGATTGCTCTCTCCAAGGAATATATCTTAGACAGGTACCCAAATTCACATGCATAAAGATATTCATCCCAGCGTTCCTTATAAAAGCAGAGAGTTGGAAACAATTTAGATGTTTACAAATGTAAGCATGGATCAATATTATGTTTGCATGTGAAAAGGACTCACATACCCACTTAGATGGGTCTCAAAGCTAAAAGGTTGAGCGAAAAACTGAAAGACACGGTTTGAAATTTATAGCATAATAGCTTTTAGGTAAAGAAACACCCAAGAAAAGAGAATCAGACAGTATTAGGGATAAAAGAAACAAAAATAATATAAAATATTGAATTAAACAAAAAGAGACTATATGTGAAGCAAGCCAATCGAGAGATGTTAAATATGGGTTTAGCAGAATAGAGACAGAGGAGGATAAGCAACTCTCTCTAGGGGAACAAGGTTTTATCTTCCCTGATGATCTCAAGTCAGAGCAGAAACCGTCAAGATTTTCAATGGCTTGAAACACGGCCTCACATTTCGACCATAGCATCCACTATATTTGCGAAAAGGTTAGGCCCCCATGTGTTCAAATAAGATATGCTGCACAATTAAAGTGGCAGATTGTCACAGACTCTGCTCAGTATTGACAATCAAGGCATTTTTTCTTGTTAATGCAATGTTAATTGGGACCATGCTAACATTTAATTAATTTTAAGTACAATAGATCATTTGTCAACAAAAGGGGGTAAAAATATTAATTGAAACATATGTGAACGGTTACTTGCCGTGTGTAGGAAACATCCCACCATTAAAGTTAATCACAGTGTGATTAATTGCTTTGAATTCATTCAAGATGGGTTCCTGTGGCCTAACATAAGTCCGTCAATAAAACTTACAACGAAGCCTCATTATGAAAAGCCAAGTTACTAAGACGAGCAGTGACGGAGCTGAGCAGCAGAAGGCTGCCTTCCTTATGATTCAGAAGGAAAGAGAAACCAGCATGGCAGGAAGGAAGACGAAGGCCCAGAGGCCGGGCGTTCTGGGAAAGAAGAAGACGTGCTCAGGGAACATCCTTGAGCCTGGGAGATGGAAACTGATGGATGACAGGTCTGGAGATGGGAAGAGTGGGTAGGGGGCTGGTGCAGCGGTGAATGGGGAAGGGCAGTGGGAACTACATCAAGTACAGAGATGAAAAGGACTCTGAGTCTCCAGGGGTGCACAGACGCGTGGGGTCCGCGCTGCAGAGGCTTGGAAGCATGCTGGAATGGGCAGGATGGCAAGTCTTCGGAAACAGGAGTGAAGTTTCCCTACAAACCGGCATTAAGTGGAGTCCTTTGCTGATGAACACGGATGTGGCTCTCAAAGCCTCCAGGGACCTACGTCTCAGTAGTGACTGCTGTGCGGAACAGATGCCCAAATGTCACTCCAGGAAGTCTTCCCCCCCACACACACGTTTATTTATTTTGAGATAGAGAGAGAGAGAGTAGGGGAGGAGCAGAGGGAGGGAGAGAGAGAGAATCCTAAACAGGCTCCACGCTGTCGCTCAGAGCCTGATGTGGGGCTCAGACCCACAAACCAAGAGATCACGACCCGAGGGGAAATCAGAAGTCAGCTGCTTAACCAACCGAGTCACCCAAGTGCCCCCAGGAAATCTTATTCAGGATTCCCAGCTTTGCATCTGGTTCTCGTTGGCCTCCAAGGCCAATACATTGATTCACTTACTCTTTACTCAGAAAATTGAAGGGACTGTCATTTGTTTTCACTACAAGCATGGGACATGAGGCCTTCCATGATATCATCCCATCAAACTTCTGTGACTTCTCGAACCTACCGACAAAGTGCTTTTTACAGGTACTGGGTGTGAGTATAACAACTTTTTGTTTCAGTTGGAATTATTCACAAAGTATAGCCTAATCAATATATTTGGTCACTGTCCACAGTTCTTGGCAGATTTTCAAAAACTCTTGAAGCTTCCTTAGTGATAGGAGTGTCTTTGTTATGCTCATGAGGTGACTTTCGGCAGAAGTCCCTACAGAGCTTCAGGATTGGAGCTGGTCACCAGAGAGACTAACCACATCATTAGAGAACTGTAGTTATGGGCCAGCCCAACCTCTGCAGAGGGGAATGGAGCTGGAGATCAAGTTCAATCTTGTGGCCTATGAGTTAATGATAATTGTTAATCCATAATAATAAATAATAATGCCTATGTAATGAAACTCTAATAAAAACTCTGGATACCAAAGCTCAGTGAGGCTTCCTGGTTGAACACATTGATGTGCAGGACCGGTGATGCACCCAGACTGCACAAGGAGAGGGTGTGGAAGCTCCGCCCTCCCTTAGAAGTTGCCCTATTCATCTCTCCCATAGAGCTGTTCCTGAGTTACATCATTTATAATAAAACGGCAATCATCACTCTAGCACTTTCAGGGGGTTCTGTGAGTTTTTCTAGAGAGTTATCAAACCTGAGGAGGTCCTGGAAGTCCCTGAATTTATGCCCAGTAGGTCCGAAGTGCAGGTGACCCTGAGGTTTGCAGGTGACCTCTGAAGTGGGACAGTATTGTGAAGGTATTAGCACAGTGGGGTCTACACTAATACCAAGTAGTTGGTGTCTGAGTTTAACGAACTTGGAGGACGCCCAGTTGGGGTCAGAGAATTGGTGTCAAGACACAAAAGCTGGGGTGGAGGCAATTTATTTAAGAGGCAGTCCCAGGAAGAAAAAGTAAGGGAATGAGACAGAGAAGAGAGAAAAGTTCTTACGGAATGCACCAATTGCTAGTTACTTCTGCGAGCAACCAGGGGTCAGTACTGTAGGGGGCGTGTGAAGGAACCACAGAGAACACGTCTCCAAAGACACGGAGGACGAGGGACTCCTCCACCGGTTCCCTTCCCCAATTGGTTAAGGGCTGCCCTGGGGAAGTGACTTATCAGTCCCTCCACCACTCTGATTGTAACGGAGTAGGCTTTGGCTTCAGAGAAATTCCTGAAGCAACAAAGCAGAGAGACACTTGATGTGAAATGCCAAAAACATACCAGAATCAGAGAATTTGAGAGAGGAAGTGGTTTCGTGCATGACAAGTACCTGGTACGCTAATGAATCTCAAGAGTAATTCTTTATAGAGTAACTCAAGCTGCTTCTTGAAGCAAAATCATAAATCATGTGTAAAGCAGAATACAAGTTTTAGAATGTTTTCCTTTCCCTCCCAGTTCCACCCCGCAGAAGAAACAGCAAATAAGTCATGAGGCTTATACTGTGTCACATTGGTCCCCTTGCAAGAACTGATTGGATTAGGAATGATACCAGTCCGGGAGAAGCTAATCTGTGGGCTAGCCACTGGTCCATGGAAGTAATGAGGGAGAGGACCATGCTGTCAGTGCTGGAGCTAGAGTGGAAACAAAAGGTGGATGACCAAGTCCTGATCATGAAGGAGCCTCCATGCTACAACGATGTGCCAAGATGGTCTGAGGCAAGAGCTATCTTGGGTAGCGTGAACATCTCATTCCCAGGTTACATTCCAATATCCGCAGAACCCCAGGCTATGGCTGTGCTCCTGCAAGAGCCCTTCAGGGCAACTCACAGACAGCTTTGCAACATGGACAACTTTACAACAGTCCCGTTACCAGAGCTGGCCTGAATGAGTGCTCTGTTCCTGGCCACATAAGAGCCCTGCACAACAGATTGCTTCCAGTGGAGGGTTCTCACACGGCCCGAAACCAGCCACGGCCACCAGAATTTGCATTGTCTACCCTGAAGGCTGCTTTCCTCTATCCATCAACACCATCATATCCTCAGCCCAGCAGGTGTCCCAACGAACAGATCTCAGAGATATTCGTTGAGCAAGGCTTTGGAGACATAGAAACTGCAGGTAACAAAGGCTCCATTTAAATATAGGTGGGAGGTAAGATGCCTGAGGGCTTACCAAGGAGAGAGGAAGAAAGACCAAGAAGACAGATGTAATTTGACCCAGTTCTGGAATATTTCTTGCAGCACATACATCGAATGGGACAGTGGAGTTGGAGTTGCCATCCAAACCAAACCCCCTTCCTAAGACAATCACCATCTCCAACCTGTCTTTCTTGACCAGAGCAATAGTACTTGCTTAGAAAAGAGTCCATATTCATATCACTCAGGATAACTGAACCATAAATCCTGTTTTCACTTCTCTCTGCATGTTGGCTCTCAGTCTTAATCCATATAATGGGATATATCTAGCCAAATTCGCATCCTTCAAACTTTGGAACCAATCACCCCAGCCAGGAAGACACAACACCGTGGCCACCCCATCCCGAGTGATCTGCCCAACACTTTGGCCAGAAACACGGGATATGGTACCAAAGAAGGCGGGGAAAGCAACCGCACCTATCTGCACCATTTCCCCCTGCCCCTTTCGTTCTAGAAGTATATTCAGTACCTACTACGGACCAGGCACCGTACCAGGCTCTGAGCTTGCAATGGTGAGCAAAATCAATATAGTCCCCATCCTCGCTGAACTTACAGTTGAGAGAATCTGACTGGCTTCGGAAACAAGCTACCCAACGTCTCTGAACTTCACTTCTCACTGTAAGATAACAAGAAGGATGTTTACCTTTCACTGTTGTTGCAGGGAAAAGTCGACACGGCTTCCAGGGTTCAACGTTAGCAGTTCAGGCTGGGGTGCTGAGGACAGCCGTAGCAGCTGTCATGTCTTCCTTCCCCCCAAATTCTGCAGTGAGATTTTCGATATCGTTCCTGGCTGCACAGCTTCCAAACTGTTCTTTCGCCCTGTTGGAGATTCTGTGGGCAAGCTAATACCCTTCAATAAATTACCCTTCTCCTCAAGCCAGTTGTGATTGTTTGCTATTAAAAGCCTTAACTGATAAAGTGCCTAATAAATGGTAACTATAGTTACTAATCCCTCAGCCTCTTGTCCCTTTATTAAGAAAAGTACAACCGAGAGTCATGAAAAGTGGGGCCCCGAGAAAAGCAGCCCTAAGAATTAAATATGACCCAAGCCCTGGACACAGCCGAAGGTGAAGGCAGCCCCAAGTCTGACAGACAGGCAGGGTGAAGAGTCATTGTCATTTTCTAGGGACCAGAGGAAGTAGGAAGGCAGTTCCGCCCTCCACATGCAGAGATAAAAAAAAAAAATGACTTCTCCAAATGTGCATTAGATACTGCTGCTTCAACTCCAGATTGAATTTCAGACACTTAAATGTGTTATGGTCTTTCAATTGAGTTCTGTATCTTCGGTGGAACAGAACACAGAGAATCTTAGATTGCCCTTGTCATCCAGGAGACATGAAAGAGAGCCACGTCCAATCCTTGACCTTCAGAGGAAAAGCACGGAACATTGACTGGCTCACAACCTTGACCTTCAGAGGAAAAGCACAGGACATTGACTGGCTCACAACCTTGACCTGGGTGGGGCATAGGTGGTCTCCAAATGAGGAAAAGTCACGGCACTTTGCCAAACTGACCCTGACATGATGCAGCTGTCAGAGAGCCATGAAGGGGCAGCTGGGTCACCACTCAGCCATCAGGGCAGGTCACCCTCTGAGCATCTACCTGATGGGAGATGCCTGTCTTCCTGGAAACACATCTGGCTGGCAGGGTAATGATTTTGGGATTTACCCGGTCTTATTTCTCTTGCTCTACCCTTACCCAGCCTAAGAGTCATATCACCCCACTTACATTCCGTGATACTTTGTTACGCTCCCTCCTCCTCTGCTCCTTCATCTTTAAAATGGGGGTCACCGTATTTAACGTAGTGAGAGCATTAAAGGCAGTATCTATAAAATACTAAGATGATATAAAATGGTCACCATACTCTCGTCTTAAGAGATCAATAGATACAACTAACTGTGTCATTACCCTCACTTACAAGAAAGCAGGGCAGAGAGCCCTGGTGGCATGGACGGCGGCTGTGGCCGACTTGGTTCTCATGGCTCTGCCTCACCCCTTCTCTCCCATATCCTCAAACAGAGACGTGGGAGGCAGACCAGGAGCAGTGACCGGGTCCACCACAGCTCGCACTGCCAGGCAGAGTGTACAGAGAGAGGCAGGGACCCCTGACCCCTGACCCCTGACCCCAGCCCCAGAGAATGGCACACATTGTGGTCCTCCTCTGGGCTCCCAGTGGCTGGTCTAGCGACCCAGAGAGAGGTTTTCCAGAATGCCCACACCAGTGCCACCTCTGAGGAGGCTCAGGTGAGAGCACAGAGACTCTTCAATGCCTACAGGAGTTTAGAGCTCCTTTGGTGGTTAGTATGGAGCCATGGAAGGTTTTTGAACAAAGAGAGAAAATGTTAAAACCGAGTTTAAATTCTGACAGTTAAATTGGGGTGAGCCTACCAAGACTAACAGTCCCCTCGGTTTGACAAAACTTTAGAGAGATGTCTTTTCTGATGATAAGCCCCAATCTCCCTTTTCTTGGAGCATTTACTTTAGAAAACTTGGAATTGGAAATTCTTTCTCTGCCCCCTCTGAGATTTAACTCTTCTCCCAGCCAATTACAACTCAGGAATGTTTCTCAAGGACCTGGGAGTCATCCCTTTGAAATGCAATCCTCAAGAGAAGATAAAAGCCAGCTCCCAGTCTCTTCTGAAGGATAGAAGCCTTAACTTTGATAAACACCAATTAGCAAATACAGAGGCGCAATCACATTGACCAACCTGCCCCCTAAAGTCCTCTGGGACTTTTCCACCCAGTGCTTAAAAACTCCCCATCTTTTGTTTCTGTGAAATTGAATTTCTTTCTCCCCTAAGGCAATAATCTTAATCTTTACTACAGTAGTCTTGAATGAAGTCTTCCTTGCCTGTTTAACTCCATCAAGTGCGACATTTTCCTCGACAGAGATGGGCAAAGGAGCCACTTAGAAGCTATTATAATTTCCCAAGAGAACAGAAAGAAGCAAAGACAGTAGAGCTAGAGAGCGTGGTCTGGATGCGGGAGAAGGGACCAAAGCAAACTGAGAGCAAATCTCTGCTATCCTGAGCCTCTGGACAATGCTATTGTCATCCTGCACCTGTCACAGAGGCCAGGAAGGAAACCGAGCTGGGACAGGAAGATGAACTGAGGAGCTCATTGTTTATCATGTCGACTGAAATTTCTGCTAGATAGATACCCAACACACAATGCTGGAGATGAGGCAGGGATAAGGGTACGATGTTATATACATTTCTTTTCCTTAAAGTAAGACATGTTTTTTTTATCATTATAAAGGTTATAACACATAGTAGAAAGTCGGGACACAGATAATTAAAAACTAAAAAAGGAACAAGATACCCAGATGCTCCATGAAAATAGGAGCCCCCCCTTCCTTTTAGAGTAGTCTGTTCCTAGGGTACTTAAGGGCTGGAAGGGGAAAGGTAAGAAATGGACCATTGTAGCTAAAGTGACAATTGCTATGAGAGGGTTTTAGACTCTGTAGGAGGTCAAGGGGTGGGCAATGACCCTGGGAGAAAGGAGATGGGGAAGAAGTCACTGGGCAGGTGACCTCTGAGCTAGTTTAAAGTATGAGTTTGACAGTTGTAAAGGGAGTTTGATGAAGAGCGGGAAGGTAAGCTGCTGGCCGGGAGAAGACACTTGTTCTAGAAAATCCATCTAAGAATTCACACCCACGATTACAAAGAACGCCTACAAAGCAAGAAGATAGAGCAGATAACCTGATTTTGTAAATGGAGAAAATACTGAGGAGGTACTTCACCAAAAAGGTAGTTAAATGGCCAACAGACACATTAAAAATTGCTCAATTGTACTAGCTACTGAAGAAGCGTAAATTAAATCCACAATCCTCTATCAACACACACCGACCAGAATGACTACAATTAAATATCTCAAATGTCGGTGGGGCTATAGAGCAAGGAAAACTCTTGAACTTTTCTGGTGGGACGATAGATTGGTAAAGCAACTTTAGAAGACCATTTTGCAGCATGTACTAAAGCTGTGTAACTGCCGATCCGCGGAAGCACCCTCCACTCCCACCTACAAATCCAAGGGAGAGAGGGTGTGTGTTGACAGAAAAATATGGTGGGGCTCCTGGGTGGCTCAGGCGGCTAAGCATCTGACTCTGGATCTCGGCTCAGGTCTTGATCCCAGGATGGTGAGTTCAAGCCCCTCATAGGGCTCTTTGCTGGGTGGGAAGCCTCCTTAAAATAAAATGTTAACTAATCAAAAGAAAAAATATGTAAAAAAAAAAAAAATGTTGATGGCAGAGAAATTCATAACAGTCCCAAATTGGAAAAACCCAAACGTCCATCAATAGTAGAATAAATAAAGCGTGATACATTCATTATACAGAGAGGGAAAAGGAGAGAGGGAATGATAAAAAAGGGAACTACAAGTACATGAAACAACACAAATGAATTTCACAAACGTCATACTGAGAAAAATAGCCAGCCATAAATTAGTAAGTATTGAACGATTCCATTTACACAAAGTTAAAAAACAGTCACAGTTAATGTGTGGCGTTACAAGTCAGGATGATGGATATTCCCGAGGGCAGGGGCTTGGGGGTGGGGCGTGGGCAGGGAACTGTACACGTTCTGATTCTTGATCTGAGTGCTGGTCCCTCATGAGTTTACCGTGCGAAAATCCAACAGGCTGAAAATGTAAGATTCGTGTGTTTTCCTGCATGCAGGTTACACGTCGGTAACATTTACATTAGGCAAAATAGAAGTGAGGGGGGCTCATTTTGCCTGAAATGCAAGTTGCCTGGGGGGAGGAGTGGCCCCGGAAACCTCCTGTTTCATAACCACCTACACAGTCTGCTCTGAAAAGCCAGAGACTGGAACGGAAGGTGGATGGAGGAGCAGAAATCTGAATTCCCCCCAGAGGAACAAAGATAGAGCCAGCGAGGAAGAATACAAAAGGCAAATGATGTGAGGAACTAAAACAAAGGGGAAAAAACACTTAGGCTGCAGACTAGAAATTGACAGAAAGAAGCAGGACAATGACTTGACAGTTCCTGCTTTTTGTTTTCTAACTTTCCTGGCAGAGAGAGCCGAGCAAGAATATTTGGAATGCGTACCCCTGCCAGGAGCCTAATTGTTCCCTTTGCTTGTTTCAGGTGGGCCCGGACCTACATTCTGAGGCAAATGGAGTTTCTTGAGATTTTCCATCAGGGAGGAAGGGAGGTGGAATAAGTGTCTAAAATCCTCAAGACTGAAGGGAATCCTCCCACTCTCCTCCACCTTCCCTCCTCTCCCACTGACCCCTTATCTTATCACTGCCTCAGTCGGAGACATACCCATGTGGCCTTGCCCACCTCGCTGCCTCTTTCCCTCCACCTCTCCTCCTTGCTGCTTACCCGTCAGTTTTGCAACTGTCTCCCTGTCCCACAGATGCCTTGACAAGAAAGGCCAGAGGCCCTGGGCTCGGTGGCGGGGGGTCTCCACCTTCGAGGTTTGATGGAATTTGAGTGCAATCCAGCATCGTTCATCACTCTCAGGTCTGCACGGCCCTGAGCAATCACCAGGGCGAGTGCAAATCCACTGTTCAGACATCAGAGAGGCCTTCACAAGTTTGCCTTTCTATTTCAGATTCCCAGGAAGGTGACAGGTCTTCTCCCAAGTTAAGAGACTTGAGGTTAGAGGCTGGGATACGTGAGCAATCCCTGTGTCTTTCCAAGCACACGTGGCTTTGAAGTAAGCCCCTGAGGTCATGGTGAGGAATGCAGCTTACTCTTTCCAGGGCAAAAACTATGCAGAGTCTCCTATAAAGGAAAGAGTTTCTCTGGGGAATGTGGGCATTTCTGCCCTTCTTTGAGCCCATAGGTTGTAGAGACTCAATTGTTGGCTCAAAACAAGAGAGCAAATGGATCATGAAATCAAAAGAAGAGAACTCCAGTGCAGCGATTCTGCAAGTGTAGTCTCTCCAGACCAAGACCAAAAGTTTGAGCGCGACCCTGGAGTTCGTCAGAAAGGCAGGGGCGCCTGGGTAGCTCAGTCGGTTAAGCGTCTGACTTCGACTCAGGTCATGATCTCACGATTCGTGAGTTCCAGCCCTGCATCAGCTCTGTGCTGACAGCTCAGAGCCTGGAGCCTGCTTTGGATTCTGTGTCTCCGTCTCTCTCTGCCCCTACCCCACTTGTGCGCTCTCTCTCTCTCTCTCTCTCTCTCTCTCTCTCAAAAATAAAACAATAAAACAAATGCAAATTTCTGGCCCTACCCCCAGATTTACAGAAGCAGGAATTAAGGGTGGGGTCAGGCAATCTGTGTGTTAAAGGAACCCCAGGTGGTTCTCTGCAAGCTCAAATCTGAGAAACACTAATCTACAAGTAGACTTAGATGTCACTTCCCTGCCTTCTAAACTGGATCTTCCGACTTTCTTCTGAGGAATCCTAGATTAGATGTCTGGAAGATACTCCCTTTCAGCTTTAATATCTGTGATTCTATGGTTTCCAATTACTCTAATGCTTTGCCTAGGGTACAGATAGAGTCCGTTTGTTATTCAAGCCAGGTGCTGATTATACAGCCCCAGGGATTTATCTGAGTCATTGCCAGAGCAGTTGAGAGGCAACAAGGGGCAACAAAACGCTAAGACATCATGATGTCCCACAGAGACAGGTGAACCCTTCTGAACCTCCACACTCATGCCCTTGTACAAATGTGGGACATGCTGTAGCACCAGCCATGGGACATGGAATAGAGGAGAAAGAGTCTCCCCATTCTGAGGAGGGATACCTCAGAACAAGCCACAGAAAACGTGGGCTTCCTGGAAATCTCTGCCTCGGCCTCTCTGCCTCTGTTGTTCTAACCACCCTGTCCCCTAGACCCATAGCACTAAAGCCAGCCTATTTAAAATAAATCTGCTGCACTCTGTTCCAAAGAGATTTGTTCTCCTGAATTTGCCCCAGACTGAAAACTGCACACGTCCGAGGTTTAAGAGCTTATGTTAGGAGAAATTGAACATTATCTCAGGATAATGTTTTCCTACTGCTACTTAAATTTCCAGAGGCATTTACAAAAATTAAACATCAATGGGAAGCCAAGTCCTTTATTTATGGAGCCAGCAATAGACATTGATCCTGTGATAATGTTATTATTTTTCTTATTGCTCTTGTCAGTGTGCATTTCATCATCATTGGGTTGGATGAGTAGAAGGTGGCACGGGAATAGAATGTTTATTGACTTGCAGTTTCTTGGAGCTTTAAAAAAAAGTCTGTGATTCTGTCTCAAGGTCTTTAGAAAGCTAGTTATGCACAAATACATAGGAGCATATTAAAGCTCTTGGTTAATTGGCGTTTCTAATAACTGCTTCTTGGATTTTTAAAATGTGACACTGGGATATTTTTTATAAGGTCAGCATTTTATTAACACTTGTAGAAATTAGTCATACATCTTGAAGTCAGGCTAAGTGGCATTCAAGCCACTTAGCACACACAGGTGAGGCAGAGGGACTCCTTAGGCTTCTCTATAAACCAGGAAAATGGGCCCAATCGCTTAATTTGTAAGAAACATGGACTTGGCCAAGCACATTAGAGAATGCTGACTCACTCTGGACCCAGACACAGAGGAGTTTGGGCTAGAGACACTGGTCTGAGGGGACAGAGAGGGACAAACGGTTGACATGGGTCAGCAGGATGAGAATTGAGAAGTCTGATGACAGTGGGCACTTGGAAAGGGGACAGGGAGCAAGGAGCCTTGGCATCAGCATCACACCTGATCGCCCTCTGTGTGAACAAAGGCAATAAGGGGTTTAGTCCCCATCACCGAGGATGAGCCTGTGAAGTCCTGAGACATTCTCCTCCTCGCATCTGACACACGCATTTGGAGTTCAGGCTGCCGAGGACTGAGGTCTGGGTAACAGGTATTTGGCAAGTGTTTTTGGCCCCGAGTGAGGGAAGGAGAGACAGCAGTGGCCCCATGAATTAGAGCGTGATTTCCACACCAACACACACACCTCTGACTGACATTCAAGGCAGTGCCCTTCTCTGCCAAGGTTGGTCCCTCTTCCTGCACATTGGCTCTCCTCCCTAGTCTTCTCAGGATATCAACTCATCCATCTCTCTTCCATGGATTCAACCCTTCCTTCTCAATCACATTTTCCCCAGATCAAGTCCTCCCCACCTTAAAAATATCTTCCTTCCACTCCATGTTTCCTGCAGCTATAGCCCTCTCTCCTCCTCACACCCAAAGTTTTCCAGAAAGTTGTCTATCCTTGAAGTCCCCATATGTTCCTCTCCCACTTACTCCTCAATTCTTTCCACTCTGCCTTCCCACCCCCTATCACAGGCTTAAAAAAGCCTCTGCAATCATCAGCTGACCTGTCTTTCACTGGAATCCAAGGACGATTTTCAGTCCTCATCTTACTTATACCTCAGCAGTGAAGGCTACTCCCCTCACCTGGAATCATCTGGACTCTCTCAGGACTCTATGGTCCCTGGTTTTCCTCCCACATCCCTGGCTCCTCAATTTGCTTTTCAAGTTCCTCTTCCCCATTCAACATGCTTGAATTCCTATAGGCTCTGAGGGTCACCCCTCAATTGTTCTCTCCCCTCACCCCCCGCCCACCAGAGGCATCACTGAATCTGTTAATTCAGGTCCTCTGATATTTGACTATTCTGCCCACTTCTGTCTGTCTTTACTCCTCTCACTTGGTGATTGGTATAGGAGAACTAAGAGAGAAATTTGCCTGAGATCACATAGCTAATGAATGACCCCCAGATATGTAGCCCCTCGTGCGCCGGTGTTTCCTTGTCATCCTAATATAATCATACTTTATCCATAAAAGCCACAAACTAATTATGGATATGATAACATCTGTCATGAAGATATTGTTGAGGAAGAGTAGGGGCGAGTCAATCCCTCTAAGCAGGAAGGTTCTTGAGTTGGCAGGATTAGAAAAACAGAGATACGATTCCACATATGTCCTCAAAAGACCTTCCTGAGGACCATTTTCCTGGGAACTTAGCAAACAGTGAACGGCCAGCTCTCTCTATCTCATCTGAGTAACAGAGGGAGCTGGTGACAACTAAGGAAAGGAGGGAGACAAGCAAGACTCAAATTTCAAAGGTTTGGATGCAGCTGTCAGCAAGAGATGAGAACAGCAGATGAGACAGCAACACTCCTTGAAATAATCAATCTGTAAGGACTGTCATGGGACATGCAGAGCAGACTTGTTCTGAGTGGCTCCAGGAGGCAAAATTAAGACTCAAGAGAAGTTATTGATAGACAGACTTCAGTCCACTGACAAAGGTCTATGGGAGCTGTCCAAGGTGCCAACAGAGGGAAAGGGCGGGAGGGATACTTCTGTCTAAGCTGCATAGGACTTTCTTATGGGGAATGTCAGGCAGACTCTCACCCTAGGGTGAGCGAGATAAAGCAAGATCTGGTCTTCATGCTGTGCCTCAAGCTCATGGCTAAGACAGTGCTGGGTGACCTGACCTCATCAGTAACACCAAGGCACCAGTGGACAGGTATTATTCCCTACCCATGGAAGTGGGAATTTAGGCTCACAAAAGTTAGGTATATGATATTGATCACAGGGAAAACTAATGAAGGATCCAAGATTTCATTCACCCACTCAACACGATTTTACGGAACACTGTTATGTTCTGAATACTGTGGTAAGCATGGCAGATAGAGATTAGAAAAGTAATCCCAGGTCACCAGGGATGAAGAATACAGGAAGAGGACCATTAATACAGTGAGACATGTAGGACCATTAATACAGTGAGATGAGATGGAGGCTGATAAGTCCAAGAGGCTATTGAACACAGAGGGACACCTAACCTGCTAGAAAGGAAAGAAGTGCTCAAAGAACAATTCTTTGAGCCAATTCTTGAAACATCAGTGACTAGAACTCAACGAGGGGAAGAATGGGGGTAGAATGATGCCGCTGATGCTCCGAGATCTCCTTTAACAGGAAAGGCTTTCCATTGTCCAGCTGCTGTGTTTCACACTGGCCCCCTTCTGGGAATAATTACTCCTGACCATTGGAACACAACTCATCAGGAGGTTACATACCCCATCTACAGGGGTATCCCCTTTCCAATGACTGACTGACATGGGGGTCCAGAGGCCCTTCCTGAAACTGGGACAATCTCTATGGTGCAATCCACACTCAGAGCTCCCTGCAGGATCAGTTGAGATCACATTCTTTCTTAGCTCCTTCCCTTACCCTAGTTTATTTCCTTCCCTTCCCTTCCCCTGAGACCACTCCCTTAAGAAATCATATGAACTCTGTCTTCCTCTCTGCTTTTAGGGAACCCTACCCAAGTCAAAGAGGAAGGATTATCTAGGCAGAGAGAATAATGTGTGCAAAGGCATGGATGTGAGAGAGCATAGTGCAATAGAGAATAACAGTTAAGTTAGAGAAGAGGGGTGAACTATAGTGTAGCATGATTTAAACTAGGTAGGTAGAGGGGGGCAGAATCCTATCTCCTGACATCTAGTCAGTCACATTGCACCTCTCCATACTACTAAGCTGAACTCTGATATCCTGCCTGACTGCTTTAAATGTAATATTTCAGAGCACATCTAGGCCATGAAGTGAGTTTATAGAGGAAGAAGTTACAAAGCAAGATGCCTTGATTTATTCAGTGGCATTTCACAAAGCAGGAACAAAGACGAGTCCCCTGGAATTTCCTGATTCTCAGACCACACTGCCTCTATGGAACTCACCACAGACTCTGCTTGTGGGAGAGCGAATTATCTCCATAGGCTATTTTTGTCCTCCTTCGCCTCTCCAGAAACAGTGGCTCCCCCGCCCCTTTCATTGGCTCCATCTGCTTTCCTGCTTTCCTTTCTGGCCTCTATTCATAAGGTCTTGCCCCTGGGTCTCTGTTAGCACTCAGTTTTAAATTCTAAAACTTTCCAAAGCCAATGAAGCTCTTTAATCAGGAAGTAGAGCTGCCAAGGAAACAATGCTAATTGGAAACTTTTATGATTCGAGGTCCTGGGGAGTTTAAAGATGGATATGTTTCTTTTGTCTATCATGCCAACAGCACAGAATAGACTCAGGAGGGGCAGAGAATAAAATATGGTCCCAAATAAGAGAAATTAATCCAAGAAATATGCCAATCCCTAAACAAATGAGAGACCCCTGGACTTCAAAATTCCTATTGAAAGCAGCTGAAACATAGTTATCTTTCCTTAGGAAGCACAGAGATGGTCGAAGGCAGAGAGAAACAGTTGGGGCTCACAATGTAGGACGGGTCACAAGCAAGGACCAGCCTCTTCATCACTGCTCAGGCTTAGAATACAATCCCATTTCACAGCCACACATGTAGCCCTCCAGATTCCAAACCCCTTGCTAGTTCCCAGAATGATAGATAGGAATAAGACAAAGTTCTTGTGCTCAGAGCCTAGGAGGAAGAACAGATAGACAGAAGAAGATTGGGCAGAGATAACAGAGTTACCTAAACTCAAGAAGAGAGAAGAAACATGCTGCTCCCTCTGGGGTGGAGGCGGAGGGCACAGTAGACTTCCCGACATGGACTATGCAGAAGAAAGACCTTCATCTCCATTCTAGACACGACATCCACCCAAAGCCAAAACACCTACCACTCGACAGGATTTCATGTCCTTCCCTGCTTCTTTGGTTATGTCAACAGAATAATTCTGGCTGACTGAAGCCAAAAAACAATCTCTTTGAAGACTTTGTGATGGTTCACAGAATCCACGGAATGGCTAAAGGATTGAACTCGGACAAGAGCTGAACCAGAGCCACTCCAAGGATTTAGGCAGCAGACGTTAGTACCAGCTGGCTAAAGTACCACCATAGAACCAATGGGCTCCAACCGATTTTTCCTATTCTTACCTCACTCTGGGAAAAATAGCATCTGATTGGATGAGCTAAGGGCATAAGACCAACTATAGCATGGTTCCCTATTCCACCGGATGAGCAGGGTGGTTCTGTAAAAGAAAGTGAGATGCTCTTGCCAGAGGAATGGAGGGGTGATGCCCTCAGGTTCCAATATGGGGCCCACAAGCCACATGGGCCTGCCTGAGATTTTTAGCCAAGAGCTTCATCAGAGACTTTCTCATTAAAAAGGCAGAAATTCACCCTCTTCCCTGGATACTATGACTCAGAAGTCCCTGGCTGGAGCTCCAGAATCAGGATCTTCATAAGCTCTTAAGTGGTTCTACCAAGAGAAGGTCAGTGAAGCTGGACCGTCTCCTAGAAGAGGTCTGTCATTCAAGTTCCATATCAGCCACCACCAAGAGGGACTAAAAAATTGCCTTGAAGACTATTTTTTTCTATATTCTTTTTTTAATTTTAGTTTTAAGTAATCTCTGTACCCCACCTGGGGCTCAAATTTACAACCCCTATCTAGATCAAGACTAGCTTGCTCCACCAACTGAGCCAGTCAGGCACCCCTTTCTATCTTTTTTGAACTGCCTATTTTTTTTAATTTTTTTTAATGTTTATTTATTTCCGAAGGAGACAGAGACAGAGCATGAGTGCGGGAGGGGCAGAGAGAGAGAGAGAGAGAGAGAGAGAGACAGAATCCGAAGCAGGCTCCAGGCTCCGAGCTGTCAGCACAGAGACCGACATGGGGATCCGACTCACAAACTGCGAGATCATGACCTGAGCCAAAGTCGGATGCTCAACTGACTGAGCCAACCAGGCACCCCTGAACTGCCTATTTTTAAATCTATTATAACCATCTTGCAAGACTCAAGGAAAATGGGCTCAATTTATCCCTGTTCTTGCCACATCCTGGAATGTCACCTGCTTTAGGAAATACAGGCAAGGGGATATGGCTGACCGTTGCCCCTAAAGATCCCTACAGCTACCTGTCTGGATTTCTAGCCATAACCAGCAACACCAGAGGGCTCTGATTTCAGAGAAGACCCGGGAGTGATCTTGCACCCAAACCTATGGGGCTCCCTGCTGCATATCCAGCCTCTAGAACAGAGACCATCCCATATTATGTTCCCTATGTATTTGTTCAATAGAGAGAGGGAAGAAGGGAGGAAATTTCGAGCCATCCTCTGAAATTCAACTAGAGAATTAATCTACTGAGTATCTTTACCCAGAGACCTAGGGAAAAGAGACCAAGGGAACTAATGACTACAACTGGCCAAAGCAGCCCCTGACTTCAGAAACAATATACAGTATATATATTTTAATGTTTATTTATTTCTGAGAGAGAAAGAGAGAGAGAGAGAGAGAGAGAGAGAGAGAGCAGGGGAGGGGCAGAGAGAGAGAGGGAGACAGAAAATTCAAAGCAGGCTCCAGGCTGAGCTGTCAATGCAAAGCCTGACCTGGGGCTTGAATTCAGGAACCATGAGATCATGACCTGAGTCGGATGCTCAACCTACTGAGCCACCCAGGTGCCCCCAGAAAGAGTATTTTAACCTGCGAGTGTCAGAGAAGTGCTGTTACTCTTTATTAATACAAATTAACTAACAAACAAACAAACCATTTGTGCCTAAAACTCCTTTTAAAAATGTGCTAGTTCCTCAAAAAAATAATTCCAAAACCTATGAGTGCCCGTAATATTGTGAATTATGTAAGAAATGTATTTGGTCTTCATCCCCATTTCTCAAGCTTCTCAAACCACAATTTCCTAAGTGGTAAGAGGGATAAAGGAGTCTTTCATTAAGTAAATGAGTGACTTTTGTAAGGCCCCTAGGTCACCTAACAAGGGGCTGATTGCCTGGGAAACCAATCCTGCGACTGGAGGGTTGGAATTTTCAATCCCACTCCCTCAACTTCCCGGGAGAAGAGAGGGGAATGGGTGCTGAACTAATCACTGATGACCAATGATTTGATCATTCGCTCCTACATAATGAAGCCTCCTTAAAAAATCAAAAGGATAGGGTCTGGAGAGCTTCTGGGTTGGTGAAAATGAGGAGATTCAGAAGAGTGGTACCCCAGAAAGGGCACAGAAGCCTTGAGCCCCTTCCCACATACCTTGCCGAACACACCTCTTCCATCCGGTTATTCCTGAGTTACATCCCTTTATAATAAATTGGTGACCTAGTAAGTAAAATGTTTCTCTGAGTTCTGTGAGCCATTCTAGCAAATTAACCAACCCCAAGGAGAGGGTTGTGGGAACCTCGGATGTATAGTCAGTGGGTCAGAAGCACAGGTAACAACCTGGGCTGGCAACTGGCCTGGCAACTGGCCTCTGAAGGGTAGGGAGCAGTCTTGTAGACTGAACCCTTAACCTGTGGGCTCTGATGCTGTTTTTGAATAGATAATGCCAGAACTAGGCTGAATTGAGTTGAATTGTAGGACATGCTGCCGGGGACCAAGAGTTGATTATTGGTGTCAGGAACTGCACCTTCACCTCCCCACACACACATTGAAATCGGGCCCAGGAATCTATTTGAGTGCGAGATTATTTACTGTTCATTATTGCGTGGGGAGAGAGGGTGGTGGTTAAGGAAAAATTCTTCCCCTGTGGTCCTCCCTTCTGATTTAAACCACAATGCAAATTGGGGGGCAGTTTCAAGGTTTAACAATAGTATCCAACTGATCTTTGCAGGATTGCAAATAAAGGAGGCTGTATCCTCAGGAGTACTATTAGGGCTCAGGTCTCTCAGCTCCTATTGTTAAAGAACATTCATTACCAGGCTCTCATATGAAATCCTGAGAAGGAAGCAAATAAGAGTCTGCAATGTTCTCTGTAGTTCTTATGCAATTGCCGCTTGGGGCTAATTAAAGCTGCTTTTGTAAGTCACCAGCTATAAATTCCTTCCAATGCTCTCCCAGCAGTGGGAGACCAGACACCCCAAGTCAAGGTTTTGTGCTGACACTGCAGGTGCGCCCAGTGACCCTAAGTCAGTAGCAATCTCTCCGATGGCCACCTTGTGGTCGGTGGCCCTCAGACACCCGAGGATGGCTTCCAAATCCGTTGTTTTCCTCCTCTCTGCCGACTGGGTTAAAAGATAACTCTGCAGACTATGTTAGGCAGCACCTGCCTTATTCTTAACTAATTTATTTTAAATTGGGTTAGTACAGACTCTTTAGCCAGTAATGTCTACAGAGCTATGAATTCATTTCCTCATCTATCCTCTTGAATTTGATCAAGGAGTACAAATGGCTGTAAAGCTTTATTGCAAGACTTTGGGAGAAGAGACAAAGGGAACCAAGCCAAGCTAATTCCCAAACTGGAAAACAAATATTTCATCAGGTTCTTGTCCACAGTGAGAAATGACAGAACAGGCAATTACAAAACCTAGTATCTGAAAAAATGTGGAAGAATACATTGGACTCATTTCTTGAACATCTGTAAAATATTAGGTCTTTACATATAGTTTTCCCTTTTCATGTAATCCTTCCAACAAACCCAGCGGAGGTAGGTATCTACTAACTTATTTTATCAAAATAAAAAGAAACAAGGGCTTAGGAAAATTAAGTAACTCTCCCGAGATCACACAGCCGGTAAGATTTGAACCTGTGGAAGTTCAAATCCAAAGTTGGAGCCCTTTCTACATCATCTAAATTTTGAAATTCCTTTGCTTTGACCTGCCAAGCAGCTAAACCAGGATGTGATTTGGGATGTTACAAAAGGATTCTTTGCTTGCAAAAAGGATTCACAACAGGGTTCCTGGAAATAGCCAACTCCCCCATGGGGCTGAAAATATAATTTAAGATAAAAACTTTCTGTTGACAAGAAACATTTCTACTCCCTGTCTGCTTCTTAAAGTAGAGCAAGGTTCTAACACAGTCACTTTCTTTTTTAATGAAAGCACCGAAGATGTAGGACCAAGGAGATCAAGTGTCATGAGATGATGTAAACTCAATGATTTGGCACCTAGTAAATACTGAAAATTGTTATCTCCACGATCATTTATTTTTTTTCCAGCATCTTAAAATGCAGCCTGCGCTAGACGGCAAAAAATGGCCGTAAATTCTTTTCCTCCCATCAGGAAAGGAAATCTGTTTCTTCTCTCTTTGAATCTTAATTGGCCATGTGATTTGCATCAGCCAACTGGACATTAGCAAATGTGATGCGGTCAGAAGTGTGAAAAACGCTTGAGCATTCTGGCCTGCCCACCTGCTGAACTGGGAGGCCTGAGACTATCATGATTCAGCACAAGGTAGCCTGCTGGAGGACGGAAGGTCACCTGCAGGAGAACTGGTGCACCCCAGGAAGCACCCCGGCCAACAGGCGTCCCAACCCTGCAGCCAGCCTACCGGGAGAGGCCATGCTAGACCATTCAGCAAATGTGCCAGTTGATGCATAAGAGAGCCAGCCGTGATCAGCTGGGCCGGCCCGGGGCCAGGACTGGACAATTCACAGAATTATGTACGAAATAAAACGACTTTTGTTTTAAGCCACGGTGTTCTGAGATGATTTTTTTACACAATAAAAGTTAAGCAATACACAGTCCTAAGGTGTCTTCTGTTCCGTTTCTAAACCAACCAAGAAGTTAGAAGCCCACAGAACGAAGTAGGCCTACAAGCCAGCAAGGAGGGAGAACAGTGTTCAGAGTAGAAACTGAGTCCCTGAGAAGTGAAAGGACTCAGCAAATCACGGTTGGCATTCAGCTCTTCTCTCCCAGTTCACTGATCTTTCCATGACACCAATCTCTCTCTGAATTTTTGAGGCTAACTGGACCAATTCCCTGCTCTCATTGTAGTCTTCAGCCCTGGGGGAAGCAAGTCAATTGGAGTTTTAACTTAATAATAAATGAAGAATTTTGCCAGTGTGCTTCTTCATTTCTCCTTCCTTCTTCAGATCTCTTTCATGGGTTACCCAAGTCAGCTAGCAAACGAGGGGGAAAAGTGGATAAAAGGACAGACAGAAGCTACAGTTATGTTGTATGACCAGAGGGTGTTTTTCACCTTCAAAGCACATTGACCATCAATTACAAGATATGCTTTCACAGTCCACACTTCTATAGAACATCCACTTCTGAGTTCCCTAGCAGAGGAGAATATGTTTCTTAAAAAAAAAAAAAAAAAAGTACAACCAAATGATGTGTTCCCCTCAGTATGGAGGGGAAGGGAGTGGAACATTCAGGAAGTTATCTGTTTACTAGTCAGCCGTCAAGCTAAGCTTTCACCTTCCACACTGGAAAACACTTGAGACGCTACTCTGATGAAGACTGAGAAGGTGGCTTACCCCTCCCTAGAACACAAGAAACCGCATAGCCCCCAAAACAATCAGTAAGGTTTTTACTCACGTTTGAGCAACATCATTCAGCAACCTCTTCCAGAAGCCACCTTTTAGGGGACAGGGAGAAATGCAACCACAGCTAATATTCAGTGGGTACACACCACTATAAGCTATCCAAATATTTAAATGCCTCCATATTGACCAGTAAACAGTAAAACTGCCATAAATAGGAGGATTAATTAAAAATGTAAATTCTATCCCACGTGGTTTATCTCAGAAACCACACATTGACTTGGCAATGTCAAGATGCTTTTCTATTTTGGATCCTGGATCTGCTTCAGTCCACTTTTTTAATGAGCTGAGAATTTGTTTCCGGGTTCAAGTCTTTGGGTGGAAAAGGGAGGCCCCTCAGCCAAGCTGGGGAGGAACATTTATAGGCAACCCAAAGACACCCAAGCCTACGGGGCTCGGGGAGGGGCTGAATAATGGTCAGGGCCAGCGGACCTAGACAGATACCGGAGCAGGGCCCCCAGGTGAGCTGGGGGAGCTCTGCTTTATTTGACAACCTGTGCCCCAGTAGGGAGCTGAACAAGCCTTAGAGAGAAGGGAAGAGAAGGCAGAAGGACAGAAGCCAAGGCCTGGAGACCACTGGAGAGCTCTATGCTAAGATGGGGCAAAGTCACAAACCCCACTCAGGTTCTAACAAGAAGCCCAGTCCCCAGTGTCTATCAGTGTAATGGGAAAGACGTCGCAAGAGTCTGATGCACTTGTCAGACCATGGCTCTGACAGAACGCACCCAATGGCTAATGAGTGCTGGATCCACCAAAAGAAAACACCAACATTAAAAAAAAAAAAAAACAAGAAACAACGAGGAAATTATTAGATTGATGTGATGAAGGATTTGTGTTACGACATATGGCACTTTGAAAGTTTTTACTTGCATAGAGTTTAGTATATGTGTGTGTGTGTGTGTGTGTGTGTGTGTGTGTGTTACACTATATGTATATACACACACACATACCTTCTATATATAGTAATCGTACAATATACACAGTATATACTATAGTACATGAGTATGTTAATATGTAATATAAATATACAAGTAGGGTACATATTGATATAATTTATTTTATATAGAAAGTATATGTAGTTTAGTTACAGAAGTAAAAGGGACTATGGTTAGATTTTTATTTTATATTACATATCAGTTATTAAATCCTTTAAATACCTAAGTATCATTAATCTATCTAATTGATAAGATAATATATAAGAGATAATAAAATAAGAGATTACGATCTTACGCCATCACAGGTATGGAATCTCTGATGTCATGGTGACATCATACGACATATTCACTTCACTCCAAATAATTACTCGAAGCAAATCACAGTAATTACACCCCCTTAGAGTTATCAGTTAAGGAGTGGGCAAGTAACCCAACACTAGCCAATAAGAAATAATGTCACGGGAAAAGTTGCCTCACTGTAAAGAGAAAGCCACAGAAAAGGCCTTTCTTCTCCCTCTGGCGCTGTAATGTATAGAAGACCTGAGGTTACTGAGGCCATTAAGACACCAGTCCCAGGACAAAGCTGACATGTCAAGGAAAGCATACGCTAGAAAGTCTGAGGAAGCTGGAGCCATCACAAATACATCACAGACTGCATCTACATGAAATAAGCTTTCCTTCTTCAACACCTGGGTTGGGGGTTTCTATTCCTTGGTGCGAAATTATCTTACCCGATACAGGATCTCAGACCCCCATGAGAAAGAGGGGCCATCCCTGCAGGGGACAGAAGGAACCTCCCAGCCCCTCCTTCTCCCTGTCTTTCTGCATCGAAAGCCTCCTTTCTCCTTTTGACTTCTCTTGGTTATGGCCTCCAGGATGGACGGAGAGTCCTTATCAGTTCTCACTGATGTTGCTGCTGTAAAGGAGCGAGAAGCTAGGCCTTATAAACCAGAGGAAGAGGAAAAGGACCATTATTTGGGTCTGATCGGAGTGTGAGGTGTCCAAAGCCCAACCAGATCGGCTATGCTGTAGGGTGAGATTACTGCCCCACTGGCACACCTCCTCTATTTGGTTATGTGAAAAACAATGTCTATCTGCTTCTTTGGTTATGTGAAAAACAATGTCTACCTGCTTCTTTGGCCTGAACTGTTTTGTAAAAAAAAAAAAGCTCAACACCTCTCTTAATTCTTCCTTAGCATTGGGAGGGGGCTGATGAGCAGCAGGAGAGAGGAGGGGGCCCCATCCAGCCACATAAAAAAAATGAAAGCAAATTAGCTCCCTGATGGTTATGTCTTACAAATATGACTAAACCAACATGATCTCAATAAGAAAACCAACACAATTTTCTAGCTACAAATTATCAAGACTGAATTAAAGACATTCCTTATTGGCCTGTCATTGAGTTCTATCAGGCATTGATTTTTTTCCTGGACTTCTGCATTCTAGTAAGAGATTTTTGCTCTCCCCAGGTCTCCAGAGACTTAGAAAGAAGAGACCCTAAGACAAGGTGTTCAGGGGGTAACTGGACCCATTAATGGCATGTACAGCAAATGTTTTGGTGCCTGGTTAAGTTAAAAGCACCCTCTGAATTCTAACAGCTTCAAGGATTTGTTGTTACTAATGTAACTTAGCAGTCACTATTCAAATGGAGACAATTCAACATGATCTAAATGAAAGGGTAGTTATTAAGGGAGCCACTCCAGTTTCCCCTGGGCGAGTTTGTGAATGAGGATAATCAGTTTAAGATCTTCAGTAGGGGTTAGAAAGTTAGAATTATTTAGACATAATATCTTTAAAGAAGGTAAGAAAGCCATGGCCTTTTCTAAGTCATATGGCCATTATTACCGCTGCCTCTGGGATGATGTCAGGAGTATTCTGGCTGAATGGAGACAAGTGCTCAGATAGGTTTCCAAATAATAATAAACAATAGATCAACAGTACATATTCGAAGAATTGTGGGATGTTCTGGTATAAATACAATAGGAAACCCAGAGGAGTAAAAGGAGATGCCTCCATCTAGAGAAACAAATAACATTTTATTCAGTTCAGTCTGGGTGTTGACATGCTAGGTGAGAAAGAGGAGAGTGATGATGGTGATATCAAACATACCTCCGACATTCCCAACTGCTGAGTAGTCTTATTCTACCCACTTGCACCATATTGCCCATATCCAGAAATAGGAAGAAGAGCATATCCTGAAGATACCATCCATGGGCACTGCATAATACATGGGCATCCTTCCCACGTCACCCTTCTCTTGTCTAGGGAAAGAAGAAGGAATTAGCAATGCAGAGTCACAGAGAAGGCAAGCTTTTAACCTAGTTCTCAGACTCCGAAGACTCTAGTAACAGGGTCATGGACCACTCTGACCATTCCTTTTTGGGTCAGGCTCTGGATCATTTTAATAAAGTGAGAATTGGATTCGCCCAGCAAGAGATGTTTCCTGGCTATTGTCTTCATATGGGCTAGACACATCAAGAGAGAAGACCCCCAGTTTCCCCTAAATCTACCCAGGAAAACTGTCCGCAACCCTCAGATTTACAAACCACTCTAGAAACGTCGACAGGATATATGCATATTTTTCGAACTAAACTGGTATAAAAAGGCATTTCGCTGACACCAGGCCCCTGCCAGTACCTTCCACTGATACATACATCAGTAAGAGAAGAAATTGTTGTGCTCCCACCTACCAAATATAGCTGCTCTCACTCAGCAGCTCTGACTTCTAAGAGTGGGAAGATTCTCACCCTCTTACCTGAGTGAAATTTTGAAAATAGTCAGAGCTAATGAAGCCACTATCATAGACAACTCTTTAAGAGAAGAAGGGGAAAATAAGGACAGAGAGATGGCAGGCCCGGGTGGCCAGAAATCTCGCCAAAAACCCTTCAGCGGGAACAAACCATTCTGATAAATCAATCAAAGGAAAATATCTCTGCTAGACCACAGTCAGAACATTCCCCCATCCCATCCCCCATGACTGCAAAGCCCTCAGGGGACAAGCCATGCAAAGCAGCTACAGGCAGAGATCAGGCCTGAGATGTGCCTTGCTTCCATTTAAAACCTCACAGACTCCTTCAACTTTATCCTTGATGGGGTCTCAACAGTAGAAATTGCAAGATTCAGTACACAGATTATGACAATAATGTCTCCGGGGATGATGGCCTGTATCATTTAAAATAAAACCAGATACTGTAACAAGCCTACAAATAATTCATGAAAGCACAATAGAAATTTACTCCCTGTTCACATAAAAGTTTTTGGCAGAGAATGAGTTATTCCACGTGATGATTCAGGGAAAACAGTTGATCGTGGATCTTCACCACATGGCTTCCAAGATCACCCTGAAAATCATCCATATTCCAGACATTGGAAAGAGTATGGAGGCACTTGCATGGGAGGTTTTATGAGCTACACTTGGAAATGATGCACATCATGGACACCCACAGTCCGTGGCTAGACTGCAGTCACATGACCACTGTAAGTGCAGGGGAGGCTGGGAAATGTAGTCTAGCCATACGCCTAGGAAGAAGAAAAACCAAAACCACTTTCATACAGTCAGCGGTCTTTGCCTTTGGACCAGTCCCGGGATGATGATCAGCTCAAAACTTCCTAATACTCTTATTTGAATTTTGGTACATCCATAAGAGGGAAAAGCCCTAAATAGACACTTCCGAATCCAGTGTCACATGTCATTGTGTCTACACCGGAGCAAGAGACTGTGAAGTTTTCAATCTTTCTACCTAGGCATCATGCTCCTCAGTGTTTCTGAGAGTCTATTAGCAACTGGCTCAGGAATCTGAGTTTCTTTTTGGGCCCACAGACCAGCAATATAGAAGTGTTGAGATGTCTTTCATAAGAAATGGAAATGTGTTATAAAATATACATTTCAAGGCCCGACAATACTGAAAAATTAAAGGCAAGCATAATAACCCTGTTCAACTTTAGTAACAACAATACTACTTGTCTGTTCAGGCAAATACCATAAACTTGGTAGATAATCTTTCATGATAGGAAGTGGAGAGCTCAGACTAGAATATCCTTCCACTTAGACCATATACTTTTTTCTCTTTTTAATTTGCAGCATGCTATACTGAGAAGAGCTTAGAGTTTGGGAAAAAAGGCTAGGCTTTCTGAATTATCTGCTGTGTGACTTCAGCCTCCTCATATGTAAATATGGGAGTAAAATTAAGAGAAAGAAGATGTTACAAAGAACCCAGCCCAGCATCAGCTTCATTTTAGGTGCTTGATAGCTGTTAGAATTAGTGGTGGACACAGAAAAAGAGAGATGGCCGTGAGACAGTCTCCTCTTCGACTATGGCCAAGTTTGGAAGTGTGGGGTAAAATAATTCTACCTACATTTCCAGGGGCAGAAAGCAAATAAGATGCTATAATGAAAGGTTCTTCCCTGGCCCCCACTTCAACTGGCAAATTCCTATCTGTCTTTGAAAGAAACTCAAGTATCAATTCCTCCCATGAGAAGTGGGTAGGTTCTCCCGAGCTGTGGCCCCACAGCTCACCTCCAACCTGTATCTGTCACTTTCACTATATTCATCAACGGGGGGAGTGGGGTGCTTAGGTGACAAAGTTGGTTAAGTGTATGACTCTTGATTTCCGCTCAGGTCATATCACTGGTTCATGAGATTGAACCCCTGCTTGGGATTCTCTGTCCCTCTCTCTCTGCCTCTCCCGCTTTCACTTTGTCTCTCTCTCTCTCTCTCTCTCTCTCTCTCTCTCTCTCTCTCTCGTCTTATTTATTATATCCTCGTCACCTAGCAATATGTCTGGCACTTAGCAAGCCATAAATAAATAAGCAAATGATGTGCAAGCCCAGTAATACCACAGCAGAGTTTAGGCACTTGTCAAGAAGAAGATGTTTGTGCTCTATGAAGATCTTGAGAGAGAAGCCGTGTCCACGCCCACTAAACCTGGCTCCTTCCAAACCGATCATTAATGTCCCCATCAGAAAGCTTTTAACCGAGACTTCTGACAGCCTCCTCCAGGATACCATGGAGTGAGACTGGGGGCTAAATTGAGAAAAGCCAGGAGGATAAGAAGGTCACAATTCCTCTTCACTGACACTTTAGAGAAAGACTCTGGTTCACTGAAAAAATATATATATATATGTATCGTGAATGGAGTTAATTTTTTTCCTTTTCACTCAAAACTGAAATAGGGTTATTTTCTTACTAGCCTGTGGCAGCTTGTTTTCTATAGCAGCCCTTTAAACTGAGCTCATATGGTAATAATTTACTTTAGAACAACTAAAGCAGTTGGAAAAAAAATACTGGCTGAAGAAAAAGAGGAAAAAAATACTGGCCAGGGGAGCTGATTGGATTTTTTCCCCTTCTTTTGGAGATTATTTATCATTAAAACACAATATCTTTCTTCCAGACCTGGAAGATTCAAACAAAGACTAACAAATCACGCAGTAAACCAGCAATAAACCGAACAATTACTCCAAGCTAGAAGATGTATTTCTTATGGGAAATGTGATTCGAATTGCTGAGGTTTTTAAATTCACCTCAGGATGCTCCTAGGCTGTGCCATCAGTAATGGGAAAATTCCAAGCTATTTGGTATTCTCTCCCAAGTGGGCTGGGCATCATTATTACATGATCACTGTTGTTATTTAACATTCAGTGAATATCCACAGGGGTTAGGCACTGTTCAGATTCTATTAAAGACGGTTCCTGTCTTCAAACGGTTTGCATCCTAGAATGACAAGAGAAAGAAACACAGAGAATGAAATATACCTTAGAGACATATTGGGACATTTGCCCAGGATCCTTGACATGACTTGCAAGCCTGGGTGGGCGTGATAACTTCTGCAGGAAGAGAAACTTCTCTCCCACAAGACAGTGGCTCCAACCTTAAAGCCATTTCACAGGCGAGCACCAGAGGCCAGGCTGGGAAGGCATTCCCACCTTGAGATATTAAAGAGAGCAACAGTGTAGTATCTTGACATCGGTGTCACTGTAGAAGGCAACATTTGTTACTTTTCTCTTTGGGTTCTGGCCCATAAAATGACCAGTTACCCTGAGCGTTTTGTCAGTTGAGGCAGCTAAACAAGGCGATCTAAGGGAAGTCCAAACAGTGGATAGGTACATGTCAGAGCTAGGCAGAGGAGGAGAGTACGTGACTTGCCAAGGGTCACGTAGCTATTTAGTGACAAAGGCTGTCCTAGAGTTCATAAACAGCTACTCCCCCAACTTTGAACCTCCACCTCTCCACTGATAAAGCCTACCAACACACACACTAACTACAAAAGAAACAACATGATGGATAGAAATGGAGAGGCATTAGGGAATGAAGGTAGCAACTTGGAAGACGTCATCCGTATGTTTGCATTTCCTGTCTGTATAGATTTTCTGAGATGGCAGAGCCATATCTGGACTCTGAGCAGCTTGGGAAAAACGAACTTAGTCCACCCCCTGTTAGCCTGACATCATTCATAGCCAAAAGTGCTCTGGGACAGATGTCTCTGGCTCTCATCTCATTAAAAGTCCAGAATGATCCAGAGTACTTATCTAGACCTTGTCCCATTAAAAACCTAGAGTGATCCAGAACAGAATGGTTCTGCAGCAGGGAGGGTGGAGAGGGGGGAAGGATTTTCAGAAACCTCTCAAAAGATAGCTTGTCCCATTGAGATATGGGTGTCTATTCTAGAAAAGTAAACAAAAAAAATAGTGAACGGAGCCACAAGGGAAAAAAATTGAAAGAGGGAGCGCTTCTGTCTTGCATAAGGTGATGCATAGAATCCTTAATTTGGAAAGTATCTCCAGTTCTAAGATTTGTCTTTCCGTTTGCTATCTAGGTATCAGCTGAGGTCACCTTGGTTTTGAACATCAAACAAACCTGGCTGGATCCCAGCTCACATACTGTAGGAAATCCAGGCCTTGCCCAAGACTTCACAGAATTCCGATTGGCTCTTTGTCCATAGCCACACGAACCCATGTTGGCGGACACTTCACCCAACTCACGTTGCCCTTTCAACTTCCGCCTCCCTCAGGGTGCTGCTGACCCAGGGATGGATCACCCTGACTCCTCCAAAGCACCACCCCCACTGGCACTGCATATTTTTAGTGACTGTTGATAGTAATAACGGGTGAGGATTACACGGCAGCAAAGTACAGACTAGCAGATAGGCTTGATTGCTAGACCCTCCTGGACAATCCGTGCTACACGCCGCGGCCCCAACCACGCGCCGCAGGGGACGTCCTCCTCAAGCTCGCTGGAGTCTTGTGGCGGTGCTCTCGTGCCAAGTTCACTTTGCATCTCTCCATCTACAAAGCTGCTTCCGGCTCCTCAAGCTCCTTTTCCTTTTTAACAGAGGGAATTAAGCTACCTACCGTTTTTTCCCTAGTACACCAGAGGGCCCATTAGGACCTTACCTTCAACACCTCCTGAAATAATAAATTTCTCTTTCTACCATACAATCCCCAGTTCCCTAGTTCCGATTTTCATTATTTCACGCCTAAGTGGGTCTCTTCTTCCCCTTTTAATTTACTCTGATGCTAGCAGGTGCATCATCTAAAAACCTGCTTCCTGTGCAGCCACACACCCTCCCCCCACCTCAGACACCTTGGCTGTTCCTCACTGTCACTCACACTAGCACACACGTTTACAAAACCTGATTTTCTGAAGCAAAGTCTTGAAAGTCTTGAAAGTGTTTCAATATATCACCGCCTAGAGAGAATCGAAGCTGATCAAAAAGTAAAGCTACAATTAACGCGCCATTAAACAGGAGCCATTAAGTGCACAGAGGTCAAGAAATCCAGTTACGTTTCCCATGCATAATAATAATTAATAACACAGGATTTCCGTTGCACTTCACATGCTCGGAACACTTCACAGACATAGGCTAATTAATTACACAGATAAAGATATCGCGGGTCTTCCTTTTGATTTCAGTGGGTTCATTAAATTGCCCATTTGGTTAACAAAGTAATTCTTTATACTTCCGAACTCCTGAGTAGAGTGTAAGAAATGGGGAGAGCAGCAGAAATGTCAAACAAGAGTTAGCCTTTGTCTGTCCCCCACTTCCTGGAAATCTGTAGGAAAGAGTCTATACAAGCGTCCTTGGTCACTTGTCATTGCTCTTGGGGACAGGGATAGGGGAAGGGCTGTTGCAGCTTCATCCAATCTCTACTTTAGAGCCCACTGCTATCACTGACTCGAGGACCTTGAATGGACACACCTTGTCCACCAAGTTTACTCCTGCCCAGAACATACAAAGAGGTAGAGGTCTTCCCATCAGCATAGTGAACCCAGGGTCTTTCTGAGAACTTTCTGTGTCCTGAATATCAAATAACTCCCAAGGAGACTCTAAGACCCACTTGACAGGCCCAGACCCCATTCTATTCTTTTGCTCTCTAACCTTGTTCTCCCCATCCTGACATAGATCTTTTCTATAACATTAACATCCTTTGTGAACTCCCTTGGGAACCTTGGTGCTGGACACACAACTTTAAACACCCAGATACACTCTGACTCATGCAACTGGGAATTCTGTCCCTGCTTGGAAGCTGGACCCACAGAAACATAGTTCACCTAATAGACTAAGAATACTGGACATTCCTAACGAAAACTGTTGGAGATAGTCCACACTTGCCCAATGACCCACTGCCCAATTAGCAATTTCCATGCGGTGTAACAAAGGCACATCATCACGTGATCATCACATGAACTTGAGGATCTTATAGCACTAACTGCTACACAACGCAAGAGACAGCACCGTGTTGTGCAAAAGGCTTCACTCTGTAGCCAACTGGTGCTGGACCCATCCTAGGTCTATCAAGACGAAAATAATAAACAAGTTAGAAAGTGCCCGCATATAGTAGCTACCGAGTAGGGGTATTTGTTTCCTACCATTCAATCAGCGCCCTCACTACTCCAGTAATCATGACTATAATTGTGGCCCCTGCAGTCCTGGAGTAGCACAAACTAAAACAGATGTTGAGCTGAGAGAATTAAGAATTATTTTCATTTCTTGTATTCCCATGGGAAACAGAGGAAAAGATTTCCACAAGGTCATCTAAGCTCTAAAATTTCAGAATCAACCCTAACTGCTTCCACCAGTTCTACCTTTTCCCAACACTGTTTCAACAGTCATCCACTTGGTCCTTTGATGTTCTAAAGACTGGCAGAATTGGACACTTGAGCATGCCCTTCCAAACCTCGTTCTTGTTCCAGAAATGGATATTCTTTGCCATTATTCCTGTCCTCTTGGTTATAAGAGGCCATAACTGGATTCAATGTCTGTCAGTCAATTTGCAGGAAAGAGACAGCACCAGGGAACTTGATTCCTCTCCAGGTTAACAACCCCCAAGAGTCACAGGGATCAGAAGCAAAGTCCAAAAGTTTCCTTCCACTTCTGAGTCCACTGAGAGTTATAGATTAATATGATATTAGACCTGTATACTAAGACAAACACTACCATCAATATCACAATAGCCTTAAGAGACAAGGGTTTTAATTCCTGTTTCACAGTTGGAGAAACTCATGCCCAGAAAGGTGAACGACACAACAAACATTCAAGATCAGATCTGAAGGGCTTGAAGCTCCGTCCCTCAGCACTAGACTGTAAAGAAATAGCAGTCCTTTATCTCCTTTTCCCTCCTTCAGAAAGAGTCAGTTACCATCAGAAAGAGCTTCTTTGACCGAGAGAAGCTGTGGTCTTGGTGCTGGGGCTTAACTGAAGTCTGACAAGGAAGGGGTGAATCAAGAGCCAGGAGTAAGACCATGAATGAGCACAGACACTGCTGAGAAAAGTTCTTGCCCCAGTTCAGAGCCTGAGCTCCCAACCAACATATGCAAAGGACCTGGGTGTTCTTATGTGTTCCCTCACCCTATTTCTTTTCTTCTTGGGAATGTGGTTAGACCACATTTCTCAGCTTCCCCCTGTAATGAGACGGGGCCATACGACTGAGTTCTACATGGGCATAACTTATATATGCCACCTTCAGGCCTGGCGCATAAGACTTCCCTCATAATTCTCCATGTTCTGTCTCTTTCTTTATCTTCAAGCCAGACACAGAGGATCCAGTGGAGGCCTCTGATGCCCCAAGGGATGGAACGGTCCTTGGTTCCTGAATGACTGCACAGAGCATAGCACCACTACCCGCTACTGAATTGGGCTCTGCGATGAATGAGGGTACGTCTACGGTGGTGTTAAGCCAAGGAGGTTTGGGGGTCTTCTGTTACAGGCACCTAGCACATCCTCATGCAGACCTTCCCTCTCTATAATTTTACCACTTAGGTGGGGGCTTTGGCCTCTCCAGCTTTCCTTGTCACCCCTCTGATGAACCCTTGTTATCTTTCCTCTACCTCAGCCTCCACCGAGAAAATTAAAGAAGATGAAATTTAAATCAGTCCATTTTTTCCCTTGTTAGCAGCCTTTGTCTTAAGAGAAAGAAAAAAAAATGAAAGTACAATGGAATCAGAGGGGAGGTTGAAATTATTGCTGAAGATGAGGTTTGGAAATCATCTGCGGGTTTCAGCTTTCTGCACTCGCTTCCCTTTATGAATGAGCCACTGGCTCTGTTTCTAGGCAGCACAGTGTGGAGGGTCACTGCTTCCTGCCCATTTGTCTGTGTTCCTTCTACACAGTTTGGCTTCAAGTGTGAGTCTCTCCCTCACTCACCATGATTCTCATTCTCCATCTGGATCAGATAAGACCCTGAACCAGCCAGGGCCACATCAAGGTTCACAACTCATTTCAGATGGATGGTTCAGATGAAGAGACTCTTCGAAGAGATGACTTACAGGGGTGTGGAAAAGGTTAAGGAAATCAATAAGGAATGTTTCAGCAGTCAGAGACCTGGAAAGCATAACCCCTCCCTTTTGTTTAAAGTTTATTTATTTTGAGAGAGAGAGAGTCACAGAGAGAGTGGGGGCGGGACAGAGACAGAAGGAGAGAGAGAATCCCAAGTAGGCTCCATGCTGTCAGCACAAAGCCCAATGCGGGGCTCGAACTCACGAACTGTGAGATTGTGACCTGAGCTGCAATCAAGAGTCAGACGCTTAACCAATTGAGCCACCAGGGTGCACCAGCGTAACCCTTTCAAAGCCCCCATGGCTGATGGGACAAGTCCAAGAAGCAGTACTCCTGGGACTCAGTGAGGGCAGACTGTGGAAGGCCACACAGTGGGTGGTGCAGTCATGGAGGGCACAGCTCCAGACAGAAGCATGACCCCAGGGGCACAGAGGGAGGCAGACAAATATTCTGGCCTCTCCATCCTCTTGTTCTCCAGGACAGGGCTGACCATTGTCCAAATCCACCTGGAAGCTGAAGGGCAAGGGAGCCCATGGAGATAGTCTATGTGGGGCATCCTTTCAGAGCACAGAACAACACAGAGTGGGGACAGAGAATGTGGGAGGACCAAGAAAGAACAATCAGTCCAGACCCCTCCAGCTTTGTTGTTCCTCCCAGGCTCATCTTTCCTTCTCCTTCCAAATTCTTTAGGATCCAAAATGTCCTCTCTCTACTCTCTCCAAATTGCAACTTAATTTTGTTTGTTTGTTTTCTAATGTTTATTTATTTATTTTGAGAAAGAGAGAGAGACCATGAGCAGGAGAGGGTCAGAAAAAGAGGGAGAGAGAGAATCCCAAGCAGGCTCTACATGGTCAACGAAGAGCCTGATATGAGATCATGACCTGAGCCGAAATCAAGAGCTGGACGCTTAACTGACTAAGCCACCCGGGTGCCCCAAACTTAATTTTTCATTAAGGTGGAGGACTCCAGCTATTTTAAAGAGAAAATAACTAGGTAGAGTGATTCGAATTAAGGAAGGAGTACATTTTGGCACATATTTCAAATAATATTTAATTTACTTTATTAAAATAATATAACATGCATATTTTCCAGCTTTATTGAGGAATAATTGACAAATAAAATTGTACATTTTTAAAGTATACCATGTGATTACCTTATACACACACACACTGTGAAACAATCACCAAAATCAAGTTAATTAACACATCCATCACCTCATACAGTGAACTTTTTTTTAATTTATTTTTTCTGGCAAGGGGCGCCTGGGTGGCTCAGTCAGTTAAGCATCTGACTTCGATTCGGGTCACGGTTTCATGGTTTGTGAGTTTGAGCCCCACATCAGGCTCTGTGCCGACAGCTCAGAGCCTGGGGCCTGCTTTGGATTCTGTGTCTCCCTCTCTTTCTGCCTCTCCCCTACTGTGCTCTGTCTCTTTCTCTCTCAAAAATAAATGAAATGTAAAAAAAAAATTTTTTTTTAATTATTTTTTCTGGCGAGAATGCTCAAGATTTACTCTGAGCAAATTTCAAGTATACCATACTACTCTATCAACCATAATCACCATGCTGCACATAGATTATCAGAACTTATTTACCTTACAGATGAAAGTCTGTACTCTTTCACGTATGTCTCCCCATTCCCTGCCCACTCCAACCTCTGGCAACCACTTTTCTTTTTTTTTTTTTTAATTTTTTTTATTATTTTTTTGAGAGAGACAGAGAGACAGAGTGTGGGCAGGGGAGGGGCATAGAGAGAGAGGGAGACACAGAATCTGAAGCAGGCTCCAGGCTCTGAGCTGTCAGCACGGAGCCGGACGCAGGGCTCGAACTCACAGACTGTGAGATCGTGACCTGAGCCGAAGTCGAACGCTCAACCGATTGAGCCACCCAGGCGCCCCGGCAACCACTTTTCTACTCTGTAATTCTATGAGATCACCTTATCGTTGTTGTTGTTATTCCACATATGAATGACGCCATACACTTTTTATTTTCTCTCTCTGGCTTAATTCAGAATTAATTAATGAATCCCCCCAAGATTCATCCACACTAGAGCAAATCGCAGGGTTTCCTTCTTTTTTATGGCTGAATGACAGTTCATTGTAGAGATGTGCCACATTTTCTTTATTCGTTCACCTGTTGGTGAATACTTAAGCTGTTTCCATATTTTGGCTGGTGTGAGCGACGCTGTAATTAACATGGGGATGAATACCTCTCTTTTACTGATTTTGTTTCCTCCTGATAAATGTCAAGAGGTGGGATTGCTGGATCATAGGCTAACTCCAGTTTTAATTTTTTGAGGAAACGCCAAAGAGTTCTCCGCACTGGCTAAACCAATTTATACTCTCACCAACAGTGACAAGGCCGTTATCGTCTCCAAATCCTCCTTAATACTTGCTCTTTCTTGTCTTTCTGATAATAGCCATCCTGACAGGTGTGAGTTGATATCTCACTGTGGTTTTGATTTGCACTTCCCTCATTATTATGATGTTGAGCACCTTTTCATGCTACTGGCCATTTATATGCCTTTGGAAGAAATGTCTGTTCAGGTCTTTTGCCCATTATTTAATTGATTTTTTTTTTCTTTGGGCTATTGTGTTGTATGAGCTCCTTTTATATAATTTGGAAATTGACTTCTTATCAAATATGTGACTTGAAAATATTTGTCTCCATTCCATATGTTGCCTTTCATTTTACTGATTGTTTCCTTTGCTGTGGAGAAGCTTTTTAGTTTGATATAGTCCCACGTATTTATTTTAGCTTTTTTTTGTCTGTGCTTTTGGCATTATATCAAAAAACTCACTGTCAAAACCAGTGTCATAGGGATTTTTCCTTATGTTTTCTTCCAGGACTTTTATGGTGTCAGGTCTTCCATTTAAGTCTTTAATCCAGCTGGAGGTAATTTTTCTGAGTGGTATAAGATAGGGTCTAGTTTCATCCATTTGTTTATGGATATCTAGTTTTCCCAGCATGATTTATTGAAGAGACTCTCCTTACCCTATTGTGTGCTCTTGGAGCCCTTGTCAAAGATTAGTTGATTGGATATGAATTGGCTTATTTCTGGACTTTCCATTGTGTCCATCGATCTATGTGCCTGCTTTTATGCCGGTACCATACTGTCTTGATTACTATAGCATTGTAATATGGTTTGAGATCAGAAGGGTGATGTATCCAGCTTTGTTCTTCTTTCTCAAAATTGCTTTGGCTATTTCGGGGCTTTTGTGGTTCCATACAAGGTTTACTTTGTTTTCAAACGTCATGAACGGAAAACATGGTACGTTACTGTTATTGCTTCAACCTCCAGTTCTCATTACAGACATCACTAATCAATTGCAGTTCCCTCTCATACTGAGTCTGGATGAAGCCTGAGAATCCTTCCCAAAGCAGCACTCTAAGTAGCCACTGCTAATCAATCAACCACAATTTAGAGTTGAGGCTTCTACTACCCGCAACACTTCAACAGAATAACTCTAAATGACTCAAGTGCCCCCCGCTCTTGGTCAGACACCATCTTCCACATGGCCAGTAGAAAATTAAATAAACAAACAAACAAACAAACAAATAGTTCTTATTCTGATTGGCCAAATAGTTGCTTAAAATTGACACCTCAAATCTGCATTTGCTGTTATTGCAACAATGTCACAATACTCGGGTACCTGGGTGGCTCAGTCACTTAAGCTTCTGACTCTTGATTTCGGCTCAGGTCACAATCTCTCAGTTTGTGGGATCAAGCTCTGCATTGGGCTCTGCAGCCTGCTTGGGATCTCTCTCTCTCTCTCTCTCTCTCTCTCTATCTCTCTCTCTCTCTCTCTCTCCCACTGTCTCCAAATAGATAAATTCACTTTAAAAAGATGTCACAATATAAGGCTAGAGAAACCAATTGCCTCATTGCTGTGACTACAATTGACAAGGAGGTGATTTTCAGAGTAAAAGCTGTCAAATATCACCGATCTACCCTCTGTCCTGAGTACAGCACTTTACTAATGTTAATCCTCACAACAAATCTAGTTAGTAACTGGCTTCCCCAATATCCCCAATAAGTAGACGAGCAAACGGAGGTAACGACAAATCACCTGGCTCACGTGGTCATTTTCCAAATGAATAAACATTACCAGAGGTGTGGCACTCAGTGGATTAGGAGACCTGAATAGGAATCATCGGAACACAGTTTTAGTCCCAGCTCTGCTATCTTTGTTGCCTCTACATCAACGTGGTCACAGGAGCATGATCTGCGATCTCACATGACTCTCTGAAAAATTTAAAAGATAGCCATTGTGGAGAAAACTGCAAATATCGACAAAGAAGGGTAAAATGGATCTATGTCCTTCCTCAGCCCATGCCTCATCGTGAGGCACACACATAGAGGTGTTTCTTACCTCTCAGCTTTACTGCCATTCTGCACAGAGAAACAGCAATGAGGTCGTCCTCCACGGGTTTGAAATATCTGATCCTCAGGGCAATTCATAGATTTGTCTAGAGGCCTCTGTCTCATGACATGCATGATCTGGGGGAAGCCATGGAATAAACAGATGATAGTCACAGAAAGAAGCCAATTACTAAGCCTTGGATGGGTGTAAACAGGGCAGACCTGGTTTAGCTTGGGAGGAGTCAAGGGAGCATTAGCTGTCCTTAGATCAAACGAAGCTTAAGACTTACCACATGAAAGAAGACAGTGGGTTCCAGCGAGAATACACGAATCAATAGTTTCCAACTATTCCATAAAGGACTTTCAAGTTCCTATCAAGGAAATTGTCCTATTGAGAGGAGAAGAATTACCTATATTTCTCGGGTTCTCAGGGGCTGGGAGATGAGCCACAAGCCAAAGGAAAAGAGTGAGTTTGGGATATAATAAATCCCAGCCACATGGGAAGGTCCCACTCTTCTGCTGAGTATGAAGAAGAAAAGGAGGTGGAGATGCAAACAGTCAGAAACATATGCACGGGCTTCCCTCCAGGCTGAAATCCCACAGGGTTCACGCATAATGGTAACCTTCCAGTTAGCACAAGGGTTCATGAGACCACTGGGGGCTAGCGAACTACTTCCTAGGTCAGAGCTTGAGGGACACTGCATCGCTTTAGGAGAAGCCCTCCCTTCAGCTTGTCACCAGGTCCAAACTGGGGAGGGATGAATGGTGCAGCATGGGTGGAGAGAATTATCTAAACATAGTACCTGAGGCCGCATCTTTGATTCATTATTCATTATTCATTTGTTGGTGTAAGGTAAGAAGAAGGCCCAGAAGACTCGTGAATCCTGATGAGGGGACATGGGGCTACCAAGAACACTGATGAATCAATGGGTCTGGGGTTCAAACAAAGAGATTATGGAGCAGCAGGACTTTGCAATACGACTTCAGCTTCAGGTGACAGCATTCTCCTTGGAAGGCCAGACAAGGTCAGCCATAACCCAGCATACACCTCCCAGTGGCTCAAGGACCAACCAGATCATATAGTCCGTGGCAGAGGCCAGCAAGAACCCAAAGAAAGCACAAACATCTCTATAAATGCATCTAAGGACATCTCTCCCAACATCATGAAGACACGTAAACCTCCCCCTCCCCGCCAAAAAGTAATCAGTAGCATCTTAGGAAAAACAGAAAAGAATAATGAGAGCTGGGATATTTTCTGGAAAAATACCAAGTTACCTCAAACACACAGTTTAAAAGAGAAACAGGGAGAGATATCTGACAAGTGTACTTTGCAACTTTAGTGATGGATAGGAAGGGAGGACAGGGTATTTCTCATTAATATTAGATCAGATGCAGAGAAATAAAGCGACACCGTCTTTGCACCCATGGATAGAACTGTGTGTAATGCAAACCTACAACGGATGCCCCTGAATCCTTGCTGCTTAAAGAAGGCTTCCAGCATCACCTAAGTCCAAGTGTCTCCCATCGTGTTCTAATTTCTTCACTCACTTGTTCCTGTTTCATGTACCTCAAATTATCTACTTATATTCCTTCTTACATCCAAGGACAACTCTTCAAGTAATTATGTTCAGATCAGCTACATGGGTGGCAAATATTTTGAGTACTTGATTTATCAAAAATATCTTTTTTTGAGAGAGAGAGAGAGAGAGAGAGAGAGAGAGAGAGAATGTTAAGCAGGTTCCATACTCAGCACGGAGTCAGACGCAAGGCTCGCTCGATCCCTTTTTGTGACCTGAGCCTAAATCGAGAGTTAAATGCTCGACCAACTGCTACCCAGGCACCCTTCAAAAATATCTTTAATTGAAAGTTTGGCTGGGGGGGCGGGCATATTCAGACTTTGAGGTTTATCCTTTTCTTAAAAAAAAAAACAAGAAGATTTCTTCATTCTTGATGGTGGTAAGTCTAATGTCAAGCTGATTCTCCCTGCATCTCAGGTAACCTGCTTTTAATTTACAGACGTGTTTGTAATATTCTTCGTGTCATTGGAGTTTTCTACTTTAAGTTGGTTGCCTCTAAGTGTGGGTCTGTGTTCTCAGCATCTTGCTCAGTGTGGTGAGACCATTATACTCTGAAAGCTTTTCTTTCTTCACTGCTGAGAAACTTCCTCTATTGTCCACTGGTTCCTTCCACTCCATTATCTCTGTCCTCTTTCTGTAACTCCCGATGGATGAATGTTTAACTCCTTAGTGCTCAGCTGTCTGTATTTCATTAGTGTTTGTGTAGTGAAAACTGGATACAACCTATATTCCTAGTGATAGGGCATTGATTAAAGCATCATTACCCGTTTGTTGGTGACACATGAAATAGCTTTTAAAATGATGATTTACAAGGAGATCTAGATGGGCATGCCATTTTAGCAACAACAACAACAACAACAAAATTAAACCACAAACGTAGTAGAAGAAAGCATCCGGAAAAAGGAACTTCTAATCTCTGATGAGGGAAGAATTTTCCGAATATAATACAAAACTCAGAACCATTAAGGATAAATTGATAAATCTGAAGGCATGAAGTTTTATATGTATTCTGCTCTTTTTGATAAAATTTACCAAGGTATAACACACGTAGAGAAAAGTGCACACGAGGACACGAGGCAATGCCAGACAACCTGCGTAACCAGCACCCCGATCAAGAAAGAGAACATTACCAATTCCCCAATGTCATCTCATGTCACAACCTCCCTGAAGGCAACCTCTCTCCTGACTTATAATGCCATAGGGTAGGGTGTTGCTGTCTTGAACTGTATATATATTAATAGATATTGGTTCTACATAAATTACATTTATAATAACATAAGATGTATTTAATATAAAGATATGTGTTACATATTTAATATAAAGATACTTATTAAAGAATTAATATATAAATTATAAATTTTTTAATGTTTACTTTTGAGATAAAGAGACAGAGAGACAGAATGCAAGTGGGGGAAGGGCAGAGAGAGAGAGGGAGACACAGAACCTGAAACAGGCTCCAGGCTCTGAGCTGTCAGCACAGAGCCCGACGCGGGGCTCGAACCCATAAACCGTGAGACCATGACCTGAGCTGAAGTCAAATGTTCAACCAACTGAGCCACTCAGGTGCCCCACTAATATATAAATTATATAATTTATATAAATAAATAAGTATAATAACTATAATAAATATATGTTTATGTATTTTATATATAATTTATGTATAATTAATATATATTATAACATAATACATATACTACAGTTATACATGATAATATAATATTACATTATAATATAATTATAATATTATAGATATTATATATGTAAAATATAATATATGCTCTTTGTGGCTGGCTTCTTTTGCATAACCTGATGTTCACGAGGTTCGCTCACGTTCATGTGTAATTGTGGTGGTCTTGTTCTCATTATCGTATACTTCCCCACATGTGACTCTCCTGTGACCTATGTCCATTCCCCTGTTCAAAGGATGACCTCTTAGATTTTTGTTTCCCATTGCGGGAGACTTCCTGGACTTATCTTCCACCTTGGGTCTTTAACCCTGGCTTTTCTACTTCTTATTTAGTCAGTCCTTGGATTTCTTTTCTCACTTTCATTGAACACATTTTGAGTTTCCAGGGATTCCGTTTTTGTGAATTCCTTGTTGTTGTTTTTTGTTAATAACCTCTTGTTCTTTGTTTTTTAAATAGAAAAGTATAGACAGTATCCACCAGCCTCGCCATTTAAGGATATTAATAGATGGAGCGCCTGGGTGGCTCAGTCGGTTAAGTGTCCGACTTCAGCTCAGGTCACGATCTCGCGGTCCGTGAGTTCGAGCCCCGCATCGGGCCCTGGGCTGATGGCTCAGAGCCTGGAGCCTGCTTCCGATTCTTTGTCTCCCTCTCTCACTGCCCCTCCCCCTTTCATGCTCTGTCTCTCTCTGTCTCAAAAATAAATAAACGTTAAAAAAAAAATTTTAAAAACAGGATATTAATAGAACTTTCAAGTTCTTTTTTATTTCCCAATTATTTCTGTCTCTTCCGCAGAAGGTTGCTCTGGGGTTTTTTATTTTTTGTTTTTTATCTCGATCCTTCCCTTTTGTTCTTCCCTTCCCTGCTAGGTTTCCTTAACTGTCTGGTGATTTTTGCTTGAGAATTCATACTCATGAGTAAAGAGCAAAATCTCTACAATTGGGTAGGTCTCTCTCTCTCTCTCTCCACAAGCCAGGCAGCTGAAGGCAGGTTCTGAGCAGGAGGCAGAGGCTGGTGACCTGCAGACATCCCTGTGCAGTGCAGGCTGGAGAGCCCTCTGTAGGCAGAGCCCCGCCGCCCCTCTCCGCCTCCCCCACAACTGCCAGGTAAGGAGAGTGCTCATCATATTGGAATGACTTCTTGGGTGGAGCTGCTTTGTTCTTGATGGCCTTATTTCTCTCTTTCTAACGGTCATTTTTGCCAAGTTCATTTCTGATCTGGTCAGCTCTTCTCCAGATCTCCCAAACCACGGGAGGTTACCTTTCTAGAAAGATTACACAATTTGTTTAGAGACTAGTTCTTGGATTTCATGCATTGTCACATGCTTTAGGTATGAGAGAGAGTGGAAGAAAGGGGATACCCCCAAAGGATTAGCTGTTATAGTTTCATCCGTTTTCATTACTAACCCTGGTGATCACCCATGGCCAGCATTTTGTGTTTGTTGGCCTCAACCTCAAAGCCTTTTCTGTTCTCCCGAGAGAAGACTGCTCTCATCTCAGGCGTTTCTGACTGTGTTGCTCCAGTTCTGTTGGCTGCATCAAACTGGTCACATCTGTCTTATCATCCAGGATTTCCTCAAACTTTCTTTTTTGCTGTTGAGTTCTGTCCTTGTCTTCCAGCACTACTGCACTTAAATTATTGTGGGGTTTTTTCTTGGCTGTGTTTATATAACCAGTGTTGTTAACATACAGCATTACATTAGTTTCAAGTGTACAATACAGTGATTGAGCAATTCAATACCTTACTCAGTGCTCATCAAGAGAAGTGTGCTCTCAATCCCCATCGCCTATTTCGCCATCCACCCACCCACCTCTCCTCTGGTAACTATCAATTTGTTCCCTAGAGGTAAGAGTCTGACTCCTGGTTTGTCTCTTTTTTTCCCTTTTTTCATTAATTTTGTTTCTTAAACTCCACATATGGGTGAACTCATATGGCTTATGTCTTTCTCTATTTCGCTTAGCATTATATTCTCTACATCCATCCATGTCATTGCAAATGGCAAGATTTCAGTCTTTATTATGGCTGGGCAATATTCTACTATATATATATATATATATATATATATATATATATATATATATACCACATCCATTCATCTATTGATGGACACTTGGGCTGCTTCCATAATTAGGCTACTGTAAATAACACTGCAATACACTTAGGGCTACATATATCCTTTTAAATGAGTGTTTTCACATTCTTTGGGTAAATACCCAGTAATGCAATTACTGGGTCATAGGATAGTTCTATTTTTAAGTTTTGGAGGAACCTCCATACTGTCTTCCACAGTGACTGCACCACTTTGCATTCTCACCAACCCTTGCAAGAGCGTTCCTTTTCCTCCACATCCTCATCAATATATGCTGTTTCTTGCATTGTTGATTTTAGCCATTCTGTCATTTAGTATGTCTGTCAGGTGAGGGATGATATTTCATTGTAGTTTTGATTTGCATTTTCCTGATGAGTGATGTTCAGCATCTTTTCCAGTGTCTGTTGCCCACTGGGATGCCTTCTTTGAAGAAATGTCTGTTCGTGTCTTCTGCCCATTTTTTAGTTGGATTATTTCATTTTTTTGGTGTTGAGTTGCATAAGTTCTTTGTATATTTTGAGTACTAACCCTTTACCGGATATGTCATTTGCAAATATCTTCTCCCATTCGGTAGGTTATCTTTGTTGGTTGTTTCCTTTGCTATGCAGAAGCTTTTTTATTTTGATGTAGTCTCAATAGTTTATTTTTTGCTTTTGTTTCCCTTGCCTCAGGAGGCATATCTAGAAAGATGTTGTTATGGTCAGTGTCAGAGAAATTACTGCCTGTGCTCTCTTCTAAGACTTTTATGGTTTCAAGTCTCACGTTTAGGTCCTTAATCCATTTTGAGTTTATTTTTGTGTACAGTGTAAAAAAAAAAAGTGGTCCAGTTTCATTCTTTTGTATGTATGTAGCTGTCCAGTTTTCCCAACACCATTTGTTGAAGAGATTATCTTTTTTCATTGCATATTCTTGCCTCCTTTGTCAAAGATTGATTGACCATAACATTATGGGTGTATTTCTGGGCTTTCTATTCTGTTCTATTGATCTATGTGTCTATAAATTATCATTCTTAAAATTTTTTTCCTTTGTCCTTTTCGGGGACTTTTGGGAAGAAGGAAGACCAGACATATTGGTCTGTCATCTTAAATTAGAAACCAGATGGGCATTTTTGTAGGTCACCCCAGTAGATGTGAGGAGGATGGATGGGAGAGGGGAAAAACGGCTTCAAGAAGACAAGGTTATACTAATCTAGGCATGACATGAGAGGTCTTTAGGTTCAAACGGGGGCAGTCACAATGTAGAGGAATGGAAAGATTTATTGAGACTTATGGAGGGTGCCTGCGTGGCTCAGTCGGTTGGGCATCCAACTTCGGCTCAGGTCATGATTTGACAGTTCATGAGTTCGAACTCTGTGTGGGGCTCTGTTGACAGCTCAGAGCCTGAAGCTTGCTTCGGATTCTTTGTCTCTGTCTCTCTCAGCCCCTCCCGTGCACTCACTCTCTCTCTCTCTCTCTCTCTCTCTCTCTCAAAAATAAGTAAACATTAAAAAAAGAATTATGGAAGTGAAATCAATAGGAATTGGTGAGCGATTAGACATGGGAAGTGAGAGGAAAGCTTGAAGATGACCTCTGAAGGCTGATGTAACCAGTAGACAATGGTACCCATTGACTGAGTTGGCATTAACAGAGAATGCAGTAGTTGTTGCTGATGTTGTTTTGCTATTACAAAAAGATGATGTTCTAATGTTTGCAAACACTGCTGATTGTAGCCCAAACATTCCACAAACTGAAACGCTCCAAATGTCCAGGTTGAACCCAGTAGAACATAGAAGTCTGTGCATTTCCAGAGTCTTACCGATAAGAAGCAACCAGGACTCCCTGGAGACTTTCCCAGGCAAGCTCAGGAAATAGACACCAATGACTTCCAGAAGGCTCAGACCTTGAACTGCATTAGTAAACTGCTTGGACTTTGTCTCTGAAACAAGTTTTATGGTAAGTTGCATGAATTTTGAGAAGTGAAGTTATCTTGTGTAGAAGTTTAATCTTTTTATTCCCTCTGGTATCCTCCAATATAATTAACTTCATGTCAATAAATGCTATATTTTTATAGCATACAAAATCTGGACTGTTATATTTTGATGCTGTTTGCACCCCATATGGAGGCAGTCTTCAGGGAGGATGCTAATATCTGATTTCAAGTGGGAAGAAGGAATTAAGCGTATATTTCCAGAAGCAAGAAAAAGTGGAAAATGAACTCAAAGGAGACAGTCTCCAAACCTGAAGTCTAAGCCCCCGTCACCACATGCTCCTCAGCCCTCCCTTGAGTGCCTACCAATCCCTTAGCTGCTCTGTGATCACAGCAGACTGAAGGGTGATCTAAGGAACAGTTCCTTGGTTCCAGACATCCCATAAGAGAAACACTAAGCACTTTGGGGGTATTCTGTAGAAAACTACCAGGGCTTGTTCAATATCTTGGGATGCCCGAGTCCAGGGCTGAGATCCTGGAAACTGACGCCTGCCTCTCGCCAGCCCCTTCTGAGCTTATAAAGCAACCTTCACTTCAACAAGGCTATCTTATTTCCTGGGGCAGACAGGTGAGGGTATATTAGCTTCACTGAATGGGAAAATAAGCTGGAGATTTTACAAAAGTGGGCCCAGGGTTTCACATCGAGCAGGTTAGGAAAGCCCCAGACTTCCAAATCCCAGTTTTGCACTCAATGGTTCCTCCCGAGAGACTACGGCCCTTCCTCATGATTTTGTAGCGGCCACAGCCATTCCAGCAGGCCGGGAAGCAGGCTTCTTGATGTCATTCTCTGCTGAAGGAAAAACAAACGATCTGTTCGATTCAATCCCTCATTTAAAGTTGACTTTGTGTAAATGGGAGGCAGGGAGGCAGTAATCTGGATTTCCAGCTAAGATGTTATGCTACACTTAAAATTGCATTGTAATCACACCGAATTGATTATCTGCAAGTAATGTCCACCAACTAATGAGACCCAATCTGACATGAAATTCATAACCATTGATCCGGGCTTCAGTTTGCTGTTTGCTTATGCACACAATAGAGGGTCCAAAAATGGTTACTCGAGACCGTCCCGCCGCCACCTGCCACGCGGCTCTGGTTTATCTGTGAGTAAGAGAGGAGTGGTGAGGAGGATGTGCAACTAAGTGTGTGTGTGTGCGTGTGTGTGTCTGTGTATGTCCCGGAGGTGTGAGAGGGCATTTAAACGTGCTGCAAGGGAATCTATTTTGAGCTGCCCTTCTCCGAAACTGCCTGTCTCTCAAATGAAAAGGGGAGGAAAGAAAAAATAAGCATGTAGCTCTGCTCAAGTTCCCTACACGCAGAGTCTGACGCGGGGGTTGAGAAGCATGTGATTTATGGAGACAGGGAGTGAGGAGACCTGGCTGGGGCAGGGGAAAGAGCTAAGCCAGGAAGGAAGTGCTCTCAGCCGGAGACGGGCTTCGGCCTGAGCCTCCTGGGAAGTCTGGAGCATGACTTGTGTCACACAGCTGGGACCGCTGGGAGGTCTCAGGACTGGCTTTCTTTGCCCCCATGTCAGTCTTTCACCAGCCGCAGGCTGTGGGTTGTGCAGGAGGTGGGGAGGGGGACATGATGTCCCAGGCAAGACAGCTTTGGCTTAACTGAGGCCCAGTTTTGCAGAGAAGGCAGAAATAACCCAGTAGCAGTGAACAACAACCGGGGGACAAGTGCTGGCCCAGTAAAGGGAATCTGGTCGCAGCATCACAAGTGTCCATTAGATACCACATATGCTTTCATCCGGTGAGAAACAAACCCGGAGTAAAGTTTGTGTCTTCATTTTTTGATCAGCACCTATGATCCCAGAGATCCAAGCCACTCTGGTTTTGGTTGGGAACCAATGCCAAGGCTACGTGAGGTCCAATGGTGGCCTCAGGCTACGGTAAAAAGAGTCCAAAACAAAAACTGGTGCATCTGAGGAAGGTCTGGAGGCACGTTAGTGACACTGTGCAGTGTCACCTTCCTGGTCTTGAGAATGCACTTCGGTTTTGTAAGGTGTTACCTCTCGGAGAAGCTGGGTGACGGGTACACAGCAACTCTCTATACTGTTTTTCGAACTCCTTGTGAGCCCATCGTTATTTCAGAATAAAAGGTGTTTCAAAGGCATAAGATCTGGAGTCAGAATAAGAGGTTTGAGCTGTGCTTCCAGCACCAATGAGCTGTGCCCCCAACTCTTACAGCCATGGAGGGGCGTGACCATGCTTTGTTTCTCTATGTATTTCCGGTCCTATCACAGGGCCTGGGCCCTAAAGAAACAATGAACGTAGAAATCACTCAAGGATTCAGTGAATGGGTGAGTGAATAAATAGCTGACTTTGAAAATTCCCTAAGTCTCAGCTTCGGCTTCTGCCTATAGAGCGATCGCAAATATCGAATGCGCGCGCATGGAAACAATGCTCTTTGTGATCTGACATTGTTCTTTACAAGTCAGCGGGACTCAGGCCACGCTGGTGGGCTCGGCATCACCTGGGGAAACGCCTAGAAATGCAGATCCTCTGGCCTAATTCAGGACAGCAGGGATGTGGCGCCGGGAACCTGCAGTTTTAATCAGCTCACCCAAGCGACTGGGTCCGCGTAGCCAAGTCTGAGGTCTACGTGTGGCAAAGATCCCAGCAAGTCGTTAACCTGCTAGGTCAGAGAGAAGAAAAGGAAAGGGAGGAAAGCGAAAGAGAGCAGCAGAGAACAAGGAGGTGATCCGGAATGGAAGTGTCACTTGACGTGGGGAACTGCCAGCCTTCGCTCCAGCCCTCTCGGTACAGACAGAGTGCCCGCCAGGCCTCCCTCCGGCAGGGGATCCACAGAGAACAGATCAAGCCACGTGCAGCCCAACTGCCCACAAGCCCACCGATCGGAAGGTGTGTGTGTGTGAACCCCTTCTGCCTGTCCCCGGTGTATCTTAGGAATTCACCAGATGTAAAATGACTCAGACATTGATTCCAGAAGAATTATTTAAAAGCAGGTAGTGTTGTTGCTATATATAAAAAGTCTGTCGTCATGGAAACTTGTCTCAAGTCAAGCTCCTTTTAACAAAATAAAAGTCCTCTCCTCCGCATTTGTCAGCATCATTTCACAAGGAGAAAAAGAAGACGTGTGTAAGAAAGACATTAATGTGAAGCTCAGGGAAAAACTACACTTTCACTGCCCAGACCAGCGTGCCACCTTCACACTTCTAGAACTAACCCAGCATCCTTCCCTCACTCCACCAGTGTCTAACCCACAATTTCCTTTCTGTTTCACACACCAAAAAGTAGGGATTAGCCTTTAGAAATGGCACCTTCCTTTTTCAATGCATTATGCAGGGGGGCACTTCAAACTAGCTCTCAGGTCACCCTCAGGTCCGTTTGTGTGTGTGCGTGTGTGCAAGTACACACGCTCGACCCACAGAGATGAGAGAGGTGTCTGGGGGGATGTGTGAATGTGTTGTGAGTGTGTGTACGTGCGTGTGCGTGCTTGACCCACAGGGATGAGAGAGGTCGTGGCTCCCTCTCTCTATCAGAGGAACGATTTCTCTGATCCAGAACGAAGATGTCCTGCATCTGTTTTCTTCCTTTTACACCATCCAGGGCTGGACGGTACCTTCAGGGGTGCAGGAGAACAGCATTGGGCTCAGAATCAAAAGAGCTGGACAAATATATCACTTAACTCTCATTCTGGAGCCTGGGAAAACACTACTTGCCTTGACCTCCTCATTAGGGGGTTGTGGGATGACCACGAAAGAGCAATTGTGATGGTGCACCGTCAGTTCCAAAGAAGGAGGCAAATGTCACTTGTTCCTCCTGCTGGGCCTGTCTCAAATACTCTCATGCTACGGGTTCTTCTCTCCTGTGACAATCTGGGGAAACCCTTTCTGGGCGGACCTAGGCTTTATGGTACATAGGATAACACTTCCGGAAAACGTCACCTGCCGGGCAGTGTGCCAAGGGACTTTATTTCGCACGTAGCTTCTGAGGTAGGTATCATTGTCCCGCCCTTCAGAGAGGAAGCTGAGACCCCAGGTGGCTGGACCACCCTCCCAAAGTTGGATAAGAGTAAGCGGCTGGGTGAGCAGTGCTTCCGTGTCCAGGGGACTCCACAGCCTGTGCTGTCCCCAGCCATCCTGGGCTGTCATCTATGCCACCACTTTGTGAGGTACTTTCCCGAGCCCTCGACTGTTTTCTCATACCTCCTGCTTGGTTCTTGACTTCTGAGGACCGAGTCAACACAGCTACTCAATGACTTTCATGATCATATTCAACTCGAAATTGAGAAAGGTGCGTTTGTGGACTTCCATGATGAGCCATCTTTTCATCGCCGTTTTCCCCACTCCAGTCTGCCCAGAATATCATGCAGAATGCCTTTCCCGATGCAGTCAAAATTCTCATCAGGCATGCATGAGAGTGGGTGTGTGTGTGTGTGTGTGCGCGTGTGTGTGTTTGCGTGTGTGTGTGTTTGCTACCAGACTGATTGTTGTGTTCATCAAGGTCACTGATTCTCTGTCTCATCTATCTGACAATTGATGTAAGATTCCAAAGAGGTGCGCTTTTGTTCTGGAAACGCAACAGAAGTAGTCTGAAAAACCCAACATGCACATGGTGTTAAACTTAAAAATCTCTGTAATCAATGCTAATTTGACATGATGGCGTGCGACACTTTTTATCTCCAAAGCTCTTTGCAAAAATTAATTACCAATTAATCTAAAAACTTAGAGCATTATTTATTATCTGCACACTCTGAACTTCAAATGTTTGTATTTCAAAGTACGACTGCTGAAACTCTTCCCTAATGCTTTCAAGGGAGAAGGGAGGGGAATTCGCAAATCATTCACCAGGAAGGACAGATCACCAGCATGTCAGGGAGATGAGGTGCTCTGTTGGGGGATTCTGAGAACCGTTAGCATCTCCCCGGCAAATGCTATATACACATTCAGTTGGAAGTTGGCTGAAGAAATTTCTCCAAAGCAATAATGTTAATCGCTCTAGAGCGACGAGCTCTGTCATGAGAGGGTGAGCTGCTCTGCCCTGCCTTTCGGGGTCTGAAGGCCTCAGAAACATATGAAAACATAGCTACTCCCTGAAATCGAAATCGTGCTTTAAGGTGAAGGGGAGATCGGATTGTCCCAACAGACAAATGAATCTTAAATCCGAATGGGGGTGGGGGGAGTTGGCCCTGAGAGGGAAGTGGTTAAGAAGGAGGGAAGGAGAGAGAGATGGAAAGAAGAGAGGGAGTGAGGAAAGGGAGGGAGATCAGGGGCTGAGGGAGGTGGGAAGAAGAAAGGAAGCCCACTGCAGGGCATTGGTTTGAGGCTGAAGAGAGACGCTCGGCACCATTGAAAGCACGGAACGTTCTATAGTCACAGCATGAACCGCACCGACTTTCCAGATCTTCACTTTCATTTTAAGATGCGAAAAGTAAAGTCTTTGCCAAGACTAACTTTTTTTGTTAAGTGAGCCAGTCAGCTAAGGGCCTCGTTCAAAACAAGCCTCTCTTTAGCCCCACCTGGTGGACCTTCTGCCTTCAAACCACAAGTCAAACAAAGCTGGAAAAATTTGCAGATCCGCTGACAGACCCACACTTGGGGCACACAATTAACGGGGAACATTCTTCTAGAGCCTAATCAGAAAATAGATCTGTCTAGAACGAGGGTCTGTCTGTCTGTCTCGGCCTCTCCATCCTCCCCCCTCTCTCCCCTCCTCCCTCACCTCTTCCCCTTTGCCACGCAATGTGGGTCCAATTTATCTCAAAGCTGACAACAGAGCTAAAAGCCCAGATGACACCTCGAGACACCTCCTCGTGGGAAGGTGGTGCTGGCTGAGCAGGCATGAATTCAGAGCACAGCGGTAACAAGCCCGTCAGACCCAGGCTGTGAAAAATCTTCCGAATTTCCATGATGGAGAGCAGCAAACCGGCTGAACGGAGGCACAATTTGGACTTGGAAAGAAGAGGAAGGTACATTCTAGCCCTGAGACCCCAGCCAGATTCCAGGCAGGGATGTGCAGTTTGTGGATTATTAGGGGTTTTTAGGTACACACGTTGATTAGTATTTACCCACGGGGTCTGCACGGCAGGTGGGAGAAAGGGTGGAGAAGTTCATGGAGGGTTTAAGAGGTGCCCATGCCCTCTAGGAATGTCAATACCTTAGACTGTATAACCCTCGACCTCCGGAAGGTCCCCAGTCTCTGAGGACATGAGGGCCTAACTGCCAGCTATCAAACACTTTGCAGCTTCTCTTTGAACTTCCCACACTGTTGCCAACCTCCGTTCCCTGGAAAGCTGACCGTTTCCTGGACCTGCACCCCTGGTTGTACCATAGTTCCTGCAGTAACACGACAACACAATAATGGGAAGGGGTCAGTGCAGCCGTGAGCTGACAGATACCATTATTTTAAGGGTTTATTTTCAACAGAGAGAGACAGAGCACAAGCAAAGGGAGGGGCAGAGAGAGAGGGAGACACAGAATACAAAGCAGGCTCCAGGCTCTGGGCTGTCAGCACAGAGCCCGACGTGGGGCTCGAACTCGTGAACCGTGAGATCATGACCCGAGCCGAGGTCAGACGCTTAACCGACTGAGCCACCCAGGCACCCCTGCAAATACCATTTTACTCAAATAGTATATTTTAAGATCTGTTTCTCACACTGAAGGCACAGATGGTGAGGCGTCCATGCCTTAGGAGGCAGCTGAATGGAAGGGACAACAGGTGGGGACTGAGGTTCGTACTCGCACCAGCTTTCTGGAGCCATTTCTCCAAACAGCACCGAGGACCTGGCTGGCAAACTCTAGCCTGTCTAGACCCTGCCACGCTCCTCACGAGCTCCCACTAAGGACGTCGTGCTAAACCGCTTTACGACACCCAGGATACATACTGTTTCCTATTTAGTTTTGTTGTGGTGGCTCTTACTATTGTTTAGGAGCATTTTTGTGGTTGTGGATTTTTTTTTCCTCTTGCCTTGGCTATTTTGGCAAGACAGAGATGAGAAAAAGCAGCGTGGGAGCAGTGTGGTATATAATGACCCTGATCAGTGGTTCAGGTATCCCTACAGATCCCAGCATCTGGGGACCACTGAAACCGTGCTCCCGTCTCCGTGCTCCCCTCAGATTGACCGAGGCAGTGCAGTTCTCTGGATCTACAGTATCAGCATCACCTGGGAACATACTGGAAACGCAAATGCTCCTGGACCAGGAGAAACTCAGCGGTGGGGCCCATCCATTTGTGTTTTAACAAGCATTCCAGGTGATTCTGATGCTCACTTAGGTTTAAGAACCAATGCCTAGAAAGTCCAACGCAGCTTTGGGAGGTAACGCCAGGACCCGACCTATTCCTGTACTCTGGATGGAGAAGAGTCTGCCTCCCATTGCAAAACTACCACATGGCTCACTAGCACAGTCCCCTGGTCTCTTGGGACTCCCTGGAATTGGGGTTCATGGCTCGGTCTGGAATTCCGCATCTGCACACGAGGGCTTGTGGGGAGGGTGTGCCAGGGTAACGCCAGCTTCTAACTCTGTCCGCAACCCCTTCTTTCCAGCACACGCACCAGCAACTTGTGTGTGCAGAGAATAAATCACGTTTGGCCTGTGGCTCAGTGGGAATTGCAAGCACATGGTGAAGACAGCCTTGGAAACCGAGCCTTGTAATGCAAGCTGATTAGTGCTGTAGAGAGGCTGGGCCAAGAGCCTGGGCACATCATGTAGCCCCAGGGAACACAAGGACACAATTTTCCCTCACTGTCTCCAGCCCAGCAGACACCCAGCAGCCCAGGCAGGGAAGAGGCACAGAAAATAAAGCATTTGGGGCGCCTGGGTGGCGCAGTCGGTTAAGCGTCCGACTTCAGCCAGGTCACGATCTCGCGGTCCGTGAGTTCGAGCCCTGCGTCAGGCTCTGGGCTGATGGCTCGGAGCCTGGAGCCTGTTTCCGATTCTGTGTCTCCCTCTCTCTCTGCCCCTCCCCCGTTCATGCTCTGTCTCTCTCTGTCCCAAAAATAAATAAAAAACGTTGAAAAAAAATTAAAAAAAGAAAATAAAGCATTATCCTACATGGTGCTGTCGCTGTCCCTTCCTGGTGAGGCAATAGCTATAATGCCCAGGTGGGGTCTGGCTATCTCGCAAGCTCCAGGTGGGGGTGTGTGTGTGTGTGTGTGTGTGTATGTGTGTCAGAAAGAGGGAGCAGACAGATGGTGGGGACATTTGCAAAGGAAGGGAAAGCCTCTCTATTCCTCTCATACCTTTAATTACGAAAACGCAGCAACCAAAACTAAATTTCTAGAGTCTTTGACCAAAGTTCTCTCAGTCTGAGATTTTGCCACCTGCCCCCTTTTTCAGCATATTTGTCAGTTAAATATGCATCAACGCTACCATGGTAGTGAGGACAGAGCCAGGGTCCCTACCTCTTCTAACCGCCGCGGGGGGCGGGGGGGGGGCATCTGCCACATCCACGTTGTCCATCGTCCAGCTGTGTCCGTCCACCTCGACTCTGGCTCCCTTCCCTCACCTGCAAATGTCTTCTTCCCAGCATTCTGTGGGACTCCTCCCGGGAACTCTGTATCTAGGAGTCCCTGGAGGGCTGGATCCTGTCCCATCCTGGTTCCACCATTTATGAGCAAGCTCCTCCCTCTCTCTGAGCTTCCTCCTATTTTATTGAAAACGGGAGCAGTGCATTCCTGCCAGCCCAAGAGGGATGTGGAGAGGATACATGAGACAGCTCCGGAATGGGGCCTGGCGCCTAATGGGGACCGGGGAGTGACGGTTTAGGAAAGCGATTCACAACGAGGATGTTGGTCTGAATCCTCTTTGCGGACTTAGACACGAAGTGGGACCATGGTGTTGGGCTCCCTCTGTCTGGTACTTCCCAGTCTCTGGCCTCCGCCTGACCCAAGGGCAGGCTGCCCAAGGGGCAGAAGAATGGAAACGGGAAATGATAAGCCAAAAAGCCAAAAGGGCAATGAGAAGATTTCAAGAAGAAACCGTCTCTGTGACATAGGGAAGGCACTTGCTTCCTTCATTTCTTTTTATTGTTTTCAGAGAGAGAGAGAGAGAGAGAGGGCATGAGAAGGGGAGCTGCAGACACGGAGAGGGAGAATCCCAAGCAGGCTCTACACTGTCAACACAGAGCCCAGTGTGATGTTCCATCCCACGCACCATGAGATCACGACTTGAACGGAATCGAGGGTTGGATGCTTAACCGATTAAGCCACCCAGGTGCCCCAAGAGAGAGACAGAATCTTACACAGGCTCATGCTCAGCGTGGAGCCTGACATGGGGCTCAATCCCATGAACTGTGAGACCATGACCTAAACGAAGAAGCCAAGAGTCAGATGCTTAACCAACTGAACCGCCCGGGCACCCCACTGCTTCCTTCATTTCATCTCACCGCCAGTGGTCAGGGGCACAGGCTGCAGGGCCTGATGAAGAGGCCGCCCAGCTTCACTCTGACCACCGAGGCTCATCAGCATGCCCAGCACCCAGAATCGCTAAGTGGGCAAGACTTCCAGGAGCCAGATGGGGACTGGAGAGGCTGTGGCATTACCTTCTGGGCATGAAACCCCGTCACAAGCCCTGGCCCCCTCCCAGTGATTAATCCAAGATTGACTATGGCATCACGGCCTCCAAGGAGGGGGCGCCTCTGGGCCTGGCTGGAGGCCATGCCCCGTGAAGGAAACAGACCTCGTTCCTGGGAGCCCAGAGCACCAGGCTGTGCAGGGAAGAAACCGAAGACCCCAGTCACTCAGGGAACTCCACTGGGAAGTTTCATGGGGAAAAGGGAGAAACAACGCCATAGGGACCCTGCTACACTGAACAACAGCATTGTCCAATCGGTATTACCATAATCTCCATTTTAACATAAGGGAACTCATGTTCAGAAAGGCCAAACCATTGTCTGATGCTCCAGAAATGGCAAGGGACAGAGGCAGAACCTTGTGACCCAAGTTTCTGAAGATGCCTCTAAAGCATCCCCGTTTGTCCTGCATTCAGCAGAGTCGAGAAAGGGTCATCATCCTAAGCCCCCGCTCCTTTTAAAGGCAGACAGCCCCCAGGAATACGAGACAGCCCCCCCCCCCCCGGGGCAGGTAAGGATGTGCTGTGGAGACCAGAGGCTTAGGAGCTCGTGTGCCCTGGGCCACAACCCAGCTAGGCCACTTCCATCCCTCATTTCTCCAAAGCCTGGGTCTGCCCAAATGTCAGAAGTTTTTCCCATTTTTTCACAAAACTGTTGGCTCACTCCTAACCGCCCTTCCTCAGTAAAGCTGTGCTGGAGTCCACGGCCCCTCCTCTTTCCAGATTCTTTGCAATAAGCAAGACACCCCTCCATATCTGAACGCGTCCACATGTCTAATTCCCTCCTCCATTTCCCCCGTCCTCCTTCCTTTGCTTCTCCTCTCTCTGTCTCTTTCTCTTCTCTATGTGTTTCTGCCTCTCTCTCTAATTCTGTCTCTAATCTCTCCCCCACTCTCCCTCGCCTTCCTTCAAGGGCATTGTCCTTTCTTTCCCCATCTTCACCATTCCATGCTTCTCTCTCTCTCCCCTTTCCCCCCTTCCCCTCCCCCTCTCCCTCTCCTTTCTCCCCCATTTCCCCTCTCCCTTACTCCCTCTCCCCCAGTTCATCCATAAGACCAAGAGCTAAAATGACAAGCTGAAACAATCCACGGTGTCTAAGGCGACCTGGAACGCCTCACCCTTGCACATAATCCCTCAGCATCGACCTGGACCTGGTACCTTACAGCTGCCTGATTAAAGCACCAACGGAGGTTTTGTCTGGAGATGGTTTTATAGTGTTTGCGGAACGGAGTAGTTGATTCTGTCTCCATGCCAGAATGGAGCAAAGCTTTTTGGAAGAGGAAGTAGAAAATAAAAATCCCAGCCAGCCCCTCTTAGTATTGTTCTGCACGCCAGCAACTCGATGCGTTTTTCAGTGTGGCATCAGAGTCGCGGCGAATGCCACCCGGAGGCTGGCCCAGGCTCGCTCCACAGCCTGGTGTGGCCGCTTTGAAAGGGAGGCAGCAAAACAATGGGAGAACTGGGCTCGGAGCCTTCGCCCAGACGCAGAGGCTAAAAATGACTTCTGCCCACAAGGGTAGTGTTATTCAGTATAAAGGGGACAGGAGGGAGCCAATGTCTTTGTCAAAAGGTGGCTTAGAAAAAGGGAAGAGTGCGCCAGGGACAAATTTTATCTATTTCTGCAGCCCACTGCCTCAGGAGCCACCCGGGCAACAAGAGGACGTAGATGACATTAGCATTTGCGATTCTATTTCAGAAGGTAGAATGGAATCAAAGTGCGGGAGAAGCTAAGGTTATTTGGTCCCAACCTTCTCTTTTCAAATCAGGTGACCAAGGGCCAGCAATGCCATAGGGACCCTCCTGAAACAAGGCATTCATTGCCATGTCGCCCCTCCTGAAACAAGATGAGAATAGCACACGTTGGACCCTCACAGTGTTTTCCACCTCCTCCTACATCTGCTTTGTAAACAGATGGGCAGAGCCTCCCAACCCTGGGAATTTTTAACACAAGGGGCTTGGAACTCAGCCCGACAAACCCTGAGAGGCTCAGGGGGGCAGCTCTAGTCCCTATCCCTAAGGGCAGAGTACACACATATGTGCACACACACGCACACACACGCACATAGTCCGAAGAATACAAAGTCTTGTCCATGAGCAGGAAGGCGTCTCCCCTCAGCCCCACTGCACCAGACACTTTGCTCTTAGACTGTGCTTTCTAATTTTCATTCCTCAGAGGGATAGCCATTTGTCTGGTTGGTTTTCTCCTGGCTTTCACCTTCTATCTCCACCATTTCCTGACATCTCAGATTACTTTCTCTGGGTACAGAGCCTGGGACAAGGATTCTGGTGCACAGGCTGTATTAAGGAAGCACTCTGGGGAGAAATAGGGGGAGGTAGGCAGGATAAGGCAGAGGAAGGAGGATGTGGTCTCAGGTGAAGTCTAGCCTTGACTTGACCATGGAGGACTCCGGCTTCTCCAGAAAGCTCACCTCTGTGAACTTCCGGCAGCCTACACCCCCAGCATGACAATGGGATCTACCCAAGGAACCAGTGGCGTCTCCTACATTTGGAGAGACTGGAGTTGGAAACTTCATTTGGTTCTTGATGGATCCTACTCTACACCACTCTCTCCCATACCCCTAAGCTGAGCAGCATCAGACAGGAAATATGCCATCCCTTTCCCTCTGCCACAACAATGCCAGACTTAGTAGGTCTTGTCTTAATCTCCATGGCGCCCTGCTCTAGTCTCGCTGGACCACATCGGTCCCCCCTCCAGTCACCTTGCTTCCAGTGTGGCAACCTCCCTTCTGCCAGCTCTAAAGAAAACTGATTGATCAGAGCCTTCACTCCCTGCTTAGAACTGTCCAAAGGCATCCTACTGCCCTCAGGGTAAAGCCCAAACTCTTTAACATGGCAAAAATAGTCCCTGTGGCCTGGATCCAGATGACCATTCTAGCCACATCTCATGCCCTGCCCTCCCCTCCTCAATCAACAATCCTACTTTATTTATTTATGTATTTATTCTCGCATTCAAACACACCTTCCCGTTTGACACCTCTATGACTTTACACAGTGTTCCCAGTGCCTGGAATGCTCTACCTGGTTATTGCTTGCCCATTCTTCCAGATTGAGTTTAAATACTTCCCGCTGCCTAAAGCCTTTATCTGACCTCACAAGCCACTGCTTCACCTTGGGCAATGGTTCCTATGTTGTATAGACATTATTATTTTGTCAATCAGTATCCTCTGCTAGACCATGAGTCCTCTGAAGCCTCGAACCATGTTTTACTTGCACACATATCCCCTTCTAGTTCAATGCATGGAATACACCAGGCATCACAGACCCTCCTTGAAGAAGTTGATAAATGCCTGGGCAAACTTTCCAAGGACCTGAATATTTCATCTCTGTATCTTATCACCAATCCTGAGAAGGTAGGAAATAAGTCTTAGGGGTGGTTAACATCTCTCTGAAAGACTCTCATGTCTGAATGGTTTTCTAATTTCATGCTAATGGTACCATTCATAATCATTCCTGTCTCTAAGTCACTGGTTATATGTCCCAAGGCCTTGAAACATTACTTTTTTCCTCCATCCGAATCCTATGCATTATTGGGTCATAGTCTAGCAGTCATCCTACCAGGAAGGTGCCCCCACTAAAGATGAAATATGTGAGTTTATTTTTCTTCTTTAGACAGAGAAGATTCAAGCTATGCTACACTCTTGGTACAGGAAGCTAATATCTTTTCAATTGCTGGAGGAATGTCCCTTCAAGTAGTAGGTACAAAACAAGTAACCTCAGTTTTTCTGTGTACCAGAGTCTTTCAGGAGGTGTTCACCAACACCTACTTGTCCTCCCCTCCTAAGTACATGAAAGATCACGTTTCGAGGGTCCTTGCAGTAACTAGGCCATGACCAGTTCCAGTCAATGAACTGGAGTGGAAGTGCATTGCTTCATGCTGCCGTGGACAGGCCTGTGCACAGGCCCCAGTCTCCCTCGTCCCCTCCTCTGGTGATCCTGGAGAGGAGGCCTCATGTTCAGAGCATCCTCATTCACTGAGTCACCACTTGGAGGACAGTTCCTCTGGAGAATCACCCTGACTTTGTAGGAACACTAAATAAACTTCTGTTGCATCGAGTCGCTGAGACTTTGGGGGCTCTTTGTTGCTGCAGTAAAACCTATCCCATCCTGACTAGCACAGGAGGATTGGAACAGAAGCCACCACACAATCTGCGTGGACAAGTGTAGCGTCGAGTCATAAAGTAGTTGACCCAGCAGTGTCTGATCTAGTGCTCCCAGACTGGCTTGGATCATAATGGATACATCTTCTAGAGAAGCTCAACACTGAGAGTTACAGATTTGGACATCCAAATGCTACGCGCTCTCGGCCAAGCCTGGCAAAGAAACATGGGATTTTTCTCATGTGAAGGATCATTGTGATCTGTGTTGGAGCCAGAGTAGCAAAACGTCATGGCAGGGGTGGCCAGTCATCCGTGGAGAAGGCGGGATGAGCCGTGTGGCCAAGTGAACCAATCTCCCTGGGTTGGCATGAGGACAGCCAAGCCTCCTCTGTGCAAACATAAACTTACTCAATGTTTAATCTTTGAAGGGCTAGAAGGGCCAAATCATTTTCATCGGGGGGGGGGGGTGGCAGGGGGTTGAACTGTCACCCTCTACCATGCTCCTCCTGACCCCCTTGTACCTCTCTCTCAGGCCTCAGAAGATGCTGGACTGAAGACTCCAAAGTTCCCCAAAGAGCAACCCAAGCCCTGAAGAATTATAAGAGAAAATCTGGGTTTCAGGGGGTCTGTGTATCCCAGATCATGCCCTGCCACTCTACGATGTGGGAGAATAATAGCTCTGAGTTTGGTCAGAAATAGACTAACTCTGTAATTTGAAATTCATTTAGTAATGTTTTATTGAATGTCTATTGGGATCTCAGCAGGATCCTGGGTGCTAAGGATTCAGCAGTGACTAAGCACAATCCCTGATGTTACAGAACTTATGTTCTGGGGTTGGTGAGACACATAAAATACACAGATGAACAAGTGCTCACATCACGTAATGCCAGATTACGCTAAATGTCATGAAGATCACAAAGTGGTGGTTTGATGAAGGCTGAATTGGGTTGTGGATGGTTGCTTCGGACTGAGCGGTCAGGCAAGGTCTCTCAGAACGGGTGCTTTTGCAACTGGACCTGAATTATAACCGTAATGGTTAACGATGGCTGAGTGCTCCCTTCATGCCAAGAAGTGTTCCGAGCGCTTTGCACGTATGAATGATTCGAATCCTCTCGACAAGTCGTGAGGTCGGTACTATTATCTCCATTTTACTGTGGCAGAAGCTGAGGGGGAGAAGGCCCTGGTCATGTGCCTAGGGTCACGTGGCTGGAAGGAGGGAGAGGCAGTGTTCTAACCCCAGCAGTCGGGCTCCAGGGTGTGGGCTCCTCATCACTGCGTTCTGCTGCAGCTTCACAAGCTGTGTGTCCTGAAAGACCTCGGCAAACACTCCAGGGCAGAGGATAGAGCAAATGCAAAGGCTCCAGGCTTGGAAAGCAGACCTCCTGCCCGTAGCAGGTTCTACTGGGACCACTGAATCATTTCCAGTTCTGTCCAAACCCAAAACAACTGTTAAAATCAGGATAATTTCTCAGACCTCTAACCATCATGCCTGATAACCTCTAACAAAATATTGCCCAAGGAATAGGTTGCATATTTTACATGATCTTGACAAGCCAAGCATAATTGCTCTCCGAAATATTAAAGCCCAGCTATGGTTCCCCAATCATCCGAGACCTTATAAAATCGAATTTCATCTTGGCAAAGCTCCTTGCAAGATAAACACAAGCCTACTGAAGGAAGTCCTAATTCCATAGCATTCTAAGTATGCCAGCAGCTGAGGAACCTGCAGGCTCCGGAGAGGCCTGATACGGATGGAGCACACCCATCAGACGGGTGTGGGTGGATTAACCCCGCATGTGCTAAACCTGTGCGGGATACAGGGATACAGAAACGAGGACTTGATGACAATATTCAGGATCCTGACTTTGAAGATTACAGTTATAGCAATTTTCGTTGCCCTGCTTGACATGGTGAGAATTTTTCCCCCAATTACCAAAGAGGTGACGGGATTCTGGAGATGGGAAATGAGGCAAGGGCTGGCATATGCTCGGAACCTCTGATCAGGGAAAACACTCAAGACTATTAAAGTGTTCAGCAACATTTGAAGGGTTTTGTTTTGTTTTGTTTTTCTCTCTCTCTTCATTTGGCAAAACCCATCATTTCAAGGACTGATGTGATGTAAAATACAAAGGAAAAGGAAAACTAGAATGAAGTGCATGCCCCATAATCCAGAGGCCGGGCTGTCGGAGAGCTGATAGGGCTTCCTGCTCGCAGGCTGAGGCTTGGCCACACGCTGAGCGCCACAGGGATGGCAGGCACGCACAGGTGAGACACGATCGCTGAGACAAGATAAAGGTTTCACTGTGGGAGTGGGGGGCACCTGTTGGAGACATGGGTAGAGATTTTGGCCGATTTCTCAATCTCAAACCAGGTGGGCTCCATCTGGACAGAGCAGGTCAAATGTGAACGTGGGTCACATTAACAAGAGTCCGGGGTCCTCAGACCAACGGTTCCAAACTTGAGTCTGCTTCTCCAGCCCCAGACTTTCTGATTCAGTAGATCTGGATCAGGCCCTAGAAGGGGGCATCTCTAATCTCCCAGGTGATGCTGATATTCTTGATCCAGGGACCACACTTCCAGAACCACGGCTTCGTGACCTAGGAGGAGATGGTAGAGGAGAGGAGGAGTTCTCAGAGGTGCATCAATTATCAGAGTCAGGTGTAAGCAGGCGAGAGCAAAGTGCCAGGGGCTCAGTCGTTGATGGGTTGTTCAGGAAGGTCTCTGACTGGGACCCGCCTTCCAAGGCACTCCTCCCCTGAGAGGAAGGAAGGGGACTAGCACAGATTGTGGGCGGGCACTGTGCCAACTGCATTCACGAGGGTCATTTTCATCTCATGGACAACCTTATGAGCTAAGTATCATGTTCCCACGTCAGATGTGGAAGCCCCTGGGAGCTAGACAGATGAATCAGAATGTAAATCTCTCACGCACTAAAGGACAAGCTCTTTCCTCTAATATATTTAGCTTTCAGGTGCTGTCTTTTGTGACATTTCATACAGATGCATCAATAAAACACTACGGAAAATTACCAAGGCAGTTGCAGTGTTCAGTAATCAGGGTCCTACCGGGGAGGTAAATTTGTTTTGTTCAAGGTTTGTTCAAAGCAGCTGTCCTTCGGGAGGATTCTGGGGTCCTGAGGACTACGAAAGGGCTGCTACCTGAGAGGCGGCTGTCAAAGAGCCCGAGGACGGGAGTGTCGCCATCAGCTCGCCCACGAGGACCCTGCCCCACGACCACCAGCATCTTCAGCTTCAGCACCACAACACTATAGGACATACCAGCCACGGAAACCGATAAGTAACAACCACACACACACACACACACACACATGCCTGGCATACATTTTTAAATTTGTTTAAATGTCTATTCATTTTTGAGAGAGAGAGAGAGCTTAAGTGTGGGAGGAGAAGAGAGAGAGGAAGGCAAAGGATCCGAAGCGGGCTCTGCGCTGACAACAGCAAGCCCGACGCGGGGCTCAAAGTCACGGACTGCAAGATCGTGACCTGAGCCAAAGTTGGACGCTCAACGAACGGAGCCATCCAGGCGCCCCAACGATGCCACGGTTTTGACTTAAGTGCTTGGAACCCAGTCTCCCTTGCTATCGGTGTTTATGGTCCCTGGGAGACTTCTGTTCAAGAGTCTCTTCATCCTGCAGGATGGTGAAGGATGCGGACCTCACTTAAGTACCCAAACCCATGTTTTCCCCTTCAAGTTTGTTCAAGCCTACTCTGCCTTACACATTTGCTTAAAGCAAAATTCCTTGTGTGACTAGAGATACATTATCAAGTAAAATGACATAGACGTGTCATAAATGCTCCACTGGTCAAGGAGAGATGGACCCCAGAGACCACCAAGGTCCCACTGAGCACCCCATCCTCTTGTCCCTGGCATACGATTTGCATGGGTCTAGCCCCACCTGTGGGGAGCCCTGAGCGCGGAGCTCTGTTGGTGCCAAGGCCTATGGAATCCCAGCTCAGGACTATCACCAGATTTCTGCTTGGAACAATTCAAAGTTTTGCTAAAACTGGGAGCTGTCACTCAGAGGTGTCCCTAACTATGTGTTTTTTACACAATCTAACCACACGGTCAGTGCTCCCCCAATCACGACTGGCAAGACTCCAGATGTCAGGTAAAGTCTGGCATCGGCTAGTACCATAATGACCAAACGAGTCAGCATCAGATGTGGGCAGAGGAGGAAATGCTAAACCATGGTGGGTGTTTATACACGGGCACTCAGCGACCGAGATGAGCTGGCCGACTCCCTCACTCTGCCCTCTCCCAAGGGCGTACACAGGCATAGCTCAACCCACTGCTCCTCTCCGTTAGGCAAATATGCCATAACTTCTGGGAGGAGATTTGACAGTGAGAATCTAAAGCCTCAGAAATGTTTATAGCTTGGGATCCAGCAATTCCACTCCCGGGAATCTAGCCTAAAGTAATCATCCTAATGCATGAAAAAAAAAAAAGCTTCATGCGCAAAGATATTCATCATAACAGTGAAAAAATCGAAACAATATAAATATCCAACTCTAGTGAAAAATAAGAGCCTGACAGTCTGACCTTTCACTTTGATCCCTTTGGGAAGAGATCACCGAAATCTGTACGTCTGCAATTCCTCACTCAAATATGGAAGTTTAGGTATGTCTGTGCTCTGAAATATATAGCCAATAAAAGTGTTTTCAAAAGTATAACGACATGAAAAGATGTTTACAATGTTGTAATACCTTTATGTATTGAGTAGAAGATTATTTCTACTAATGTGATAAATCTTGAATAAATGGTAGAAAATGGATATAAATAAATAGGTGGAAAGCCATACATAAAGATGGCAGGTTGAAAACACCTGATTTTCCTCCTTTCCTGAAACCCCACTAAGGTTATAGCCAAGGGGTTCCCTTAAAGGCAGAGCTTCACAAAGATAGAAAAAACAGGGAGGGGCTCGAAACGAAATGCTGAAAATTGCCAAGTGAAGACAAGATGAGCGAGAGGTAATGGATTTTGCAAACTGGAGAGATCTGAATTTGAAAATGGCAGCAGGGAACTCAAGGCCAACCTGAATAACACAGCTGAATCCTCAAAGATGTCAGGCACCGTGAGCGTTAAGTGCTTCCGGAAGGGGAGCGAGAGCGAGAGAAGCCAAATTCCAAAGGATGGTTGAGGAATCGAGTGTTGCTCTGGATCCCATCCTCATCCCGCCTTACAGGATGACTTCCCACCGGGGAAGAGGTCTGGAAGTTTCTTCCTGAGAAGGTTGGGCAGAAATCACCTGTGCCAGCACAGGTGGCTGTGGAAACCCTACCCAAAGTAGGTGGAGAGTCAGGTGAGGTTAGGTGTACTGAAGGCTGAGGCCGTCTCTCCACTCTCCAGCGATGCCTCTATCTACCCTCCGCTCAGCCCAAGAAGAAGGACCGGAAGAGAGTGACATCAGACGTCCAGCAGTCAGACCACCCCACAGTGGCGCTCACAGTCTTGAAGCCAACTCATTTATGCAGGGTTTCCAAGTTTTAGTCCCCACCTCTTATATGTGAACACAGACAAAAATCATCATTCTAGGAAAACCTCTACTATAAAATGTAAGGGCCAAAACAAAGGGGGGGGGGGGTGGGGAGGCAACTCACAAGCACAATCTCTGCAGAAAGAAAAAACTTCCATTACATATATGTTGTCAATCCCCTCAAAGAAATAAGAGAAGCGATTGCATGTACGGAATAAAAACAAAGTAGTAAAAGAGAGGAACACCGCCACAGCGTGTTCCAGAAGATCACATTTGTTTCTCCCTGACCGGTGCCTCACATCGCTCTCCATCGGCCTGGAACCTTATTGCTGGTTACACCTGCCTGGCTGAATCTAGGTCACATGAAACTCTTACCTGCAAAGAAGTCTGGGAAATGTAGTTTTTAGCTTTTCTGTCTCTATAGTAAGCTAAGGGGGCCTGGATTGGGTGCTGAGTAAGCCAGGCTACGTTATTAACTACAAAGGGTGCTTTTACTGCCGTGATAATATCACACCTTTTGAACTAGACTCCAGCTTTAACCGTGATTTTATATCCCTGTTACCTGTATATCATCAGTTCAGATAATGTTCAAATTTCATTTCTTCTGCTGGAAATATAATTGATCTCCAGCTAAGTCAACTACACGTGCTCAGAATGCTCAATTGACCTGAATGCTCTAAGTACTGTTAAGATTCCCAAGCATTTTGGGGGGAGGAGTAAAAAAAATTTCCAAGTATTTTGGGATGCCTGGGTGGCCCACTTGGTTAAATGGCCAACTTTGGCTCAGGTCATTTTCTCACAGTCTGTGGGTTCAAGTCCCATACCGGGCTCCATGCTGACAGCTCAGAGCCTAGAGCCTGCTTCGGCTACTGTCTCTCTCTCTCTCTCTCTCTCTCTCTCTGCCCCTTCCCTGCGCTCGCTCGCTCTCTCTCTCTCTCTCTCTCAAAAATGAATAAACATTAAAAAAAATTTTAATTCCCAAGCATTTTCCCCTACTTTCTACCTTACAGGACATATCACCCATTTGTAAACCCAGGATGTGTTTTTCTGACTAGAGCTTTTTTCCATTGCCTTTTACACCTCCTCCGAAGAGTCCCCCCAAAATGCAAAAGCATTCCTAGCCGAGGGAAAAGACCTTAGTTCCTACAAATGCGGAGGACTTAGCTGATACGACTGTGAAATGTAAGTACGGGATGGATGGAGTGTCGGATATCTGTTTCGGCAAGCCACGGATGATCCCTGTGGAAGCAGCAAGCGCCAGAGGAAGTGAGGAGTTTGCGCAAGGAGCAATCAGTTACAGGGGCCTCTCGTGGGTCTCGGCTCCTGTCTTCTCCAGCCCTGCTCAGTCCCAGGCCTCCTTGCCTGTCTTGCCTAAGTCCACCCGTGCAGATGTGCCCGTGCAGCCTCAACCACACCGCTGATGGCGATCTGGACTTAACTGTGCTGCCAGAGACGTGAGCCAGAAGTGAGCCATGGATATCCAAGGGAGCCCGGAGCCACAGTTACCTCTGACGGGGCCATCTTTGCCCTGAAGGTGAGTATAGATGTCTGAGTCCACTTGGCCACTCCTGTTAGAGCCCCCGCTCTTCTGGCTTGGCTGTAACCCCAGTCCCCGCTCACCCTCGGCTGCCGTCTGGGGTCTTCTCATAACCGGCTGGTCGGGAGTGCCACACGTTAACCCCTCATCACATTCGGAGGATCGCCCGCCTGTCACCGTGTCCGACAAGTTGAACCACCCGAACCAAGGCCACTCCTTTGGTCTGCTTCTTAACACCCTAAGACCTGCTTCTGCAGCCACGTCGGATACTAAGCCCTGACGTCTCCCTCTCCCTCTTCTCCACGAACCCACGAGACAGAGGTCTCAGCAGCTATTTTGAAGGACTCACCTGACCGTGACGGCCATTCGGCCTCTGGTCTCGTTGGCCTTCCAGGGGCCCCATCTGGCTGCAATGGGGGCGATGTGGGGTCAGCAGCTCACGGCAGATCGTCACCCATTTCCCTCCCTCGTGCTGTGTATAGTGATGGCAAGTACTCCTGTTTATGAACAGCTTGTGTCGGGCACTGTGCTGTGTGCTTCACAAAAAACAGTTTTCTCGACAAAGGACGTAAGACACACACTGAAAAACAGATGCAACTCTAGAGAACAAACTGATGGCCACCAGAGGGGAGATGGGGGGTGGTGAAATAAGAGATGGGGATTAAGGAATGCACCTGTCGCGATGAGCACTGAGTAACATATAGAATTGTTGAATCACTATATTGTCCACCTGAAACTCGTATAACACTGTGTTACGTATAATGAATTCAAATGTTAAATAAGTCAGTTAGTTCATTCAGTCCCCACAGCAACCCTGCATGGTTGATATGATTCCCTTCATTTAATAGATGAAGAAATAGGTTTGTGGGGGGGCAAATGGCACCCTTTAAGTCACGCAGGAAGTCAGGAGCATTTTTGTGAAGCAAAACAACATCCTGAATCCCATGCATGCATCCCTGAGATGATCAATACACATAAATTCTGTAGTGTAGTGATAGGATCTGCACACTGAGGCCTGCGATTACAGGAGGATTAGGGGTAATGAAGAAAGGCCATCACTCCCCGTGTCCCTTTTCTGAGATACAGATGGGCCCTCACACAGGAAACAGAAGCCCCGGAGGCCAGCTGGAGGCAGACGGAAGCTCTCGCGTCTCTGGTGGTTTTCTCTTGGACCTAGATCTGATCATTTAGTAGTCTGGATTAAATGACTACCGGAAGACCGGCCTCTTCCCCCACTGGCCTGCGTGGGAAGGCTGCCTAACTGCCCAGGCCGTCGCGTCTTTCTGCCCACAACAATCTGTGTTTCCTCTACCTACCTGTGGAAAATGACCTCTTTTGAGAAGCCTGATCCCCTAACTCCCTCGGCCCGGAAAGAATTCATCATTTTTTTTTTCTTTGTGCTCTCCTAACACAGTGCTGTATTCTAAGCAAGTGTTCACTTGGGGAAAGCTTTGAACGGGGAGTTTGAGGACCTGAATTCTGGGGCCGCCACTTGCTGGCTCCACGATCTTCCGCAGGCCCTCCGTTCTCATCTGTGAAACGCAGATAACGCCTGCCTCCCTCGCCTTGAGAGCAGGGCTAAATGAGATGTTTGCGCAAGAGGCTGGAAACTCTCGAGACCGGAGCCTGGGGTGGAGGGTTTCGGCTTTTATTTTTGTCTGGCTGTTGTTTGGTTGGGGTTTTTGCCTCTCCCTCCAGACCGTGAGGGCGACGATTTGTCCCGGGGACCTCTGTCGGAGCCCGCAGAGTGCCTGCTAGAGGGCTTCTCAGGAAATGTTTACTGAAGTTCAAATAACAACGGCTGTGAAAGGTGAGTTCTCTCCTCATTGACTCACAAGATTTGATTACCACACCTCTCGCTCTGTGTGTGTCCCCCGCTCCCTCCCTGCGTGTCTGTCTGAGTGTGACCTGTGCCTGTACATTAGTGTGCCCACCCCCAGCCTCACCTTCTCCTCTGAGCTGCGGGATCCCAGCCCTGCAGAGAAATTCTGAGGCTGACTGACGGAACCAGACAATGCTGGTGAAAGGAATCTTTCCTCCAGGTTCGTGCTGTCAGCGGGCTTCTGATTTTTTTCCCCCCCGGCATCTACACCTGCTGGGCCCAGCCTCGAACCTGTCACATCAGGGCAGATCCAGCCTGGTATCAAGCCTTGGAGGGCAGCTCGTGCCAGACCTGAGGTAGAACATAATCCAGCCGAGTGGGACAGACAGCTCAAAGCCAGGCCTTAGAGGTCTCGGCACAACCTGCCCACGAGGCTTCCGTGCCCAAGACACCATAGGGGTTACAAACATAAGCCTCGGCCACTCATCTCTGACACTTCTTTTCGTTTGGAGTGATAGGGTTGGTACTGTGCACAGCAGACAGCTGTCCTCGTCAGGACAGGTAACCACATCACGAGGAACAAGAACTCCGACGTGGGCAGACGCACAGGTGGTTAACCTACAAGATACGGTACGCTGTTTTCTGTGTCAGTGACTTCAGAGCGCCTAGGACGTTTCTTCTCCACCTCCCTGATGCAAATTCGTGGTGAGGCTGGCGAGACAGATCTGGATTCTAATATTCGTTCCATCCCACTCCCTAAAGGTTTATGAAGCCCCTTCCACAAACTGAGTAACTACCGCACTGGACGCCAAGGAGAGACTAGAATAAAACACGGTCCCAACATGAAGGTCCCCACAGCCCTGTGGATGGCTGTGCATGACCGAGCCTAGCTAGACATTCAGCACATGCTCATTCTCTGATAGTTCTTTTTGTGGGCATCCCTCTCTCCTCTATCACAGTCCCAGGCTGATATCTGAAACATTGCCATTAAATCTTTCTTTCTTTAATTCAGGAGTCCAAACTTTTCAGTGTTCAGACTGGTTTTTAATCTCCTCTGTGAATCACATCTTTGATGGATTTCTGAATAACAAATATTTGGTATTTATAAATTATTCTTCAGCACATGTTAACTGAAATTATCACATTGAGTTGATAAAATTAAAGTTCAGAGAAACTTGATTTATCTGCTAGATGACTGTCTCATGGGTAAGTGTCTTTTAAATATTGAAAATAGCTCAGAGCTATCTCCTTTAAAATCTACATGGAATCTTGGGGTCCAGGCACCCTCAGTTGAAAGCCACCACTATCTGTGATATTATCCCTGATAATATACATTCATCCTCGTAAAAAGCGTTTCTTCCTCCTACCCGTTGCTTATACCTTGGTGGGACTCAATTTACGGTTCTTACCTGAGAGCCAACTGTGATGAGGCAAGAGAGACCACAGCAGCAGTCTCAAAGGTCTCATGGTGGGGAACAAGACAGAGAAGTAGCGATGTAATCCAAGCAAAAATGCATTTTACAGAGTTTACTTTGCCCCTGGCTGGTTCCGAAAAGAACCTAGTGAAGGTTTCAGATACCGCTGCTCGGAGAAGTTGTTGATGCTCATACAAAGAGCAGCCATAACCAAACATGCTACTCTGACTCCTTGTCCATTACCAAAAAATCCTTCAAGAGAAAAGCTGATATGCATACATCAAAAAATATATACGGGTCTGTGTTCTGCGGCTTAGCAGGGTGCATATAACATTAAGACTGAGGGCCTTCCCTGCCTAAGACATCATCACCTCATCATGCAACCAAAGGAATGGCAAACATAGATAGTCACTAGACGAAGGTTTCTTGAATGCTCATGGACTTGAGAACACAACTGGAACACAAGTCAGAAAAGATGTATAGAGGTCCTAAGATGGCTTCACCTTCTTTCAAGAGGATTTTATTTAGAACCTTATTGCCCCCCGGGTAATAATCCAGTAAAGATTATCCTCCCCAACGAAAGATCTGAAGTTCCAACCCCCAGGCAGGAAAAAAAGGGCTCACTGTTAACCAGGGAACTCACTCCCCAACTTCTAATGCTTTTTCGATGTCTTCTAGCTGGAACAGCGAGAAAGCCTCAGTTAGGTACCCGTATGTGCAAAGCAGTCCTTGCTTGTTTCTGCTACACCCAGTAGGGAAAAATAGCAAAGCAGATCCTCTTAAAAGGACAAGGTTACCAAACTCTAGATATCTGTACAGCCCAGTTACAACTAATGTGAAGCTTCGGTGATACTGAGGGAAGACAGCAGTAGACAGATTATCCCTAAAGTACTGTCAGGGTCAATATTTAGAATCCAAATTGGGCATCTTCCTTTTGCAGAGGTGCTCATAATACCTCATGCTATTGAAGAACATGAATTAATTGCTGAAGTTTCTTTTAGTCACATCATTATTAAAAGAAACTTCCATTTTAGCTTCTCTTGCAAAATGTAAGTGATCTGTATCTGTCGGGCTTCCTTTTCTTTGTTCTCCTATGGAAACAATATTGCACTTGCGGAAGAGGTACGGGGGGGGGGGGGGGTGGGCTGGGGCACAGCGTATTCTTAATATTGTTAATTCTATTTTCATTGGAGGTATTTTCAATGGAGCCACCTTCAATAGCATTCTCCTAATCTTTCTTTCTAATCTAATTTCTTTTCCTTTATATAAAAAAAAGTTTTCCTTTATATTTAAGCCAAAATGTTTGTGAAGGTCCTTTTAAATTCAAAGAAAATGAAGTCAGGCATTTTTGGTGCAGAGAGCAATTCCAGACCCAGTAGGGGAGCGCTTATGACTGAACAAAAACCCTTCTCTCACACAAATGTGAGCTCCCTGCCTGGGGTTCGCACATTAATGACTGTATGACTCATTATTCTATGTGCCTCCGAAGCTGAGGTTCTCCCTTGGCTAACGTGCTCTGTGCAGCAGATGTCGGATGTCAACCAGGGGACGGCAGGTGTGGCTGGCGTTGTTTTTCTCGGGGTCTTTTCGACATCACGCTTCCAAGCCCGGGTGATCCAGCCAACACCAAGTTACAAGGTTACCTGGAAGCTTTAACTGATATGTGGCATAAAATCCACTCCCATTAACAAAATCACAACTCTTCCCCAGAGTGCCTCACCTTTCACTTCCTCCTATATCAGGGAGCAGGGGCTGTTAGCTTTTCAAATGTCAAACGGCTTATAACTTCTGCTTCTGTCTCCAGTTTTCTTTTCTGAGCGCTATGTGTTTACAGAGTGCTAAACAATGAAGGGGGTTGGGAAGAAATTGAATTTGAAGGAATAGAGTTGGCAAAGCATAGACTTGCTGGACAGAGAGGCCTAGTTTGAACTCTCAATGAAATTCTTTAAAAGGTGTTTGGTGGTGAGGAAGTTACTGAAAACCCCCCAACCTCAGTTTCATCATTTTGAAATAAGAGAAGGAAATTTATCTTGTAGGAGTGTTGGGGGAAATGGGAGGTATGAACAATCGGTGGGAAGGGCTCGGCACAGTACCGGCCAAGTGATTCTGTAGTCATTTCCACTGGAAGTGGAATAGATGTCTTTGTCCCTTGAATTTGGGCTCGGTCATCTCACTTGCTTTGGCCAATGAAATTGGGTCCAGCTGATAGTGTGCCAGCTCCAAACCTGGGCATTAACCTGGAAACACGTGTTTCCATTCTCTCTTACCCTTTTTTCATCACCACAAAAGAGCTTTCCTAGATATCTCTGGACATATTTGGAGCAGACGTGAACCCAATCTGCAGCGTGAAAATAAACCCAGTTAAGACTGACAAGGCAAGCAGTTCCCCAGCCAAACCCAGCCAGACTAGTCCGTGCTCAGCCAAACCACAAATGAGCAAGAATGTATTATTATTACTATTATTACTATTATTGCTAATGTGAATATTAACTGTTCATAATATTTATTATTATTATTGTTAGCCACTGAGTTCGGAGGTGGTTTGTTACACGGCAACAGCTGACAGATACAGCACTGAACAAAAAATGAATTTCCTGGTTTAAAATTAGATTTGACTAGCAGTCTCAATACATGCTTTCCTGTTTATCTTCTCACTGAAAGGTCAGTGAAAATATAGCAAAAGGTGAACAAAATCACACTCTCACAAAAACTCAGTCTAAAAGGCAATTTGTGAATCTGGAAAGAACAGATACAATCCAGAGAAAACTCCATCTAAAAATCAATAACAACAAAACTGAAAATTGAAAAGCAATCCCTGTCTACTGCCTGTCCCCATGCCCAGGTATTCTGTAATCAAAGCAGAACAGTAACCTCTGCCCACTCCCCAAATGTTCCATAACCAAGTGCATTGTTTTTACATCCAGAGTAAGACTATAATACACAGAAATTACCTGAACAAGAGTTAAGGCAATACACGTTGGGATACACTGTGTACGTAGGGCAGTAGGAGTTCCACAATAAAAGTGCCATTGGCACGAGCAGAGGCAAAGAGACCCGTCATAGGAGTGCATTACAGGAATTGTAGATGTCCACATACGACAGTCAGAGCCCAATAGTGTGGGTGAGAGAGAAAGATACCACCCCAATAAAGAAAAGGAAAACCTTCCAGAAAGAAGAACTTACACTGTCGACTGCACGGATGTATTTGCCTTTTAACTGAATGCCTGTGATAAATTGAACCACAGCACAAGTAGACAGTAAATGTAACCAAAAATCTGGCTGTTGAAAAATGCTGAAGTCTGGCCTGACAGAAAGTATAGCAGAAAGAAATAAATTCTATGTTATGACAGAAATATCTGAGAAAATTACGTAAGCATTTTCCCTTTGACCCACCAAGCCCGCATCCCAGACTCTATCCGAAAGACACTCCTCCACAAGTACTAGACAATAGGTGTTCAAGATTATTCAGAGGATTGGCTAAACAAATCAAGGTAACTCCTTTGTATGGAATATCCCACTGCCGTACGCAAATGACGAGACTTTATGTACCGATGTAGAGTGCTCTCCAAGACATGCTGTTAAGTAACAACTTCAGAATTCAAAAGTCTATTGAGTATACTTTTTGTGTCCGAAAAACCAGGAAATATACACACACGTACACACACACGATTATTTCTATCAAAAGAAATACGAGAAGAAGAAGCCACAACTAGTACCAAAATGGTTACCTATGGAAATCTGAGTTAAGGGGAACAGTAACAGAATGTAGGGAGGAGGGTGCAAGCAAGAATTTTCTGAGTCTTCAACCTTGCGTACCTTAGACTCTTGAACCACAGACTCAGAAAATAATAGTAAAATTTAATCCAAAGGGGGGAAAAAAGGATACTCTAAAATGGAAAATAGAGAAAATAAACACTTCAACTGACATTTGAAATCAGTATTCAGACTGTACCTCTTGTAGAATAATAAAACCAAATGCAGGATGTGGACCTTTGTTAGGGTCCTAATCCAGGCAAACTCACTCGGAAGAAATTTGAGACAGTCGGGTGAATCTGAATATGGAATGGAAATGCTAAGAATTTGTTATTTTTCCTAAATGTGGCAATGGCATGGTGGTTGCACGGGGAGATATCAATTAGATATCTAATTATCGATTAGAGATACATAATAAATTACATAAGGGAGAATCGATATATTGATATGATATCTGGGAATTGTTGTGAAAGCTATCAGCAAGGGAAAAACAGTGTTTAAGGTGTGGCGAGGGATGAGCAGAGCAAACAAGACTGGAAAAATACTGATAATTGTTAAAACTAGGTAGCGGGTACATGCAGGTTCACTTCTTAATCCATGTACTTTTGTGGTATGAAACTGTCTGTAATAAAAAGTCATGTAAAAGGTCATTGAATATGAGAGGTATTATTTTGAAAAAGAAAATTACAAACATATAAGAAAGTGTAACATGCCATGCACAAACCTTGATTCAATCCTTTTTTGAAAAAAAAAATCTCTAAAAGTTTGGGTATAACTAGGAAAACATGAGGATGAACTAACTCATAGTAGGCAATTATGTTTATTTCTTTTAAGTAAGATAATGACTTGAGTTTCTGTAAGAGACTATTTCTATTCTTAGGGAAATTAAATCAAAGTATTTAGGGGTGAAATGTCATGAATACATAGTCCAATTTCAAACAGTTCAGCAAATATATCATGTGTCACCCTTTTTTATATAGCTAAACATGTTCATAATAAAAACTTGAGGGGTGCCTCGGTGGCTCAGTCGGTTAAGCATCAGACTCTTGATTTTGGCTCAGGTCATGACTTCACGGTCCAAGGAATTGAGTCCCATGTCAGGATCTGGACTGACAGTGTGGCGCTAGGATTCTCTCTCTCCTTCTCTCTGCCCCTCTGTGGCTCATGCTCATGTGCATGCACTCTCTATCTCTCTCTAAATAAATAAATAATTTTTTTTTTAATTTGAAGAAACCAGTAAGTCTAGCAAGAGACTAGACAATTTCATAGAAGTGATATGAGTAATAAAACCATATGTTTAAAGACTTGGAAGCAACCCAAATGCCCATGAATGGAATGAAATTGTGGTGTATTTATGTAACGGAGTATCAAATACACAGTAAAGAGTTAATATAGATGAATACCAAGAATTTAATCCTGAGCAAGAACAAAAACATCAAGTGAAGAAGAGACCATCCAATATCACTTAATTTATACACAGTTCAAAAACAACTAACGCTAAGCAATCCATTGTAATATACATAAACACGCAAACACGTGGTCAGAATAGTGTTCCATCTGAGGATTAGATGGGGAAGAGGCCTACAGAAGCCCTCCAAGTGCTCCCTCTAAGTAATGTGCTCTCTTTCAGGCTAGTGGGGTCACAAGTGTTCATTTAACACAACCATTTATTGCTTATGGTAGAATATTCATTTACATTATTTTATCTTTAATGAAAATCATTTATAATTATATGAAAATTCACTAATAAATACCTGTGTATATTTAACCTGGAAAATAGTGAAAAGTATGGATAATGAAAGGGGACAAACTTACAGTATTTATTGATAATATAAGCTATAATATAAGCGATTGAAAGTAATCTGGCTCAGGAGAAGAAATAGAAAAATCAGTGGAAGAATCTAGAAAGTCCATAAATGGCTTTAAATTTATGTTGGAATACAGAATATGATAAAGAAATTATCAGAAATTTCATCAGAATTTTATCATTTTATCAGAAATGAAAAGTATTAGGAAAATTGACTTACTATTTGGGAAATAAAATGGAGTTGGATCAACACTCCAAATTTCATACCAAAATATATTTCATATAAATTGATGATTTAAAAGTAAAATACAGAGCCCTAAAATTATTAGAAAAATTTATCATTGGATTTTTAAAAATAATCTTGAACTAAAAATACTTTTACAGTTAAAGACAAATTAAGAAGCTAGAAAAGCACTTTTGCAAGGCTTATGATAGTTTCTGGGCCAATATTTTAAATGCCATTTTATTACTGTAACACCTATTTAGCACCAACTATATATCAAACATTATGCTAAGTACTTTATATGAATTGTCTATTTTAATTATCAAGCAAAACCAAATGACATATACTCTTATTGTCCACATTTTATAGATTATAGAACCGAGGTACTGAAAGATTATGAAACTTGCACCAGGTCAAGCAGCTAATAAATAATGAAATCAGGATATGAAACCATGAAGATTAACACAAAAGGCCCTGCTTCAAACCACCATTTTATGCTGCTTATGAAAAAGTTCTTAAAAATCAGTAAAAAAGGATAGCCCAGTTTAAATAAAAGGAGACAATGGAGAATATGCAAAGCAATTCTCAAAACAATAAATATAAATGGCCTATAATCATATATAGATGCCAAGGAAACAACACTGAGATATCAATACCTACCAGATTGGCAATCTTAAATGATAAAACCAAATATTTAAAAAAAAAAAAAGGCGGGGAGAGAGGTATGGTGATTCATTGTGGTGAGATTGGGACTTGGTGCCACTTTTTCAAACTTAGTTGGCCAATATCTACCAAAACATGAAATATATGAGGTCTTCCCTAGAAACTGCTTTCTTAGAAATGTATTAGACACATACATACACATACACAGGAAGATATGATGGTATCATATCTGCAGGACTTATGTAATAGAAAAAAATCATGCTGAGTTGCCTGGGTGGTTCAGTCAATTAAGCATCTGACTCGTTCTCAGCTCAGGTCTTGACCTCAGGGTCATGAGTTTAAGCCCTGAGCTGGGCTCTGTGCCGGGCGTGAAGACTACTCAAAAAAAACAAGGAGAGGGAAGAGGAGATGGAGGAAAGAAAAGAAAAAATCTTCCTAAGAACACTTAACAATACTTACATATTTGACAGTAGGGGAATATGTAGATAAATTTTGATTGATCCATATAACAGAATTCTATGGAGCTCTTATGAGCAAGTGTGATAATCCTATGTGTACTGACATAGAAACATTTTCAAAATATAGCATCAAGTGGAAAAACAAAAAGGTATTGAACAATGTGATTACCTTATCTCATTTGAGTAAAATATTATGTATGCTGGATGTATGCAAAAAAATATTTCTGGTGGATACCATGAAACTATTGACAGTGTTTACCCCCAGCAAGGGGTTAGGTTGCAGGGCAAGAGATTCCTTTTTATTTTGTACCATTATCTGCTCCTCGATGTTTTAGCATGTGACTATATCACATTAGTAATGTAATGTTCCACATTTAACTTTTAAAAGAGCCAAACAAGAGAAAAAAGAAAAGGAAAAGAGAACAGAGTTTTTACAATGTCCCTGGAAATAATCAGATACTCCAGAATAAAATTTCCCAACCATAAAAGAGGGCAGATTATACATATATAATTAAATTATATATATACACATACACACATAATATTAGTTATATATACAGCCAGGATGAAGTGGAGAGAGAGAGATGTCCAGAAAAGGGCTTATTGTGAGATCACTCAATAAAACAATAAAATATTGAAGGGGCAAAACTGATGCTATACAAATGTAATTAATCGATGCTATTAAGGACAAATCTGAGAAGCTGAGAAACAATTCTGGAATATAGGGGGGAAAAAGATAAATAAATATCAAATATATGTAAATATAAGTGAAATCGAATACGATAACTCACTAAATGCCAGCAGAGAAGTAAGATCTGAGTTTTTGAGGGACTGTGTCTGAAATGTATATATTAGAGTAGACACTTGCCAAAATGCCAGTAAGAATCCCATCATTTCTGAATCCCTCTTTGCAATGTGACTTTGCACATTTCCCTAGCCCTCCACTATGAGCTGATGGGCTGTCATTTGCTCTGGGCAATAGAATATGTTAGAAGTCATGCTGAGCCAGTTCCAAGCCTACCTCTTAGGGGGCCTTGAATGCTTCTGTGTTCTCTCTTGGAAACCTGCACAGCCACCATATCAACAAGCCTGAGCTGGCCTGCTGCAAGATGAGGGTCTATGTAGGACAGAGCCATTCCAGATGAGGACAGTCCCTAGCCAACCTAGCAGCTGACCACAGATGCCTGTGACCATTCTAGACCAAAAGAACTTCCCAGCAGAACGCAGCCCAAATTGCCAATCTGCACAATTGTGAGCTAAATAAAAGATTATTGGTTTAAGTCATTAATTTTTGGCACGGCCTTTAAGGCAACAGTTGCTGCCTGATACATTCACATTCACCCTGAACCTCCTTTGTGTGAGAAGGTAAAAAAATATGATGTCAGGAATAAAAGAGGCCTGAAAATATATTCTCTCTAAAAAATTATTTGAAGATAGGCATGAAACCATGGAAAGGATAAAGCAAAATTAGGAGGCCAAGAAAGGAGATGTCACAGTGTGAAATTGTTACAGACTACTGCTAGCAATTAGCATAATTTGGCTAAATTCTTGAAATATCACTAACAACAATGTAAAAAATAACAATATGCTCATGAAGATTCATAATATAAAAATTATTATGGAATTGCAAAAAACGGAATTAAAATGTAAGTTTGTCTAAATAAATGGAAGAGGAAAAGACAGTAAGTAAAAGTGTGTTCGAACTCTTATTTATTTATTTATTTATTTATTTATTTACATTTATTTATTTTTGACAGAGAGAGACAGAGCACAAGTGGGGGAGGGGCAGAGAGGGAAGGAGACACAGAATCCAAAGCAGGTTCCAGGTTCCAAGCTGTCAGCACAGAGTCTGACGTGGGGCTCGAACTCACAAACTGTCAGATCATCACCTAAGCCAAAGTCAAACTCAACCGACTGAGCCACCCAGGCCCCCCTCAAACTCTTATTTTAAAATATAAAGGAGACTCGGGGTGCCTAGTTGGCTCAGTGAATTAAGCCACTAACTTCGGCTCCGGTCATGATCTCACAATTTGTGGGTTTGAGCCGTGCTTTGGGCTCTGCACTGACAGCTCAGAGCCTGGAGCCTACTTCGGATTCTGTGTCTCCCTCTCTCTCTGCCCCTCCCCCTGCTCATGCTCTGTCTCTGTCTCTCAAAGATGAATAAATGTTAAAAATTTTTTTTAAATAGAAACACCAAAAAGAAAAACATGAACATTAAGGACCAAATAAAAACAAAATGGCAGAAGCAGGGGCAAATATATCAACTGTTGCAGTAAGCATAAAAGGAATAAAATCCCATATTAAACATAGTTGATAAAAAGGCTCCAATTAACCCAAAGTTGAAAAAGAAACCCAAAGTTGAAAAAAATATGTCAGACATATACAAATAAACAGAAAGCTACAATTGGGAAAATAAAATCAGATAAAGCTGAATTCAAGGCAAACATATCAAAAGGGATTTTTAATGATTTTATAATTATCACGTTATAATAACAAGGAATTAAATTCACAGTGATGCTATAAACTTCCACGAATCTTTATGTATCAATCAACATCGTTCCAATATTAAAAATGAAAAGTGGCCAAAAAAACAGACAAAATCATAAAAGCGGAGTTACGGTACTATCAGCAGATCAAACAGATGGAAGCCAACGAACATGAAACACAAATCAAGATTTTGAGGTTGTCCATATTTTTAGACTCGTGGATCCCTATGAGAATGTCAAGAACGCTCTACCCTTGCTCAGAAGCATGCACACATCGCCGGCCTGTCAGGGGACTTATGGATACCCTGAAGCCCATTCATAAACTACTCTGTGGCCCCCTATGGGTTAACCATACTAGATAAAAGGGCTTTACTTAAATTATTAATAAGGTTGTTTTAATAATTACCAAACTTTAACTCTGTGGAGAATACATTGCCAGTGCCCATGGCCTGTTTGCATAAATCCATCTTATATGAGACCACAAGGACAATCCAGAGCTCTAAAAAGTATTCTGCAGGCCACATTCTCTAGTCAAAGTGCAATACACTAGAAACTAATGAGAACATTTTAACCTTAAAAATAAAGCCACTTGGAATTGTTAAAAACCACTCTCCAAAATAACTCTTCAGCCAAAGAGGAAAAGAAAATGGCCCCTAAGAAATTGAACAAATACAGGAACACCGCATACCATATCTTAGAAATACAGATCTAGGATTAAGTTGACTTGTGAATTCGTTATTAAAAGCCAGCGCTTTCAATACATTGTGTTGGGACAGCCGGCTAATAAATGCATTGGCCCTGGTGGTAAAGGAAGAACGAGGGCTATGGGGCGCTAAGTGTTTCAAAGCAGATGAGGTAGATTGGGGCAAGGATACTCTACATGATCTTGAGAGGCAGGGAAGGCCGCTGGTCTGGTGTAGAAAGACGTGAACAGAACAAACATGGAGCAGAATAGAGACCTCAGCCATCGATCCTCCTTTGTAGGGGCCTCTGGCGCAGAGTAACGGTGACTCTTCCAACCAGTGGGGAAAGGACGGTGTGGTTCGTACGCAGTCCTGAGAAAACCGATTCTCTAGGGCATGAAGTGTTGGTGCAGGGAAGGAATCCCCAAAGGCCAACATACCCACAGAGATACTCACACTCACCAGAAGGAAGGGAAATAGAAATTTAAATGGCGACAAGATGCCATTTTATATCCATTAAAATACAAAAATTAAAAAGAGGGTGAGGATGTCAGGAGATAGGCTCTTCATGCAGTACCGGCGGGCACAGAAACTGGCACTGTTCTGGAAAGCCCCCTAACCCTCCTTAGTCAAATCAAGCATGCACACACCCTGTGATGTATCCATCCTCTCTGGAGACTACACCTAGGAGACATTTTCCAGCAGGTTAGTAAAGGGACATTGGAGAAGATGTTTTTGGTGCATGCTGTAGGAATTCAAAACAACCTGGTTAGCCAGTAATTGGGGAATGGGCAAGCCAAAGGTAGAAAATATTTGGACATAGCACTATTCATCCTTAAAAGCAGCGAAAGAGGGCCACCTGGGTGGCTCAGTCAGTTAAGCATCCGACTTCGGCTCAGGTCATGATCTTGCAGTTCATGAGTTCGAGCCCCACGTCGGGCTCTGTGCTGACAGCTCAGAGCCTGGAGCCCGCTTCGGATTCTGTGTCTCCTCCTCTCTCTGCCCCTCCCCAGCTTGCGCTCTGTGTCTCTCTCTCTCTCAAGAATAAATAAACATTAAAAACAAAAAAAATTGTTTAAGGATACATGTAAAGAATATTAGAATGGATACCTATAGAAAAAAATGAATGACTCAGTGGAACAGGAATAGAGATGAAATTAAATAAATGGGTAATACAAGGGAGGGCCCTTACATGGACTTATGATTACAATGTGCTAATCAATTCAACTTTCCTACCTGTATCTGCTTTGAAAGTATGATTTAAAATGCTAGGCTGCTTGCTTATCCCTTAATTTGGATTCAGTTAGTGTTTGCGACGGATCTTCTAGTGTCGAGTACGTTCATGCTCATTCTTTCCCGTAATGCTCACCAGAAACATGGATATGTGATTGCCTACATTTTGTAAAAGGAAACCGTTCCTGCTTCTAAAGAGTTTGCCCAAGGTCACCAAGTTAGTGAGTTCGAGAGAAAGGCTTGAGACACACGTCTATCTGATGCACTGCAATCCTTCTAATGCACTCCGTAGTGTCTGTGTGTGGGGTTTGGGAGCTTGAAACATTATCCAGACTCATGGATTCTCAATCATGTTACCAGGCATGGTAGATGCTGCTGCCATTGTATCGACCGCCACACGGCAGCCCAAGAATGCACGCATCCTGCCAGGATGGCTCCGCCCTACGGGCCCCCAAAGGAACTCTACACAAGAAACTAGAGGTGGTTAAAAATGCAGTTGGAGATTATGGCTGAGGCCTGCACGCTTCTCCCCCCTCCTCTAGCTGCCCTGAGTGTACTGAACCAGAATCCTGTCCTCTTTGGAGGCAGATGTGGGCAGGAGAGTCACTGGAACAACAGACAGTCATGGCGTCTAGCACGAGGCAGAGAGGGGTGTACGTGGTATTTCTGTCTTTGTACCAGGGTTTCAACTGAAGCTCCAAAGCAAAATAAAACGAGTAAGTGCTTAAGACAGAGAGCCACTGATTTCCGTGTCCTCCTGCCCTGGGCATACTAGTAGACCACATTGTACGGCCTCCTCCTGTATGTAGGTGGGGCCCTGCAACCAGATTTCAACAATGCAATATACATGAAAGCAATTGTCACCACCTAGTCAAGTCAATTACAAGCAGGGCTATGTTAGTGATTTCTGTGAAACAAACCACCTCAAGCTCAGTGGTTTAAAACAACCATTTATTTAGATCACAATCCAGAGGTCAACAGGAATCTAAGCTGGGCTCCATAGGTGGTTTTCCTAGTCTCCTTATGACCCCCGTTATGCCCACAGTCAGATGGAGGTCAGCTGGCCTCTCTTTTTGTGGAATTTGTCTGGCAGGCAGCTAAAGTGACAGGGCAGCTGACCACATGTCTCTCGTTAGCCAGCAGACAGATCCAGAGGTGTTCGTATGGAAGTGACCAGATTTAAGAAAAAGAGCAGACGTGTGCAGTTTCCCGAGGCCAGGATCAGAACTAACACGATGTCATTTCTACCACACGCTATTGGCCAGAGAGAGTCACAAAGGCAGGCCAGGTTGAAAGAGCAGGAAGGAAAACACCACCTTTTGATAAGAAAAGATACAAAGCCAAATTGCCAAGAGTGTATATTCAGAGAGGGGTAGAGAACTGTGGGCATTTTTTGTAATCTGCCACACTTCCCCATTCCTTCTATCACGTTATTGGCGAAATCTCATAGAGGACTTAGGATTCTTTTTTTTAATGTTTATTTATTTATTTTTGAGAGAGAGAGAGAGAGACAGCGTGACAGTGAGCATGGGGGAGGAGCAGAGAGACAGGGAGGCAGAGAATCCCAAGCAGGCTTCATGCTGTCAGCACAGAGCCCAACATGGGGCTCAATCTCACAAACCGTGAGATCAGGACCTGAGCCGAAATCAAGAGTCAGAGGTCTAATCAACTGAGCCACGCACGCACCCCAAGATTCCTAAACCAGAGTTCATAGATTTCCAAGGGTCCGTTTCAGGAATGAACTTAGATGGGAATAAGTTGCACTGTTATGTTCATTAACCTAGGACTGATATTACCTTTCCCTCAACCTATCAATGTAGACCAAACATTACATACTGTTATCAGCACTTGTGACCTTATCACCAACAGAAGCCACACGTGTTTTCGTAGTATGTTAGCAACGTCTCAAAAATATTGTTTTGTTCAAAACTACCTCAAAATCACATAAGATATTAGACCTGTCCCCTCAGTCTCATTAGTGAATGTGTTGATAAAAAAGCATGTATACGACCCTCAACACATGTTATTAATATTTTGATCATTCTTTTCTATTTTCACTTAAAAACATCATTCTGAGAAAGGGCCCATACTCTTCACCTTCCTTCAAAAAGGAAGCCATATTGCGGAAGAAGTCCTCTCCACACAGAAGACAGCAAAGACACTGGTAAAAGCAGCTTAGATGCTGAGCCACAGAGCAGAGCCACCCCAACACCCAGCGACCCACTTTGGTCAAGGACATGATCAAAAGGTAAAATCCTGTCGTTTGGAGCCCCTGAGATTCAGTGATTGTTGCTTACTGCATTTAGCCTGTGCTGGCTTAGACAATATATCTATGCTTAAACAACATCTATGCAGGCGAGACCACCACATGACCAAACTCATTCAGTCCATCTTTGGCATCCAGCCTCCATAAAAGAAGTTGGGTTTATTAAGGGTAGAATCATCAGAGAGGATTCTTATCGCCTCTTCAACAAGTGGGGACAAGTGGGAGTTCCCAAAAACTCATTTTTAGGTTGGGTTTGTTAAAGATAGAATCATTAGAGAGGATTCTTACAGAGTCCATCTTTGACATCCAGCCTCCATAAAAAACGTTGAGTTTATTAAGGATAGAATCATCAGAGAGGATTCTTTCCCCTTTTCTAACCCACAACAAGAGGGAGTTCCCCAAAACTCATTTTTATAAAAGGTATTATCTGATGGGAGGAACAAGCAGAAACGCCCTCTCTGGCCCAAGAAACTTGAGAGAGAGAGAGAGAGTTGTCGGAAGAATTGCCATGGGGCCCCTAGAACCTGGGGAGGTGTGAAGGTGAGAGGTTAGCTGGAGCATCAGCTGAGGGTCGACTATAAACGAACTTCACCTTGAGAGTTTGGTAGATCGAGGGAGTTTAGTTCCCATGTGGATTCTGCGAAGTTTAGCCCATGCTTCACACTACCTGGAGGGGTCGACCCCAGAGGACTGCCTAGGGGGACAAAGCATTCCCAGCGATGTGCCTTGGCAAGCTGGATGTGAGGAGGAATTGTAAGAAGTCATCAGAGACTGTGTCCATTCCCCAGAAAACAGCAAGCCATAGCAGCCCCAGATCACTGGGTGTCTCTGAGAACGCACAGAAGAGCCAGCAACTGGATGCCTGCCTTGACAGAGGGCTTTTGACAGCCACGAGAAGGACACGATCACTGCAGGTTGCAAAAGCAACAACCAAACAACACTATTTTCTTCTCCTGTATGTCTTCCACTCTATGTTCCGTGGCTCTGAAGAAGCCAAGCTTAGCAGAGTTAGTTGAGAAGGAGACAGGACAAGGAGACAAAGAACAAAATACAATCTCCCCTGGCCCCTGTCTATCTTCACGCCGTGAGCTACGTCTGCCTTTGAATTGGGCGGGCTGAAGTCTTGATGTCAGATTAGGCTGGACTTTTGAGTCTTATAATTGAAACTGGTCTAATATCTCAAAATGACTGGGGGAAAAAACACAATGGAATCTTCCTTCAAGATCATCCAAGAAGTAAGGTAGACGTGTTTACAAAAATATTTGCGGGGCAAGAAAGATTCCTATTTTATATTCTCTTGAGCCCGATGACAAAAGCAATCCACGCCAACTCACCAAATCCACCAGAAGGTGTTCCCACATCCTACAGCCCAAAGTTTCTTCCGTGTAGTTGAACTGTCCAGAAGGAGCTGAAAAGCAGCAGGGCCTCACAGAGACTTGGCGGGTGCAGGTTGGCTATAACCACGTGGTTAGGAAGGTCGGTAGTGGGCCATTCCCAAGCTATTGTGAAGTTCAGGAGATGAACACATCCTCTGCCACCCCAACCCAACCCCCTTCTCAATAAAATCTCTGTGTTTTCCCTACTGAAACCTACCTCATAGCTACAAAAATATCCGAACTTTGCCGTCGCTGCCTCTGAAACATGTCTGTGAATCCAAATGTCTTATTTCCAAAAACATGTTTTACCTCCAGACCAATTTGTCCACCACGTTCTTTTTCTACCAACAAAATATATCATATAAAATGATCCCAAAGACCAGATTCATGATTGCATACAAAAGATATATTTTCCTTAGATATAAACTTAACCTAACAAATTTTTCCTGTTTTAATGTGATTAATTACTCATTCAGCCAGCATTACCCTCATCAGCCACACTGATCTGCCGAGATTCCCTGCAGGAGGAAGGGCCAGAGGAAGACCTGGGTTTGAGCGTTGATAGTGAAGCTACACATAACAGGCGCTCCTCCATAATACTCAGACCTTGCCATTTTGGTACGTGCAGGCAGCCTTCCAGCTTCCTGTATCTGCACCTCTTTGCCTGAGGGCTTTTTTCTAAAGCTCCCAGCAAGACATTGAGTCTTGGGAATACAAGGAAATTAACATTGCCTAGAGCAACCCTCCACCAATGACTGAAGGGAGTCGGTGTACAAATACCCCTGCTCCCTCACCGCAGGGTTGGAGACTTCTGAGTCCAGTGCTCTACTGTTTCCCAGAGCGTCCCTATGGGATTGGCTCCGGTTACGCACAGTGATGACTGGCTTGTTAACACACCTTTTACTGGCTGACTGCCCTCCCCTGTCCTACTTCTCCATCCTCTTCCTGAGTTCCTCTCACACCTCCCAAACAAATTATGTAGACTCAAAACCTTGTCTTGGGGTCTGCTTTCCATAAACTGAGATGGCACAGTAGCCCTGCCTATGGGTCATATGTAGCCCCAAAGAATACCCTAGGCTCCAAACAGTCTTAATAGCTTCTCCCTTAACATGCAAATGTGTGAGGTCAGAGAGCAGAAAGCATTCCACAGCCCCTTCAATGCAATGAGAGACAATCCCAAGCCTTCAGTCTGTTTATTCTCTCTGGAGAGGCCTCTGAAACTGCCTGCAATAGAGCTTTTCTGCCCACATTCCCCGGCATGGGAATCTTCGCGCTTTGTTTTAATGAGAGTAGACACATTGGAGAAAAGGAGACCTTCCGAAACCAGATGCTCTCGGTCAAGCATTCTGCTGCCCTTTGCATCTTTTTGAAAGCACTCCTTTGAAAATTGTTGGTGCTGGTTAACAAGGTGCTTTTCAGACAGGAAGAACAGATGCCAGCATGCGACTCTCGTCTGGACCATAATGCCACACGAAGCCAGAGCTAAACAGAACACCCAGACTCAGAATTAACTGTGACAGATGGCTCTTACGCATCAGCCTCTGGTGGGAACCAGGCTTCTGTCCCACCTGATCATGGAGAGCTTGCCATCATCTCCTCCCCATGGGGGGAAGGCCTCCTTTCCACCAAACTCCTGACCACTTGTTTTCTTCACTGGTTTTCCCATTTCTGCAGTTATGACGAATGACCACACACTTCCTCTTGGGCTCCCGTTCCCGTCCAGAGCCATCTGACCTTCAGGTCTGTGTCCCCCTCTGGGGAATGTGGGTTAGTATTCCAACCTCACCTCAACAAGGTGTCAAGACTAGAATTCCATAGTTCTTGAAGATTCTTGAATCCAAGTCATGACATCAACCAGAGATGTTGGGCTTTCGTATTTAGAGAATTAATCCTTTAAATGGTCTTCAGCTATTTAAAGATGAGCTTCCATCCGGCAGTCTGCAACTAATGCCCTATAATGTTCATTGCCATCAACAATAATAATAGTAGTAATAAATAATAATAATAAGAATAATAAGAATAATAATAAAAATATGCATAGGAATTGCTATGTGCCAGGCCTATTTCAGGGTTTTATATATATTAACTCATTTAATTTTCACAACCCAATGAGGTAAGTATTATTTCCTCTGCTTTATAGATGTAGACACTGGGGCAACAGAGTTGCAAAGGACTTGCGTAAGCTCACACAGTAAGTTTGTGGCAGAGTCTGGATTCAGGGCTTCCACGGACAGCTGTACAGGTTGTGCAGCACACTCCACCGAAAGGAAGCATTCATATCAGCTGCCGTGCAGCTTGCTCAGCCCTACGCAATGGGATCCAAACCCAGGAGGACTCTCCAAAATTTCTAGGGGGTCTCTAGTCGAAGGAGTTAAAGAGCATAGCACAATATTTGCATATAAAGGCATTCATCACAGAATTGCTTATAAAAGCAAAAACAAACGAACAAACAAAAACCAAACAGAAACAACAAGAGAGGAAAGACTAAGCCAATTACATCAAAATCACTTCATAATTAGTTTCAAACAATTAAAACTCATGCTTAAACAAGATATACATATATTTTTTTTCTTTTAAGTTCATTTATTTATTTTGGGAGTGCAAGTGGGGGTGGGGAGGGAGGGGGGAAGGAAGAGAGAGAGAGAGAGGGAGAGAGAGAATTAATCCCAACCAAACAGGCTCTGCACCATCATCACAGAGCCCAACCCAGGGCTCAAACCCACAAACTGTGAGATCATGACCTGAGGTGAAGTCGGATGCTCAACCGACTGAGCCACCCAAGTGCCCCAAACAAGATATATTTTTAAAGGTACCTCAAACTATGGTAAGGGAGTAAAAGAAGCAATATATGGAAATCTAAATTTAAGTCAGTAAGGTAAAAACACCACCCACCTTGAGCTGATATGATGTCACATCCTGAGACCAGTCAGATACCTACAGCAAGTCAATTGCACATTGCCCTTATCATCATGTATAGGGCAGCAACTAGTCCTCAATGGATAAAATATGTCTAGCTTTAAGTTTTCTTTCCCTGACATCATGCTTATTCTAGCATATCCATGATGTTCAGTAAGGTTATGTCAAAACAACATTACTAACAAAGGAACTCATTTCAGAGTAAGAGAACACAAGTAATGGCTATTACCAATGGAATCTAAGAGGCTTACCATTACCCCATTACCCAGAAGTAATGGGCCACAGAGAACCTGAAATATTTTACTGAAGACCCAACGCAGTTACAAGGGAGGTAAATCTTGAGGCTATAGGAGTCTTTCTTTCAGAATCTACTATGTACTCTGAACTCAAGATAAACATGAATTGTTCTTTCTCGTAATCAGAATGTGAAAGTCCAGGATCTAAGATGCATCGGTACATGGGTGGAGCCTCTCAATCTCTGGCAAAAATATCGCCCTCTATTGCTGAGACTCTGGATGGTGGAGTCTAGAAGTTCCAGGCCCATGGAAAGATGGTTTCCTCTAGAAGATACCACTTTTTTCCCCCACAAATTGGAAAATGAGACCACCTGGCCACGTCAAGATTCCCTTACTACAAGGCCAAAGAACGATAGGTAACTGGAATGTAATATACATCTTCTAATCTCTTTTTCCTCCCAGAATTATTTCCTTTGGAGACAGCCCTTTCCCTACTCCATGTGATCCTAAGAGGCTGCCAGATTTATGGGATCCCCGACTTTTGATCCTTTGGACCATTAGAATGGATATGTAAGTTAACCTTGGACAAGTTGTCTCTCTATCTCAGATACTGGGCTCTTGACTGAGGGCACAAAGGGGCCAAAAGTGGTTTCAGCAACACTCTAAAGAATCCCTAGACAATGTCAGTACTCTAAAGAGTTCAGTGAGTATTCCTTCGAGCTGCCCTCATCAGGCCTGGTTTCTGCCCTTTCTAAGACCGGATGTTCATTTATTCCTTTGATTCTATGAACGATTTCATATCCTTCTTAGTGAGGGATTGGTTCTCACCTCAAAATACACCCTTCTTTACATAGGGTGGAGCCTGTGCAAATCTTCTTTTTCTTTTTCTTGTAAGGCTGGATCCATATTTGACTCTGCCAAAATGGGGAATGAGAGGGGGCCTGGAAGACAGGAGGGAGAAAGAGCTTGCTCCTCCTGCAAACGCGTTGCTTTTTTCCACCTGGCAGCATCTGATTCACCCCAGTAGCAACTGATTCCGGAAACAGTTGGTTCTCGTAGCATTGTTTCTACTGCTTAGCTTGTATTTCCACATGCTCTGGACCAGCCTTATTGCTTCTCCTCTGCCCACAAATTACCAGCCCCAACCAGACAGGGCTTTTTCCTCAGAGGCCTGGGGCCCAGCTCATTGGGGCCCTGCCTATAAGTCTCTAGGTTCTCACTTCTCCAACCGCCTCCCTTTGCTTCCTCAGCCCGAGGAATGCACCAGACTCTGGCTGTCACTAATTTTAGATTAACCCTATTGTTCTGTATTCACCTTTTCTGTCCTCTAGTACCCATTAATCCAAACTCCTTATTAAACCCCCTCTGTGAAAATGACTGGAGTATCTTCTCTTTTCCTGAATGATTCACCTTCCAGCACATTTCCTGTTTCTTTTTCTCAAGTTAAGGAGATCTGGTGTTGTCCATTGAACCCTAAGAAACCTACATGACCCATCTGGCTGTTCTTTACCCACATGAAGGCTAAACTCACCCAAAGTCACATGGCTGATAACAGATGAAGCTGTGGGTCAAAGTCAAGTTCACCTCATTCTAAAGCAGTCTTTGCCTTCTCCTCCATATCACAGAGGTATTGGACTAAAAATTATTTTTAAAAACAGAACTTGTCAACTTCTGGCCTGAACAAGATGGCATAATCTTGCCCTGTCCTTTCTCCCTCAGTAAGTACAATAATAAACACTGCAAATAACTCAAGAGACAACAAAAGGGGAACTCGGAAAGGTGGAAGAAGAAAGTGAGCTGGTTTGAGACCCCAGGACTGGAGGAATAACCCAGAGGCAGGGCATTGTATGACCTCCCAACCTAGGAAGGACGCAATCCAGGCCAGATGTTTCCTCATCCACAGCCTGGCCACAGAAGGCAGCCCAGGTAGGTTCATTTCACCCTCGATGGAACAGGAGGCCAATACCAGGTGAGCCCAGCCAGTGGGGTCAATCAGAAACCCCTACTGATAATAAGGATCTGGGGGATACTTTCTTTCCCCAGGGGGCCTGAGAACCCTCCCCCACCCAGAGATGCCACACAGCTAGGAGGCACCAGAAAGGGAAATACACCGAGACAAGAGGACCTCATGCCAGTTGGATTAGTTTTGTAGGAAACAATGGAAAAAAAGACCAAAAGGAAAAAAATAAAGGCATTTTTCCTGAAACCATTTGCTTTGCTGTCAGATATAGGCAAGGATTGCCAGATACAAACCAAGTCTGTGAGGACATAACTAAGGGCCTCCTGGAATACATAGCTGCAGATAGTACATGTCCTGGCCACTGGGGACAAAATCAGGTGAGGGTTTGATCTGCCACACTGCATGTGACAGGGACACAGGATTCCATACCATCCCTGACTTTGTTTAGAGCACAGCATCCCACAGAGGTTTGCAACCATCATATTTTTCAGGGTATTTTTCAGATACCTATCTATCTATCTACCTATCTATCTATCTATCTATCTATCTACCTATCTATCTATATCTATCTATCTACCTACCTACCTATCTACCTATTATCTATCTATCTATCTATCTATCTATCTATCTATCTACCTATCTATCTACCTATCTATCTATATCTATCTATCTACCTACCTACCTATCTACCTATTATCTATCTATCTATCTATCTATCTATCTATCTATCTACCTATCTATCTATCTATATATCTATCTGTCTACCTACCTATCTATCTACATATCTATCTATCTACCTATCTATCTATCTATCTATCTATCTATCTATCATCTATCTATCTATCTATTTAGAGGTGGGGTAGGGACACAGAGAGAGGGAGAGAGAGAATCCCAAGCAGGCTCCATGCTGTCATGACCTGAGCCAAAATCAACAGTGGGCCATTTAACTGACTGTGCCACCCAGGCGCCCCTCAGGTGTCTTATTTTTAAGAAGTTTATCTTTCACCTATTTATACTCTTCCAGAAACTTGTGTTAAGCTGATGAGGAAGCAGAGAAATATTTTTCAATATGGAAGCAAAATCCTATAACTGAACAGAGCTGCAGTCAGGGAAAAATGCAAAACCAGGCTAAATTTATGAGTCAAGAGAGTAAACTTTTACAAGAGCTTGGTTGCAAATCCTATTTCTAGTTTTGCAAAGTAGCATTCTAACTAGCAGATTTCCCTCCCTTATCTCCGCAAAGAGCACAAGTTGGCCCAGGAGGAGGTCACCAGGGAGCTGTCAGGGCTTGGCTTCCTGCAACAAGCACTTCCTGGGAGTGACCTTACAAGAAGTCACTCTCAGATCATTTACAAAAGGAGGGAAGGAAGCCAGCACCCCACAGCTTTCCTGGATTTGTGATCCCTCTGCCCCAATCAGCTCTTTCCCCAGAATAAGGTGCTTTCAGGGGGTGACCAGGAAGAAGTAAGGAACAAATTCCACTTACAAGGTGTCATTTATGGTTCACGTCCTTGCACCACACCCCAGAGCATCAGAATGAAATAACTGCACTAACGCTAGCGAGAATTTACCGGGATGTTGTAGAATGCATTAGCAGAGCACTCATTCATTTGTTCATTTAACAAGTAAGTACTGAGCAACTTCTATATGCCAGACATTGTTCTAGGCGCTGGAGACACAGCAGCACAAAAAAAATTTTTTAATTTAATTTAAATATTAAATAAATAAAAAAATAAATCTCTGCCTTAGGAAGCTTAGATCGGGGTGAGAGGAAACAGACAAATAAGCATGTAGTGTCAGATGGCGATGAGCACTGTGAAGAAAAATAAAATAGGCTAAGAGAGGCAGAGTCAGGAAGATAAGGAATAGGGACACCATTTTAAGTACTCAGAGATAATCTCTCTAAGGAGGTGGCGTTTAAGTAGGGATGAAACTGAACAGGAGAGTGTATGTACATGTGTGAAAGAAAAGCATCCAGGCAGAGTGAACCAAACATAAATGGGAATATACTGTTAAGAAAATAAGACAACAGGACCAAAACGGAGATGCTTATGCTAAGCCCCACATCAGTGAACCGAGACCTCACTTACTATAATTTTGGCTGTCCGAGAAACAGAAGCTTAAACCAATCAGGCATCGCATGATCAGCACTAGTTAGGTCATCTGCCTCATAAAACCTACATCCCCTAAAGGAAATCGACCTCACAATAACCAACCTGCTTTTCTGCCTGGAAAAACTTCCTTGTTCCTGCTCTCTTCTGGTCATAAAAATCTTTCATTTTGTACAGCTCCTTGAGGAACCTTTCTATCTGCTAGACTGAATGTCGCCAAATTCAAATTGATTGTGATGCAAATAAACTCCGCAAATTTCTAACATGCCTCAGATTATCTTTTAACAGTTCTGGGGGCAGAAGAGGGAAGTGAATGAGACCCCCCAAAAGTCCCCATGAGCTATGAGCAACCAGACATAGGTACCTGTGGCACCCCAGGGCATGCTGCTTTCTCAGTGGCCTCTAGAGTGGCAAGCAAGTGCCCACGGGATCCCACCTCTGCAGTTCTTGTGTTTGGAGCTCTCAGACTTTATTTGAACATTTCTTGTTCTGGACTGGATCTGGAAACCAGCAGAGTTGCATTGGGCCCAACTGAAAACATCACACTGTGTCCCACAACATACTGGGTCCAACTGGGAAGGTCTCTGGATCTTTGGATGGCAGTACTTTGTACACCATCTCTGGGGATACCTCTTATACCCAAAGTGTAGTTCACTACTGCCAGGAATGCTTACTGTTTGTGCCACCTGAAACCAAGAAAGGTATTTGAGAGGATTTTTGTAAGTAACCCTGTGGTCAGAACTTGGCCAGATTGGAAGCTTGGATGCAGAGCCTGATAGGAAAATTTTTTAAGCCTTCTCCCCTAGCTAAAATGTCTCTCTGTATGTGTGTTACAGATATGTGATATTTTTCTACCTCCGGACAGTATTGCCAAAATTTATTTGTAAAGAGCTCTATTTAATTAAAGACAATCATTTATATAAATTAAGTATACTCTCAGAAACATAGAAACAAACTCAACTGTTTTTCAAGTTCATGTGATTTAAGATAATCTTCAGTAAACAAAAGCTAGTTAAAGTTTGTTGGCTAAGGCAGGCATATCTTTAGAGTTATCATCATTAAATATGATGCTTTTATTCTACCTAGTTTACCAAAAGTCAAATAAGCTCATGTTATCTCTGTTACAGAATTTGCCAGTGAGAAAAATAAGGTAATGGTTAGTCATTTAATGTCTTATAAAATTTTCATGACTAATCTAAACATAATTGATAAAAACAAATGAATTAAATAGATGTAAGTAAAATAAAGTTATACATGTATAGTACATCTACTTAAAAATAGTTTTCAACATCTTTTTGGTAACTTGAAACTTTAAAGTTATACTGAGATAAGTTAAATGATGAATATTTGTGGAATATCTAGATCATTTCCAAGTAAGATAAAATACTAAAGCATTCATTACTGAACACAGATTTATCCATTCTTGGCTTCCTTTTACAGAGGAACTAAAGACATTTGGGACTATTAGCAAACAGATTTTGTGCCACATTGGAAAATTTACTCAGGGGAGAAGAATGTGTATGGGAATTATGAAATGTGTTTATAAATTTGTTAATCCCAATTACTTACTTCTTAGTTTTCACTAGGAATTAAGGATTCTAAGGGTTAAGAATTCTAATTAATATATCTAATTAAAACTACTAGAAATAATAAGGGTATTAAAAACAAGCTATGGTATCATTGGTGTGCTTATGTAAAACTAAAACTAAGGCTTAATTTTTTCTCATCTGCTAAAAGGACAATAGTTCCTCTTGGACTATTGGTCTGCTCTTGATAAAAGATTATGAAAGATTTTTCTTTATCCTTTAAGTAATCTGCTTGGAAAGAAAAGATTTTGTGTTTCACCAAAACAATTTACTATGCATCATGTTATCTTTAACAGGTCTTTGGCTACTTAAGAAAACCCAGTTTTCTCATTATTAAGAGAGCTAAGTTTTGTTCATAACTGTAGAACCTCATGTATTTGCCTTTAACATCTTCTATTGTTGCTATGGTTAAATAGATAATTAAGAATTATTTCATAATGGTCTGTGATCGTATTTAATCAAGTGTCCAAACCTTTTGACATTTTCTCAAAATCAAATTCTAAATTTTTTTTTTTGCCTCAAACGAACTTTGAGATTTCCTTGAGGGTCCCTGGACAATCTCAAAGGATTTGTCTTTCACCTTGTGAAAGAGAGATGTAAACCAATTAGGTTTGTGTGGTGTGTTAAATTATACAGGAAACATTGTCAGATAAGGGATGATAAACCTCTTTAGGTTGTAACAATTCATGTTATTGATATAAGTGTTCTAGAGATTGTTCAAAATTCCTGGAAATGTGATATGTCCTGGTATAATGTTATCAGTCATAATTCAGTTATCTTAAAATGTTGTATGTCACAGAAATAAACAAATTCCTTGTCAGTTTTATTATAATGAACTTTCATCAGATCTTTAACCATGGGCACTTTTAAGTCTTTTGTCATTTACAGATAGTTACTATTTTACTCTGATGTTTTTACAAAAGTGCTTCATCTTGGGAAAGATTCATGAAAAGGACTCTGACAAGTACTCTAGAATATGAGTTTTGGATAACTTTTAAGATCATAAAACTGGACTTAGTAAGAATTGTCAGAACTAATAGAAAACCTGGATTCAAGCAGAACACTAATAATATGAAATTGAATGAACTTATGAGGATGTTATATATATAATATATGTATATATATGTATGTATATATATGTCATATGAAATTGAATGAACTCATGAGGATGTTATATATATAATATATGTATATATATGTATGTATATATATGTATATATATGCATATATATGTATATATATGTAGGTACATATATGTAATATATGTGTGTGTATACATATATATATATATATATATATATATATATATAACATCCTCATAAGTTCATTCAATTTCATATTATTAGTGTAACATCCTTATGAGGATGTTATATATATATGTATATTTATGTATTCATTCATAAATTCATGTAAATATATTCATGTATATATATATTTATGTGTATATGTATTTACTTTTTCTCTGAAACATTGCTAGTTTCTTAATGTTTAATTTTTTCAGATTTAAGAAAAATGTTTTCCTCTTAAGTTATCTATTACTGAAAAATAATTGTGCAAAGTACACCATTGTAAACAGAATTTAAACATTTACTTTTTCTCTCTACCTGATCCCTCCAGAATTTGGAAACTTGAGTATTCTTATTTTCATGGCAATATAGTTATCTGCATAAGTTTGATGGAAACATTGGTTATATTACCAGCACCTTGATTGGAATGTCATATTTGAGAATGTGCAGAGAATCTGATATGACCAGACAGTTTTTAAAAACTAAAATTTATTTTATAAAGCCAATAAAATTCCCTTGGGAAAATCAGCCTAGTACCTTGCTTACAGGGTTCCTGGCAGCCTAACCAGGTGAGCAAGGAAGGTTAATTTCTAGCATGCCCAGGAAACTCAAGATATCTTGGGGACTTCATGAAGAGAAGAATTTACCCAAATCTGTAGGTATTTTGGGTGCAGTCTGATTGTGAGTCCTTGGATTGGTTTCTCAACCTGTGAGGCTTTTAAAAGTCCAATCTAAAATTCCTTATGAAAAGTCCCAGAAAACCTGATTTTAAAAGGGCCTATATGGCCAATCACTATTCTTGGCTGCACTATGTAAATTATCAAGGCAAGTTTAATAGAGCTAGACTTATTTTTGCAAACAAATTAGTCTTACTGTGATTATCCTTGATATAAATCATGATAATTGTAGAGAAAAAAATACATTTCAGTAGAAAATTATAACACAACTTTGTGAATATCAAATTACAGTCGTGCTTCTTGTCTTTGGGTTTTGTTTTGTACCTATACACTGGACAGGACCCCGAATTCTTCTAGTTCCCTCAAATAGCTGGCTACAACTCCCCAAGGTAATGTTTCAAATTTTCTCCCACCCTTCTGATCTGGAATCACCAGGGATAACCCTTGAACCTCCTTGGAAGGGACTATACAAGGTGTTCCTCACTACTCAGCCAGCAGTCAAACCGCAGGGACTTGAACCCTGGGTCTACATGTCCCAATTAAAAAGGACTCCTCCAGACTCTGGGAACTGCATACCAGCTGGAGATCTAAAATTCATACTGACTAAGGAGGTTCCTCCCCAGAAGCAGATGGCATCTTGAGGTGCACACCTCCCCCAAGATCGTGGTTCAAGATCATCAAATCCAACATGAAAGGTTTGTTTCTTTTGTCTTTTTGCAGCTTGTGTTTCTCTCTTTTAATGCTTGGGAGGACAATGCTCCTCAACTCTTGTAATTTTCTCTAAACTTCCTGCTGAAGTAATAGCTGCCCAACAAAAATATCTACACTCCCTGCCAAGAAAACTGTTCTTGGTAATAGGAGAGCCCTTGATTATAATTTAGCTGAGCAAGGAGGTGTGCACGCTATGGCCAACACCACTTCCTACACTCGACACTCCTGAGGAAGCTGAGACATAGCTACGTAAGATCACTGAACAAGCCAGTTGGCTTAAGAAGGTGACTTCTTCAGTGGAGTCTTTCTTTGACTTACTGGATTCTGATTTGTTGGGGTATCGGGAACCATCGCTCTAAAGTGCACTCTAGACACCGGGAATTATCCTGCTTACAGTAATCCTAGTAATATCCCTGTATGCTCCATTCTCTCACGTGGCACCTCTCAGGAGAGGGGGTCTTTGGGAGAACAGGGTGCCTCTTTCCTTTTGCAAATAAACTCTTAAACCTGTTAATATGTTTTAACTTATCTTTTAATGGTGCACATTCACAGGAACCAGAGAGACGAGCATGGGTAGAGTGTGCTGAAGGGTGAGCAGGAGGTGGGAACAGGAGGCAGCACATGGCCTTGCAAGGATGTGGCTTTCACTTTGCTTTTCACTATCACAATGGCTTTTACTCAAATGCCATGGGCGGGATTTGAACTTAAGAGTGGCACGATCTGGCCAAGGTTATGAAAGAACCATGAGGACTCTTGTTGGAGAATAGGCTGTAGAGGGAGCAGAACAAGTTAGGACGATATTGCAACAATAAAGGCAAAAGACAGTGTTGGCTTGATCAGGGTGGGAGGAGTAGAGATAGAAACGGTCAGATTCTGAATATCTTTTGAAAGTAGGGCTGACAGAATTTGTTTGTGGGTTGAGACACAGGATGAGAGAGGAAAACAGAAATCAAGTCCAACTTCATGACTTTTGACCCACAAAACTGAGAGGACTTACTGGCAAGTAGAAAGCTGCAAAAGAATTAAATCAGGAGTAGGCATGAACCGAATTAAGAGCTTGATTGGGGATATATTAAGTTCCAGGTACACGTTACACATCCTGGTGGATCTGGCAAGGAGGCAGGTGGATTTACATGTCTGGAACTCCCAAAAAAGGTTAACGAGCGAGCTGCATTTGGATATCATTGCCCATATAGCCAGTATTTGAAGTCATGAGCACCTTCTTGTTTAAACCTCTTGAACTTTATTAATTGACTGGATTTATGCAGTGGTAAACAGGATACAAATAGGACAATAGAAATCTGTCTCTGGAGCTTATATGGTCAAAGTAGAAACTTTGAGATCGCAGTCAGTTTACTAGCCTTGCTAAAGGAATTTGATGGGCATTAAGGTGAGCATAATGTAGGACTATGACCCAAGGAGAGAATTTAGACCAATATCACCAAAAAGCAGTCATAGAATATATCAAAAGGGCATCTGAAACACACATATTGGAGATGTTAAGTTATATATACACACATATATGCACACACACATATACATATACACATACACATGCACACACACAACTTGCCATAGGCATTTACACATAATTATCCAAAAAGAGTAAAATCCAGTTCCATCTTTTTTTTTAAATTCTCTATCCAGTCTTCCCTATCTAACTCAAGATTTTCAAATCACTCTCTTTTTCCGTCCCTTCCCTGCTCATCTCAAATCAAAATTCCAATTTCTAAGATGACTCTTACCAGACCAAACACTTAGAATTGGGGGAGAGTAGGGTTTTTACGAGCTAACTTGGGATCTGTTATCATTTTTTAAAGATGACACTTGATTTCTCACCTAATGTGCTAAAGAATGGCAGAGAGGAGGCCTCCAGGGAGAGAATGAAATTTTCATAGCTTAAACTCTAAAAATAACAGCCCCATAACACTGAATCTCATTACCAAGCAGCGAACGCTCTCACTCTCCCTTCCAGTGTGGTGTTCACAAGATGCCTTTCAGAAGCCTGCACATTCACTCCACCCCCATCACACATAAACACACACACACACACACACACACCCCACCAGTTATGCTGTACCTCTGGTAAACTTGGAAAATTTGTGTCAGAACTAGAATGTTCTCTTGTCAGGTTGTTACAATTTACTGCCCGGAAAATTTGTCTGTGGTTGCAGACCATTTTGCTCCTTGTGTGGCAGATTTGGGCAGAGCCGGTGAGAATAATGAATGCATCTGCACGTCCAGTGTGTTGGGTGGATAGAGATTCGGACCCAGAGTGAATTAGAGACATTGGAAACCCAAGACGGAGGCATGACCCAGCTCACTCAAGCTTTGTCAGTCACTGTTTACATCACGCTCGCCCATAAAAGAGATAATGACAATATTTCCACATATTTCTAAGCTGCTGCTCTCTGGGGAAGTCTAAACGTTCATAGTGGCCTTGTAAATAAGTTCCAAATCTTGAGCAGACAATGAAAGAAACATGAAACTGGCATTTCCCCAATCACTAGATCAGCCTCCCTATGCCTCCAGCAAGGGACCACCTGTAAGGCTACCCAGAAGCAATGAGCCACAGGGACAGCTGTGGAGCCCACACAGCTACTGGTCCTGCTCTCGTCCTGCCCAGCTGTTTTGCCTTGAAATCCTGCTGTAAGTCCCCTGGGGAAAGCTGTACCCACCCCTACCCCCCACTCCCCAAAATCATGTCCTAGAGTGTTCCAGAAGAAAAAAGACTGCTCTTCCCCTTCTGCCTCACCGAGGCCCTTCTTCAATGACATCAGAAGAGAAGCATTTCCTTACCCTACCAAGGTCCCAGTTAGCAGAATACAGGATGAACATATTCGATTCCATTGACACTCTGTGTGCTAGGCTTTAGAAAACAATTTTGACATCTGTGGAGCACTCTAGAGTTTACAAATACCTTCACACCCCTCACCCCAGTGAGTGCTTTCAACAAGACTCTGGGAGAAGCAAAGTGGGTATCACTCTCCCATCTTATAAGCGAGTAGAGAAGGCTCACAGTTAAGGCAGCACAGTGGCCAAGGTCAGTGGGAAAGGCTGGCAGCAGGATACTAACTGGAGGTTCCTGAATGGAGGTCCATCTGAACGGACTATATTACCTTATCTTTCATTATGAAGAAAAAGAACTCTGATGTCAGATGGACCTGACTTTGCCCCTCAGGCAAACTTATGAATTCCTCCAAGTCAATTCACTAATCTCTAAAATTGATTTATTGTCCCTGCAAAGGCTATTATGATTCAGGGAGATGGAACACTGCAGGCACCAGGCACGGAGCCGGCCATGCATTCTGGAAACATTAACTCCCTTTGCACCTCTTCCCTCTGTCTGTGTGAGCTTCAGTGCCTGCACTGGTATCGCCACCAGAATGGTCGCTCTGATGGCAGCGACGTGCCCACTACGTACCCGGCGCCACGCCAAGTGCATTCCAGACACGCCTCTATTTCACCCTGACCACAACCCTATGAAGTAGCACTATTATCTACCTCATCAGGAAGCCCGGAAAAAGGACCAATTCTCAGAGCCATCTCGAGGGTAGAGGTTCCCTCTCTGGCCTGTGCGACTCTACTGTCCCATCTCAGCCCCAAAGGTACACTGCCTGCACACGCGGGTCTCCTACTGAGCACAGTCCCCTCTGCTGGCCCCAGAGATCTGCCCTCCCCTCTCTACTCGCGTGCCCTGGTCCTCACTTGTCGTGAACCACGGTGTAACTAGACCGCCAAACAGCTTCCAGGACCTGGGCCCCGGTCCTGTTCTCAGGGCTCTCATCAAGGGACCGTCAGATTTAGCAGATAAAAATTCAGAACAGCCTGTTGGGTTTGAATTTCAGAAAAGCAACAAACTATTTTGATATAAGTATGTCCCAAATATGGAACGCCGGCTGACTTGCACGGGACCCATTTATACTTAAAAAAAAAAAAAAAAAAATTATCAACTGCTTATCTGAAATTCCAATTTAACTGGGTGTCCTGTGTTTTATCTGGCACACCTAGGCACCTCCCATACCACAGGAGCCTCTGGCTGTCCTGTGTGCCCAATGTCTGTCAATGCTCTCCCTCAACCACACTGCAATGATCTGTCACATCAGATTTTAGGGGGCCAGGCCTCCAGTATTCATATCTTTGTAGAGTTCCCTTTTCTTGAATCTGGACCACCCTATGTTCTTTAGCAAGAACATAGTGTGACTGATTCTGAAGCCCAAGCCTTCAGAAGTTTCTGGGTTCGCACCCTTGCAGGCTCCAGGCTCTCATGGAAGAATTCTTCCCACCCTGCTGGAGAGACAGCATGGAGAGGCCGTATCATGGAGAGAGAGGGGTCCCCAAACTACATGAAGGAAAACCGAGGAAAAGCCTATAGCAAGAACCAAAGCTAAACATGTGGTCCTCGTGAAGCCATTCCATGCAGGCCCCAGCTGTTTGAATGATCCTTGGTCAGGTGACAGATATGTGAGTGAAGAAGGCATTCCAGCCCCAGCAGACTCAAGAGAAATGGTGATATTCAGTCTCCACTGTGCCCTGTCCAAATCCCACAGCCTCGTAACCATGAGAAAGTAACGCTACTTTCTAAGTTCTGGGCTTGGTTTGTTATGCGGCAACAGATAACCGAAACACATTCCAAAGCATCCTCTTCCATAAAGTTTAGGGGTCAACATAAGCACCTGGTTCAGTCCACTTAGTACCATGGATTCCCCCCAACCCAACCTTTCAAGCTCTGATTCTAGATCCAAGCTCCGCCCGTAGCTGTAACTTTGAAGGCTGCTGGAACCCCCATTTTCCAGTTACAGCTGTGACCTCAGATGTGACAGGGCACAGTGGGCAGTGATCCTGTTGTGAGGCATAGCGGAAGCAAGCCAGCACCAGCCCACACCCCGCGAGGCATTAGCAGAGCAAGGCTGAGAGAAGATTGCCTGGCACCCGCCTGTTCTCAGCTGGGGCTCCTGCCAATCCCATTAGTTTTGTGCTTACGTAATCACAAAGTCCACCTACATACCTTTCAAAAGAAAAATTCCAGGAACTGTGGGCCATAATATCCAGCTGAATTATTACCCGGGTTGGTTCACTGAGGGGAAGGTTGATAAAAAAAAAAAAAAAACCGTGAGAAAAAGTGCTAGCAGCACGGACGGGAAAACACAAGACCTTCTCATACTGATTCACGGTTTAAAAAATAATAATGCCATTATTTGACCCCTCAAATTGGCGAAGCCAGATCCTCTGCCTCATGTTTAACGTCCAAAATACTGATTAGGCCTGATTTTAGTGGAAGATTTCTGTATAGAATATTAAGAAGAGGAATTCATAATTCTCCAGAATTAGGGTTGATGTCACGGGGCCCTTAAAATACGTATATCATTAGAAAATGTATCTAGGGTAAAAACCTTTTGACAAAATTAGTTAACACTGTTGGAAAGGAAACCTCAGAGGGAAGACTCTCAAAAGAGAAAGCATTGGCTCGAAGTCTTTGCATTAAGCCACAATATAGGTACTAGAGAGTAAGAAATTAACCCAAGATACGGCAAGTTCTTTTTAAGGAATCAAAATCTCCCTTCATTCTGACTTAATTGATTTCTCCAGAGTAGAGTTCTCATAAAGGAGACTGCCCTGTGGCTGGAGCCTTTAATTGAAGGTATATTCATTTAAGTGCCTCTTATTTGCCAAGCACCACGGTGTTGGGGATTTCGCAATAAGTAGTACATGTTCCTGGTCCTCAACGGGCTCACTGCCCGCCCCCCACAAGAGCCACAGGTGAAAGCGACTCTCCAGGTGGACAGCTGATAGATGCCACATGCAAAGAGAAAAGGGAGGAAGGGGGCAGTCGGCAAAACCGTCATAGAGTTACAAGGCCAATTCTGCACTAGGCCAGAGACCTCTCAGACATACGCAATTCCCTTGATTCAATTCAGGACTCTGACTCTCCATGTGACCTTGAGAAAGCAGCTGAGTCTGTGAGGGGGCCCATTGGCTAGCTTTATCCAAATGCTGATTATTTCCCACGGCATTGAGTTCATGGTGTCAGACAGAACTGGATTCGAATCACTAGCTTTGGACATATTACCACTTTTTGAGACTTGGCTTCCTCCCCTGTACAATGGGGATAATGCCATTTACTTCACAAGTTTTTTGTCAAGTGAAGGACAATTTAAATCAGGTTCCTCAGAAGCAGAATGAAAGCCTAGGATTCATGGACAAGTGACTTATGAAGAAAATGCTCCCAGAGAGTCCAGCAAGGGAGTGGAGGAAGCAGGACAGGAGGGGGAGGAAGTCAAGTGAGATGCCATCTTGGGGAGAGACCTGCTAAAGGTTACCTCAGCCTGACTCCACAGAGAAGATCTGGAATATGAGTTATGTGCCAGAGTTTGTCCCCACTGGAGGCAAGGGAGCGGGACATTCCTGTTCCTGGTTCTGTCAGTCACCAGCTAAGAGCCACCACAGGGCTGGAAGGGAACCCTACACTTTCAGGCACTTCCAACTCTGCACACTCGGGCCAAGCAGGTCCCACACGGGGCACAGTCTTCCAAAGACCAGTCTGAGGGGCCCCCTGTTGGGAAGAAAACCCCCACTGAAGCTGGGGGATAGACACACGAACATGGCGGAAGGTACCCAAGGAGCCTGGGTGCAGAGCCAGTAACATCCACTTCAGTCTGTTCTTCCAGACACAATAGTTATTCAGTAAACGGCCCTTTCCCTTTTTCCCTCGAATGAGAGGGAACCATCTCCACTTTTTGCACATTGCAGTCAAGGTAAGTCCATGGCTTTCTCTTATTTGCAGCTCAGAATCATGTTTTAAGGCAATAAACGGAGATTTCCAGGGGATTTTGCAGGCAAATCCACCCAGGTCCAAGGAGAGAAAGGGAGCGTGAATCAGTGACACACTCTCGTGGGCTCTTGCCCTTCAATCCCTCAGTTTCTTCTCTGGAAATTCGCTAGTAGAACCAAAGAGTCTCTTCCATGGCTGTTTTGCCTGCAGGACAGAAAGTAGCTAATGAGGAGAGAGGGGAGGCAGCGTGGGCACAACCCAGGCACTCATGGGTTCCCTGCCCCAGGGAGAGGCGCTGGTTTGGGTTCAGCATCCTGCAGTGGCTGGGCTTCCACACGGCCAGGTGCCCTTTATCTCCCACTCCGTCCAGAGCCACTGGCTGGCCCCATCTACTTCTCGTAGGAGTAACTGCTTCCCCAAAGCGAGGCCAGACCTCTCATAACTTGGGAGGGGTTGGTGCCCAAAGGAAGGATGGCACATAGTTCAAAGGAGCCCTGTGTCCTAAACAAGGAAGGGAAGGAGGGGTCAACACAGATCAGGCTTCAGCAAAGGGGCCTGAGGAGAACCGAGGTCTACTGAGAGTCCAGATTGGGCCAGGATCTCTATTGCTTGGGGTTTGAAAACTCGTGTTAATAGCTGCAACCAAACATCTTACAAGAGAACAATTTTTGTTAGGAAAATATTTTGATAGGACCACATTGTCAGGGGAGGTTAAGACACGAAGAGCTTGGTCCATAAGAAGGCAAGGAAATTAAGAAATCATTCAGTCATTCTACCTGGGAAGTTAAGCATTTGGAGAGAAGGGACGGGAAGGATTTGAAAAAGAGAGAGAGGGGATAAGACACAAAGCTGAGTCTACTCCTCTCCAGGACTAATGTCAGTCCCTTCAGTCTCTTAACCTTCAGGCTCCTCTCACTGGGATGGTCTTGTCCCGAAGCCTGTAAGCATGACCCCTCCCAAGACACTCCTGCCCTGCCCCACCTGCAGCCACAGCCTCCTGTGTCCGATGCATTCCCATTACAGCAATCTGAGCCCATCCTGCCTGGCCAGGGCCCAAGCTGCCGATGGCTTCTAAGCAACATCAGGAACCCCACCGTCCATGGCCCCGCACAGTCAAGCGGGCTACTAGTCTTGTTTGTCATTCTGGACACCTGATGATAAACAGGGCACCTGCCTCTTGCCATTCACATCACACATCTGTAAAGGCCTGTCTTGTCTTCCTTGCAACAGTACCTTGAGAAATGACCCATGTCCAAGGCCTCCTAAAGACAAGCATCCTGTCCCTGTCTTCCTGCTCTACTACTGATATTTATTTTCTGCTCTGCCTTTGCTTGCAAAAGAGGTGTTTATAAAATGTTTCTAATCCCCAAAACTCTAGGTAATTGAAAGCATGAACTGTATTATTTTCATCTCTGCCCTGCCACAGCCCTCATGCCATCAGCCAGTGGCACTGCTCCCAGGGCAAGCCATGGTCTCTGCCCCGTTCTGAGCAAGTGGGCTCATGGATCAAATTGACATCTTCTTAAATTATAATTCCACCTGCTGGTGAGAATGTGGGGAAACGGGCACGATCATACACAACTCGTGTCAAGTACATTAATTCACCCTCTCTAGAGGTACTTGGCAATAATTATCAAGAGCCCTAGTGTACATGCCCTTTGATCTCATCATTCCACTGTGGGAAATGCCCCTACAGGAAAGCGCAAAGTTTCATGCACGAGGAAATTCTCATAGGAAATATTTATGATAGTGAAACCTGGAAATAGCCTCCAAGTCCAATGATAGATAGATAAATAAGTTGTATTATGTACAAACGAAATATTTTATAGACATTAAGAACCAATGTTTGAAGAATAATTATTATGAGAAAGAATGAAATCCTGCCATTGGCAGCAACGTGGATGGAACTGGAGGGTATTACACTAAGTGAAATAAGTCAGTCAGAGAAGGACAGATGTGGATCTTGAGAAACTTAACAGAAGACCATGGGGGAAGGGAAGGGGGAAAAAAATAGTTACAAACAGAGAGGGAGGGAGGCAAACCACAAGAGACTCTTAAATACAGAGAACAAACTGAGGGTGGATGGGGGGTGGGGGAGAGGGGAAAGTGGGTGATGGGCATTGAGGTGGGCACCTGTGGGGATGAGCACTGGGTGTTGTATGAAAGCGATGAACCACGGGAATCTACCCCAAAACCAAGAGCACACTGTATGCACTGTATGTTAGCCAATTTGACAATGAATTATATTTTTTAAAAAAGAATAATTATTAGTGTAGAAAAATGTCCATGTATATATGTAAATATTAATATATTTGTATACATGTATAATTATAATTTTATTTCTCCAAAATGACACAAATTTATAAAGATACCAAGACATGACACTGTGAACTTTTTTATTGTTTCATAATTAGAAAAAATAAATGTTATGCATTTTTGTATCAAAAAAGTAAGCCTTTGGATCAAGGTCATCAAAAGGCGGATATAGTATTTACTTGATGGCCAATTACTGAGAAGGCCCTACTTGGTCAGGCAGTGTGCTAGAAGCTGGAAACTCTACGATTAATAGAGCTCCCTTTCTTTTCTCCCCCCAGCTTTACTGAGTATAACTGACAAATAAAAAATGTATATATTTTAAGTGTACAATGTGATGATTTGATATACATGTGAAATGATTACCACATTTAAGCTAATTACTACACCAATCACCTCACATAGTGAACTGTGTGTGTGTGCGTGCGTGTGTGTGTGTGTGTGTTGAGAACACTTAAGATTACTCTCTCAGCGAATTTCAAGTGTAAGACACAGTGTTACTAACTATGGTCACTACCCCTCCCATCAGACTCCCAGAATTTACTCACCTTCCAGCTGAAAGGTTGTATCCTTTGACCAATACCTGCACTCCTTCCTCCCACCCCACTCTCAAGACCCTGGTAACCATCATTCTACTCTCTACTTCCGTGAGTTAAAATTTTTAGATGCCACATATAAGTGATGCCATACAGTACTTGTCTTTGGCTTATTTCACTTAGCATAATGCACTCAAGTTTCATCCAGAGTGTCACAAATGACGGAATTCCCTTCTTGTTTATAGTTATTCCATGGTGAGATATATATATCTCACATTTTCTTTATTCATTCATCCTTTGATGGACACAGGTTGTCTCTATGTCTTGGTTAGTGTGAACAATGTGGCAATGAATGTGCGAGGGCGGATGTCTCTTTGAGATTTGGTTTTCCTTGACATACACACCCAGAAGTAGAGTCGCTGCATCATATTTTTAGTTCTATTTTTAGAATTATCCACAGTCTCACCAACACTTATGTTTTACCTTTTTTTTTTAATAGAAGTTAGTTAACATATACTGTAATAATGGTTTCAGGAGTAGAACCCAGTGATTCATGACTAACATGTAACATGGAGTGTTCATCCCAACACGTGTCCTCCTTAATGCCCATCACCCATTTAGCCCTTCCCCCACCTCCATCAACCCTCAGTTTGTTCTTGTATTTAAGAGTCTCTTATGGTTCGCCTCCCTCTCTGTTTTATCATACTTTTCCTTCCTTCCCCCTATGTTCATTTGTTTTGTTTCTTAAAGTCCACATTTGAGTGAAATCATGTGATATTTGTCTTTGTCTGACTTATTTCACTTAGAATAATACATTCTAGCCTTTTTGATAATAGCCATCCTAACAGGTCTGAGGTGGTATCTCATTGTGTTTTTGATTTGCACTTACGTGATGATAAGTTGCTATTGAGTTGTATGAGTTACTTACAAATTTTAGATATTAGCCCCTTATCAGATATATGGTTTGCAAATATCTTCTAATATCTTCTTCCACTCTGCAAGGATGAAAAGGTTGCCTGTTCATTTTGAGAATTATTTCCTTTGCTATTCAGAAGCTTTTTAGTTTGACGTATTCCCACTTGTTTGTTTTTGCTTAATAGAACCCACTCTCTACTTAATAAAGTACACTCTGTGCACCAGAGGTTGATTTGTCATCTGACAATGACCGTCAGGTGTGGTCAGCATGGTGGGAGCACACATGAGGGAATTCCGACTTCCTGGGGGAAGTATTAGAAAAGCTTCACAGAGGACGGATACTCCTTCAAGTATCTTCACTCACTCCTTCATTTGTTTGATCAACAGCTATGTTTCGAACATCAACAATGTCCCAGGAACTGTGCTGGATGTTGAAATACAAAGACGAGCAAGCTCATGGCTCCTCCCCTCGAGGACGTCATTATCCAGTGTAGGACTGAAGGCCTTGAAGGATGAAGGAGCATTTACCTCCTTGCAAGTGACCTGGTGACCACCAGTACCCCTGCCCGTCCCATGATTGCAGCTTGAGTATCCAGGCTTCCTTCTTCATATCCAAATGTCCCCTCCCGCGTGTCCCATATAGGTAACTAGTGGCTCCTGTCAATGACAGCTCTGTTCCCTCAGGTCCCATTTAAAACCCCTCATCCCTAACTCTGAACATCCCTTTGAGTCTACTCTAGAGCTTCCAGGCACGCCTTCCCTCTACGCTCATTCTGCCTTCCGTGAGAGTCACTCCTCACAGTCCTGCTGAGAGCACGGTGGGCTACAAAGCCTCACCCCCGGTTATGTCTGATGGATGGGAAAGGACCCTAGAGACGAGCTGAGCCAATCAGGTTCTCACTTCCAGGAGTCTGGAATAGAACACGCAGCCTGTGAGCAGTCTCCTTCGACTACTCGTGGACGGCACCACCCAGCAGGGTCTGAAATGGCCTTTTTTGGCCCGAGGCACTGGGTGTTAGAGGAATCAGGCCCAGGGGAAGAGAGCAGTTGTGCCCAGAGAGCATGGCACCTTGTAGAGAACTACACAGTGAGCTGCTATGTTGCCATCTCCTGAATTTGGATTCTGGAAAATGTCTCCCCTGTTGTCCTCTGTTTTTAAACAGCTTGTCTGAATGTGTTTCTCCTTCCTACAAAAGATGCTCTTTGATTAAAATGATCTCCAAGGTTTCCCGAAACCCTTAGAGGACCGCAGAAACTTACTGGAGAAACCCTTTAGTTGTATCAAGGCTGGGTCAGGCTCTGAGCCTTGCACAAGGCACGTGCTTAATAAACAATTGTTAGCTGAATGACTGTAGGAATGAAGACCTGCCCCGGAGGGTCTTCTCCAGCTACCTGAGAGTCCTCATTTACCTGTCTGACATCCACAGCACTATGAGGAAAGTGGTCACATGGGCTCATGCACAGCTTGGATTCTTGCCTCGAACTTAGTCCAGTAATCACTGAACACCTGCTTCTTTGGCAGTCCGGGCCACACTGAGCCATGCCAGTGGATATTAAAGTTCTTCTCTGTTCCCAGTCTCTAGTGAATGATGGCTTTTGTGACAAGGAAAATGCTCAGTGTTCTCTTGAGTCCCATCGGCAGCCAGAACTGTAAGGACTGGAGCACAGAATCAAGCACAGAGAGCCCACAAGTGAAGATTTAGCTCCTGCTTAACAGGAACAGGCTTCACAAGTAGTTTTGGAAATGAGGTCAAACCCATTTGTTTCCAGATGGTCCCAGACTAAAAAAAAAAAAATTCAAAGGGTAATGGAAAATTTTCAGGCATCATATGGTCATTCATCATTGCTAACCAGCACCTTGATTCCCAACATGTTGGATGTATCTGTCATGGAAGCTGGCTGTCCCATAGAAGTGGACTTTATTTTTTGAAAGGAAAGTGATACATTTCTATTCGAGGATTCATAAGCCATTATCTCCATTTCCAGAGTAATTACTCCTTCCCTGTTGTTGTCAAACAATTCATTTATATATATATATATTCTATATCTATATATATATATTGGCATCCTTTTTCTGCTTCGTATTATTCATTTACAATATTTATTGAGCACCTACTATTCATCAAGCTCTTTTTCCAGACATGAAGGTAGAGGAGTGAGCAAAAGCAAAGTCCCTTATTTTCACAGAACATATATTCTAGTTGGCATCCAGAAGAAGAAAGAAGAAACAAACAACAACAAAAGAAGTAAACGTTTATGATTAGGGAGAAAAATAATTCAGAATTATGGACATACAAAGTTCCCCGAGTAAGAGGGAGTTGCTACCTCATATAAGGTACTCAAGGAAGACCTCGTTGAAATTGTGACAGCTGGAGGGCATCTGAAGGAAGTGTGGAAGTCGACCCTACATGTATCTGGGTAAAGAACCTCCTGGGCAGAGGCAACAGCAAGTGAGAAGGCCCTGACGCAAGAGCTGCTTGTATGTTTCAGAAAAAGGAAGGAGTGAAGAGAAGAGGATAGAACATGGAGTCGTAGATGTGTATGCAAACACAGTACCTTCTAAAGACTGTGAATTCTAAAAATCAAGGACATGTCTTGTTCATCTTTAGACCCTCCCTAGCTCTTCCTGCAGCTACTGGCACGTAAGAGTGTTTTAATAAATGTTAGTTGTGGTTATAAATGAATGCACAGTTTACTTACGCTCCGTGTCGTGTCTAGTGCACTCCTTTAATTATTAGCAAGTAAAAACGTTTAATTTAGCTTGCATTTCCTTTAATACTGAACTAGGTTTAATTCCTGAGGCAGTAGATATAGCTCTATTTAGATGATGAGTGGCTGGCTGGCTGGCTGGCTGGTTGGATGGATAGATGGACCAACAGACTTAGATATACAGATGTCAGATTTGAGCAAAACCCTGGAACCTAGGCATGATGATACAACTGTGCACATGACCACGATCCAGTGAGCTTCTCAGTTTACCCTCGACCTGCCTATTTGCAATTTTATCCATCAAGTGAAGCAGACTGAGGAGTGTGAATTGCCAACCTAAGGAGGTGAGATTATGCTTTGCTAAAAGCACCCCTATCTCAAGCTCAAGAATGTTGTGCTGATGTCACTAATATAAGCCCAGTTCTGGGCATCTTTATCTCCCTGACCTTGAAAGGTTATCACTCCGACTCAGTAATTCTGACTTGTCTCCTGATTGTATCTCTTGTCTTTATTTTCTACCTTCCTGGATGATTTATAGGTAGCTTCAGCCTGTGTGTTCCAGCATAACACTAACAGGTAAGGCTCAGCTGACTTAATCATGCATAGACCCACTCCCCCCACCCCCGCCATAAATGCATACGGATCATTGGGACCCACCAGATTCCTGACCAAGGTTTCTTCCCTTGTTTCTTTTGTCTTTGTGCTGGTCAAGCCTAAGGCCCTCCTTAACTAATATGGGACCAAATTAAGAGCCAAATGAATAAATGAATGAGCAATCTGAGGTCCTGCCAGGTCTTGCAAGGAGAAAATAGAGACGGTTAGAAATTGTTGAGACAAAGTTGAACAAGTTTTTGTTGGTTTTCACGTTTTTATTTCAATACTTCAAGAAGAAAACAGTTGGCTCTTTGTACATAAATAAAGTCATTTCCTTCTATGAAATTGGTGAACACATTTACCCATGTAGTTATTATGACAGCTCAAAGGGCATTAATTGACATGTTGTGCTAAACTGTGAGTTCTAATAAGGACGTCAGAAATGAATACGGTACACTGTCCTTCCAAGATACTCTGGAAATACTTCATCGATTTCACATAGGATAAAATCCTAATCTATATCCTTCACCAAGCCTTCACTCACGCTATGCTGTGTATCATGGAAGCTCCTTACAAACCATGACTGGTGTCCAAATACAAGACTTAAGTAAAATTTCTCTGGACTTTGAGTGCTAGGGAAGGTGTGTGTCTTCTACCTAACTGGTCTGACATTTTGTCTGACAGTGAGAACTATACAAACTACATGAACTGGATTCCATTTGGGTTTGGTTTTTTTTTTTTTTTTTTTGTCTGTTTGCCTCTTGTTTGTTCACCTTGTCTTTTAAGAAGTTCAAAGCCTGAGCATTAAACTCTATTTCATTACCTCTCATCCCAGTGTCCTGACATAATTACCCAGTCCCTGCTGACAGTACATGATTTATGATCTTCATTTAGCTTTATTTCAGCTTTCCCATTTTTATAAGCTTTACACTCATGTTCAGGGAAGTTTGATGGCTCCATGAGAAACAGAAAAAATATGTATTTATGGTTAGGAAGCAAAGAGTTATGCGATGCATCACACTAAAAGTCTTGGAGACTCCATGAGTCATGGAGACCGGAGTTCAAATACCAACTTTAACAATTACTCAGAGTGTGAACCTGATTGAGCAGATTGCTTAAATTTTCTGAACCTTAGTTTCTTCACCTGATAAATAGGGTGATGATAGTAAAATACTGTAAGGATTAAATAAGGTTGCACACAGAAAATGCTTAGAATCCGATCCAGTGCTTTGAAAATGTCCAATAAATGATATTCTCAGGTGAACAAATAGAAGCCATTGAGAAGCAACTCTGATTTACACAATGTATGAAAGTGTTTCTTGAATGTGGAAGAAGAGCTCAAATTTCACACTTTGTAACTACTTTATATGGCTTTAAATCCCAGCTCCGTAAGCTACTATCTACAATCTCAGGTAACTTCTTTATGCCTAGTTTCCTAACATTAAATTAAAATAGAAACAATGTCCACCTCACAGGGTTATTTTAAGGAGGGAACACAGTATGGATGCTTGAAAAAGTGTCTGGAATACACTAAGCACTCAATAAATACTACTACAAGTGTTACAACTATAATAATTGAAGAGGAAGAGGAAGAGGAAGAGGAAGAGGAAGAGGAAGAGGAAGAAGAAGAAGAAGAAGAAGAAGAAGAAGAAGAAGAAGAAGAAGAAGAAGAAGAAAATAATTAGTAGTAGCAGTAGCAGCTGACCCCTAGAGTCAAACTAAAATTTCAGAAACATCTACTCCATTTTGGCCCCAAGAAACACTGAAAACAATAAACATAGAAAACTGACTTGGCCTGGAAACACAGAGATATTTCTCTTGGGATTGTTTTCAGTTGCACATTGGGAGCTTTTCTGATAACAACATGAGAGACAAATATTTGTGTGGAAATCCATGTGCAACCTAAGCCCAGAAAGGTGCACACTGCAATTCCTCTATGATGATGGAGATGCCTCTCTCTTCTATCTATCTCTTCTAGAGCCAAGAACTAAGTGAACTGAAGAAACCCAAAGCTCCTTATTATCAAATCCTCGTGTTCTCATTTCACTTTCCTCCTTGCGACATGTTTTCATATTGAGCCACCATTTCTTTTGATCCTCGGGGTGAGCCAAAAATGAGAGGTGGACGGGTGCAATTATTATCAATAATAAAGTGAGTAATACAATGAATTGACTGTCTCAGAGCCACCCACCTGGTGACTGGCATGGCTTCAAAGCCAACTATCTCCTTTCCTCAAACTATGCACATTGCCCTAAGTCGGGCATCCACACCCGAGCACTTTGATCTGTAAGAAATCATTCCACAGGGATCACCGGCACATCTATAGAGAAGACTCCAGATGCTTTAGCCTCAGCTTCCGCTTTCCTCCAGAAAGGTGCCTCACTCTGCACCTCTCAGAAAAGGGGCTCTTTGGGGGAACAGGGTGCCTCTTTCCTTCTGTTCCTTGTGCATCTTGTTTCCACACACGGCCCTGCCATCCCTAGGCTGTCCACTAAGCAGCCACCACCAGCAATAAATGAGGTACATCATCACCCCGGGTACTTAAAATGGAAAACCGAATGAATTCAAAGACAGTTGAATCTAGGTACAGCTGCTGAAAAACCCTTTAGAAGAAGTTGCCAAATCATTTTACTTTGTTGAAATCTCTTTTCTCTCTATTTAAACCCTTCTGAGTTCTAAGAGAAATGTAATTAAAACCATGACTTTCTCTGTTCTAATGAACAGCTTCTGCTGTCTAAGAAAAGAGGAGAGCCTCAATAAGATGCCTGTGGCTATTCCAGCCCTTGGGAGGAGGGAAGGGCCTCTGGCGCCATCCAGACCCATATTGTTTGGAAACTGACCACGCACGTAGGTTGGGATCTGGGCTGGTTATTAAGCTACTGTCTCTCAGTGCCACCCACCCTTCTGTTTCCTGGTTTATCATTCTGAGGCTTGACTCCACAGACAAAATCCTCCTTTGCCATCTGGCTTCCTGTGAGGGTCTGCCAATAAAGGGCGTGAAAGGGAGACTGCAAGCCTGGAGGAAGAAGAAGGGATTTGCTCCTTGCCGCTTGCTTCTTGTGCCGCCAGTCACCTCAGCGATGGCTCTCCAGCCCAGGAGCAGTAGCTGGTTCCGGATCCCTGTTTTCCATATTCCTGCACATCTGATCCAAGCTTCTGGGTTTTAATAACCCCACCTCTTCTCTTTGCTCCGCCAGCCCTAAGGGTGGTAGATGGTTTCCGCAGTCGCTTCATCTTTCTTCAGTTACAGTCCTCCAAATGCCAGTTCAGCAGTTCAATTCCCTAAGTTAAATGATCTCTGTTGAAATAACTAGTATGGTTGGCTCCTCTCTTCCTGGTGAGGCACTGCATTCTGCAATGCAGCTACAGATCAAATTGGTGAAATCTAGTACCTTCCATGATTTCACTGGGAGCATCAGTAGGTGGTCCATGAATAAAGGACTCAGTAAACAACTTGGGGAAATGCTGGACTGAACAAAGATAGCTTCACTTAACTACAGGATTTCCCAGAGCTTTTGACAACCTAATAGATTTGTGAATCCCAAAGACAGAGTGACAGAATCAGGGAATAATGTAAGTGTATAAATCCCTTTCTGAGGATACAAAAATGTCCACTAAATAGTGGTCAAACAGAAAGAATGACTAATTTTGTTAAGGCAGAATCACCAGGTAGGAAGGGATAGGTACAGACTGACAAATATCTAACAACTGGCTTTCCAGGAAACGTGGAAGAGGAGGAAAGAAGCCCTGCCATGTAGCACTTGCTGATTTTTACGATGTGAATACTCCCACCATGCTGATTTCACATTACCAACGTGCCATCACTCAATGCAGACTTGGGAGGAGACACACAATGGGCTTTCAGTGTAGCGTGCCAGGATCTGGGTAGGAGCCAGTCCCAGATCTCTGAGCTTTTATACCCTGACCCCTGAGGGGAAAGACCAAGCCACTTAGAGGGGTGATTTGGAGTGAAGTCCGCAGCTGATCCTTGGTACCAGTCTGAAGTTTCAGAAAGTATGTAATCTGCTCTCTTTGTGATCCCATTTCTTCCTAGGAATCTCATTTCACCTTGTCCTTATGCTGAAATTCCTTCAACTTCTGCCAAAGATATGCTCTTAAGAAATAAATCAAGGAGGGGCACCTGGTGGCTCAGTTGGTTGGGCATCTGACTCTTGAGGTTGGCTCAAGTCATGATCCCAGGGTCATAGGATCAAGCCCCACATCAGGCTCCACACTAACCATGCAGCCTGCTTAAGATTCTCTCTCTCCCTCTGCCCCTCTTCCCTACTCCTGCTCTCTGAAAGAAAGAAAAAGTAAGAAAGAAAGAAAGAAATGGGGAGGGAGGGAAGAAGGAAGGGAGGAAGGGTGGAAGTGAGGGAGGGAGGGAGGAAAGAAGGAAGGAAGGAAGGAAGGAAGGAAGGAAGGAAGGAAGGAAGGAAGGAAGGAATCAAGAACATAAACTTATCTACCCCACTGGGCCAAATGCCTGATGTCCTGGAGTCACATTTTGTTAGGAAGTGAAAAGGGAAGAAAACCTGAGGACAGTGCCTACTGGGACAGGCATCAGAAAGAAGAAAGTAGAAGGAAGGGAACTAACCTCTATCAGGTGTCTGCTTTTTGCTAGATAAGAGGTTCAGAGTTCCCTGAACTTGGAAGGAATAAAATTCACCTTTTTTTTTTTAACTATTCCTTCCTTAACTAATATCTAGCATTTTCTTCATTTCCAAATGTAGGCTGCAAACCCACAATATGGCTTTGTCAACAACAGAGGTCACAGATATTTTCTTTTTTAAATAATTTTATTTTTTTAACATTTATTTATTTTTCAGACAGACAGAGACAGAGTGTGAGCAAGGGAGAAGCAGAGAGAAAGAAGGAGACACAGAATCCAAAACAGGTTCCAGGCTCTGAGCTGTCAGCACAGAGCCTGACGTGGGGCTCGAACTCGTGAACCGTGAGATCATGACCTGAGCCGAAGTTGGACGCTCAACCGACTGAGCCACCCAGGCGCCCCGACAGATATTTTCATGTATTCGTTTGGCGGATACATTAAAATACTATTTATGTGTTTCACTACTAGTTATAGTACTTATAGATCGGCTTGATATTTTCATTTTTAACATTAACAAAGAAATACGTATGGTATTCTATCACAAACTTGCTTTAAAAGTTTTTTGGTAACTGTAATATAATTGGCTTCCTTTATAGTTCTATGTATTTTGTTTTACGAATTTAAAGTGATTGTCCTGAGAAGTACAGTAGGGCTTTATGAGAGCACCAAAAGTATACACAATCACAAAAGGTTGCCAAAGTATTTTAAGTATGTTATTCCACTTAAACCCCAAAATGATGCAGATAGGTTTTCTTGTTCCCCTTCCACTGATGGGAATACTGAGTGTCAGAGAGGTTAAATGACAATCCCAAGCTTATTCTGTCATTACCTGGCAGAACCGGCAACTGAACCTCACAAAAATCAAGATGAAAAAAATAAAAACAAAAAATTGCTGTATAGTTTCTATTTTTTAACATTTGACTAGTTCCATTTGAAAAATACAAATCAATAAGGAAAAGACAAATGTCCCAATAAAACTATTTGTGATTAAAAATGACACATCACGTTGTCCTTACCTATCTGTCTGACAATGGGCACTTAACTTCTTTCCATGTCTAGACTATTGTAAATAATGGGGCAATGAACCTAGGGGTCCAGCTCTCTCTTCCAGATACTGATTTCATTTCCTTCAGATCATACCCAGAAGTGGGTCTGCTGGATCATAGGGTAGTTCAATTTTTAATTTTTTGAGGCACCCCCATATTGTTTTCCATAGTGGCTGCACCCATTTACATTCTGAATTCTTTCTTTGCCAGACAGTTCACAGATCTCCATTTCTTAGGGTCTGTGTGTAGATCTTTATTAGTTTCCTTTGGTTGTGTCATGTTTGGTTGTCGTCATGATTCCTGATTCCTTGCATTGGCTTCTGTGCACTTGAGTGAGCAGTCTCCTCGTCCAGCCTTTACAGGTTCACTTTGGCAGGGACAGTCCTTCACCATAGCTCAGCTTGGGGTCTTGGACGGGTCGGCTGGTAGTGTCTGTGTGAGGGCTGGGCTTGCTGTCAGGGTTTCTAGTTGGGTGAGGCCACTGCCTGTGCTCTGAGGTTAGCTGGGGGTTCCGCTGGCTGGGCTCCCCAGTCAGGTGGGGCCACCAGCTGGGCTCTGTGATCGCCTCTGGTCAGACGAGGTCACAGGCTGTGTTCCCTAGCAGAGCGGTGCCACAGTTGGACTATGTGTTTGGGAAGTCTACGGGCTGGGCTCCACATCACTCCGGGTCAGGTGTGGTCTCAGGGTGTGCTCCCCAACTGGATGGTACTGTTGGCTGGACTCCACATTCAGGCAGAGCTAAAGGCAGGGCTTCACAGTTGGACGCCCCGTCCAACTACCTGTGCTCTGCAATCAGGTGGGACGATAGACTGTGCCCTGAAGTTGGTGGGGGCCACAGGCCAGGCTTTGCGATCAGACAGACCCATATCCGTGCTCTGCTTTTGGGCAAGGTTGCTGTCCGGGTGCCCCAGTCGAGAGGTGCCTCTAGCTAAGCCTGCTATTAGGTGGGACTAGAGACTTTGCTATGTAACTGAGTGGTCACTGTCTGGGCTATCCACCCAGGGGAGGCCTCGGGCTGTGTTCAGCAATCAGGCAAGGCCATGGGCTAGGCTCTATTGTGAGGCAGAGCTGAAGGCTGGGCTCCGTGGCCAGGTGGTACCATAGGCCATGTTCACATGTGTGACCAGAGGCTACGTTCATCAGCCGGGCAGGGGTGCTGGCTTGGCTCTCCACCCAAGTGGGATTATGGGATGAGCTCTGTGGCTACCCAGGTTCCCTGTGCAGCATTCCTGGTTGGTTGGGACTTGCGTCTATACTCAGTATTTGGATGGGGTTAAGAATCTGGTTCCTTGCCCAAGTAGGACTGTAGAGCAGATTCCTTAGATGGTCAGGCTCATTGACTGGGGACCCAAGTCAGGCAGAACTGTCAAGCAAGTTCCCTGACCAGACGGGGGCACCAGCTCAGCTCTGTAGATGGACAGAGGCACTAGATGGGATCTCTGTTCAGGTGCCATGGCAAGCAGGAATGCAGTCTGCCAACATCTGGGCACTGGTTGCTGTAAGTCCCAGCCTCTTCCTCCATCACTATCTGATCCACGGTGGTCAAGATTCCCCCAGTGATCCTGTAGAATCTCCCAGGGACCCCCATGAGGCGAGATCCAAGTGGGCCTCTCCAGAAGTGTCCCACAATGCTGGGGTGGCTGGATGTCCACTGGGGGTCTCGTTCCCACAAAAGCTATAGGCCTGGAGAGGCCCTCTTGGTATGTGGCTGTGCTGTCCTGGGGGACGGGCAATGCAGTCAGAGTGCAGACGCTCTTCTTGTCCTCCGAATGCAGTCATTCCCATTCCCAGTCTCTGAGATCCAGGGGTTCTGGGATTTTCACAATGGTGTCTCGCCTACGGATGATGGCTACGGAGGCTTCTCATGGAAGGGACAAAGGTCAGGAATGACCTATGTTGCCATCTTGATGGTGTCACTCCTCTACAGGAAACTAAAAATCTTCCATCATGATACTGCAGTGCATCCTTCCCTGATTTATAACTGCCCGGAGATAAGGCTGTTCAGACAGTCCGATGCATTTATTCAACAAATGAATATGGACCGTGTTGGCTAGTCAATATTCTGTAACTTGCCTGCGTTAGCTGGTTATTTTCCTCATCATCCTTAAAAGAAATATCAAGAGATTGAGTCTCAGATTATTCTTCTGTGGTTTGATAAATTTTTCCAAGGAGTTACATTCAAACATGTTTGCTACTTAACATGTTACGACATATAGTTCACACACAAACACATGTGTGCACGTATATACGATCACGTGGAAATGCTTTATGTGGCCTCATTTGAATCATTCAAGGTATTAAGCATTATGTTACAGACAGGAAATATCCACATTGGACTCTTGGTTGTGAGACTGACATTCACTGAGTAAAAATGAATTTGGGTTTTACTAAATAAAAAAATTGCTTTATAAAGAACCATAGTTAGGATATGCTTAAGCAAGACCACAAACTATTTACCACTTAAATTAGGGTTTCAAAATGACCAGAACTGTGACAGAGAAAAGCCCACAGGAAGAGGTCATGCCTGGAGGCTTTTTGTTTTTGTTTTATTGGTTTTTAAATGGACATTTTTAAAGAGATTTAAAATACAGATTTTAGAAATGATGCGGTTACTGACGCTGACAAGGTCCAGAGTTTTCCACAGGTGCAGTGGCTGGAAAGATGAGTAAGGACTGTAAGCTACAACAGAGGAAATGACAATCGGAAGATATCCAGAAACCCAGAGGATAAGGTGTTTGAAGTTTTGCGCAGAGACTTGCTGATGTTACACATAATATTTGGGGTTAGAAGAACGGGCTCGTGGCTCCAGCTCTGCCTTTTGGCTGTTTAACCCTTTTTCTCAGCTATAAGACAGCAACAGCGGTGGTGATGACAGTGATGTCTGACAATGAAGTTGATGATACTGGCGGTGACGGCAAGGGTGATGAGTCACTCACCTACTTACAGCCCCAGGATTTACTAAAGATCATTTATGTGAGTGCATTTGAAAACTATAAAGCTCGATATAAATGTAAGGTATTGCTTTCATAGCTTGAGAAGAAGTGACTTCTGGGTCACAGTATCAGCCAGGATTCAACCAGAGAAACAGAACCAGTGGCAAATATATACTAAGAGATTTACTGCAAGAAATCACCTCACGAAATTATGGGGAACAGCCAGGAACATCCACAGATGGGGCCAGAGGAGAGGCAGGCGGCACCCTCAGGCATGAGCTGAAGAAGCCTACAGGCAGAATTTCTTCTTCTGGAAAGACTCAGTTCTGCTCTTAAGGCTGTTCCTCTGGTTGAACCAGGCCCATCCAGGTTACTTGAGTAAAGCTCCAGAACCGTTTCTTAGTGAACAGGAACAAAACTGCCCCCTACCTATCTAGCTCACTGATAGTGCACAGGAGTTGGTCACCTCCCCTGAGGCTGTGTGTGATTATAATTGGTGTGATTACACTACAGTTCCTTAAAAATAATCCTTATTTAAACACGGTTTTAAAATGTGTCACTACCTCCAGTCCGTCATCCAAGTGGACACCTTCCCGGGATCCTGGAACTAGGTTCCGTTCCCTTGCTTTCCCCTTGGCGTTCAGAGCAGAACAACTGTGTTGAGGTCTCAGGGTTTCCTGAACCAATTCAGCTTCTTAATACTGACATTTAAATCAAACACCTTCAGTACATGGCTGAGCCGTCTCCTTCATGAAGGAGAAAAATACCCAACACATATCATGAGTGTCACATAAACGAAGATTTGAAAGATTCACATCATAGGTGAACAATTTCCAAAATAAAGATTTCTTCTGCACGTAATAACAGTGCTTTGGAATTTTGTCAAAACTGTATCTTACAAGGATGTTCTCGGGGCCAAGAAAAGTAATTGCAAATTCACCACGCAGTTTGAGACAAATTCAGTGATTCAGCCTAAGAAAATACTTTTGCTGTTTGCAGAGGATTGCATCTGGGAGGATCCTGGGTTCAGCGGTAGTTAGAGTCAGGCATTAACAGCCCTTTATAGGCAGAGCTAAAATAATGCTACAGCTGATGATAGAGACAGCTTGGTGAATTCTCGAGAATGCCAGTCTCCCCAAATAGAACTTCATTAACCTGCCCAATTTCCATTGGGTCAGATCACATCACCTATTTTCTACTCATCAACTCCCAGCCAGCCAACCTACTGAATATCATGAAATGTTTAAATATCTCCCTTGCTTGTGTCCTATAATTTAACTCCATCTTTCTCCTCTCTCTCCTTTCCTTATATACCTCATCCCCAATGAAAGAGCAGTTGGTCTTAAATATTTTAATCAACAACAGTCTTTGGATGCCGACTGTGTGCCAGGTCCTTTAATAATAGGCTGAGATTACAGCCTATATGAAAGGTCAAATAGAGCTGAGCAGGGGGTGGGAAAGCTTCATGGAGACGATGACACTCGAATTCCTCCTTGAAGATGAGGAGGTGCCTTCCACACACAGCTGATGGTCAGTGAGTATTTACTGCGTGTCCTAAATTGGGGAAGTACTTCGTGTGTTTTGGGAAAGAAGCATAATTACCCTCACTTAGAGCGACTTGTTTTTAGGTCACATCTAGTCTGGAGTGACACCGACAGTCACTAGAGTCCACGAAAGACCTCACAGTGTGGATGTAGGTAAAAGCAGGGATGAGGAGCATCGTCCAGGCCAAGCAGCAAACAGCAACCAAGAAGAAGCAGAGCACCAAAGAGCATGGTCAACTGGCAAGCAGTGCTGAACATCTTAGGAGTCCTGTTCTCTTGAAAATCAGGAGTAAAAATTCAGCAAACCTTTCAGGCCTTTCGAAACCGTGCAATGTACCTGTGATTCAACTGAGCTGATATTTCCCATTCCTGTGGTTTTTCTCAGACCTTCCAACAGCCTGGTAATCCCAGAGTTGACATATCCATATCATTTTATGGAAGCCAGCCTCCAGGAAACAATCCTTAAGAAGAGACACAGTGTTTTATGGGTATTTTGTGTCCCTTGAGTACTAAGCCCAGAGATGGAAACATAACACACTCAATACATGCTACTTAATTGATGAACTTTTTGGCCAATACTTTGCTGCTGGGATTTAACACCATATCTGACTTCCAAGGAAATGGTCACTTGGAAACATTACCTAGCCAAATGAAGATAACCAGATATTAAGTTCAATGCATAGAATTAGGATGTAGAAGAGTTAGGCTTTGATTTTAGATAATTTGCTCTTTTCCAAAAAGTGCCCTAGTGATAAAACCAAAATTCTACCTCCCAAGTCGGATTTAAATCCAACCACTAATTAAATTGATTTTCTTTATTCTTACCCCCATTTATTCGTTGGTTCCTAGCACTAAGGAGTCATGATTTAGGGATGAGCAGAGGCCATTAAGCTGATGCAAAGTCACGAAGGTTAAAGAACATTTCGGAACTACAACAGGACCAAATCTCTTCGGAGAAGTGGAAGGCAGATGAGGTAAGTAGATACTATCAAATAAAGAATCTGCTGTGAAGCTCAGAACATGGCCAGCATGAAAACAGTTAAAACATTTTTTTTCCACAGTACTTAACCTTGTACCTTAATAAAGTTCAGAAATATTAGAAAATCATTTTGGTTGTGATAGGGTCTAAATAAGGGTGTGACAAAAATTTCCCCCAGAAAAACTTAGGGAGCTATATTAGTTTGCTGGGGCCGCCGTAACAAAATACTGCACACTGGGTGACTTAAATGTATTTTCTTACAGTTCTGGAGACTAGAAGTCCAAGATCAAGGTATTGGCAGGTTTGGTTTCTCATGAGGCCTTCCTCCTTGATTTGCAGGTAGCCACCTTCTCACTGTCTTCACATGGCTTCTTCCTGTGAATTCATGTGCCCCTGGTGTCTCTTTATTTTCTTACAAGGACACTAGTGCCATAAAGTCATGCCCTTCTCGGGACAGCCTGCATCTGGTGACTGAGAGAGGAAGGTGTAAAGGCCCAGCCATTTCAGCCCAACACGGGGTATTTGTGAGTAGCACTCAATCCAGAGCATCCAGCCTGCCATGTTGGCTGAGGCTTGTCAGGCCTGCAAATCATGCAAAGCAGCTTCAATTCTCAGTCAACCTAATCCTGCCCTCCGTGGTGTTGATCTTTAATAAATATCTTGCTCTCCAAACTCCATCTCCACTTCTCAAGGACCCAACCTACCACAAGTAGCTCTGCAAGAAAATACGCTTAAATAGCAATTTTATGTCCAGCCAAATTGTCACTCAAACGTGAAGGCTGAGTATTGAATCATGCAAGATTCATAGAGTTACCTCCTCATGTCCCCTTTCTGGGAAAGAAAAATTACTAGAAAATATGCTTTAGGAGACAAAAAAAAAAAAAAAAAAGGCCAAGAAAATGGAAACCATGAAAACAGTAGGTCCAAAGCCACAAGCACATTAAAGAGGAAAACCAGACCAGAGATACAACTGTGCAACAGGCCGTGAAAAGTAAAAGGTCCCAACCAGAACATTAAGCTAGAGTATCAGGAGAAAACTCTTCACAAAAAGGTAGATTCATATTCGACAGGTAATGCGATCAAGTGAGAAAAATCTTTGTAAAGTGGTAATGGGATTGTGTTTCAATAAGAAAAAGAAAAGAAAATTAGAAACTTTAGACACAACATCTGTATGAATAAAATACATACATAAAGCCCATTTAAAATGTCATTGTTTTGAGAAGCTGAAGTGAAAAGAAGTTCTTATTTTAACACTTTGAAAGCTTATTTTGAAAAGCCCAAATCTACACGACACAGGATTCATGTCATTTCCTCCTCCCAGAAGGCCACTCTGCTTGATCTTGGGGTGAATAATATGTAATCATAACATTGCTAATGACCCGTAGAGATGCTTGAATTTTCAATTCAATCTACGGGCAAAGCAAGGAAAGCTTAAGCATATTTATAAAATAGAATGAAAAAGTAATAAGCCTTGACGATATTTAACGATGTAGTTGGGAGATCATGAGAATTGCAAGGAGGAAAAGTGAAAGGAAGTTCAGGCTTCTAATTTCATCTTCTATCTCTCAGAATGGTGAGTCCAATTTGTGTAAATTTGATGGATCAAGATGAAGCGCTTGAAGTATACTTTTAAAAATTATTCATGTGCCCACAGAAGAACCCACCCAATAACAAAAGAGTGGGTTGAGAGGAGGGAAGGTGGCGGGGAGGGGGGCAGTGACACAGGTCTTTTTTTTCTTTTTGATCATGCAGAACAGAGAGTCTGCAGCTAATGTTTAAAATTAATCATTGGAGAAATAAAAGTGTCACATTCTATTGAGAATTTTGAAGATAACTGTTGGAAGAATCAAAAGCAAGAAGAACCTACCTGCGGACGTGAGTCAGAGGAACGCAGGGACGGGTTAAGGAACGGGTGCTTTTCACTGTATGCCTCTCTGCACCTTTCGAATTTGACTCTCCACATGCAGAAATATTTCACCTGGCTTCTGCTCTCCCTCTGCCCCCTCCGTCAGCCCCTCCCTATTCATGACTGTCTACCTGAACTCTCAGGTTTCCTTCACCTTCAAAACACAGTTTCCTCTTTACGTCTACCTGTTCCACACAGCAGAACCCTCGGACTCAGGAATAAGGTGGCTCAGCCCTCCATCGTTCCGTTTTCTGGGCACTGGCCTCTGCCTGATGGGAGGGGGACAGGTGGTAAAGTCTTATCTCCCCAGCTGGCTTGACTAACTTCCTCCACGTACCTAGAAATTCCAGCAGCATTGAACATGCATGGGTCAATGCAGACTTTTTGAGTGCCCTGAGCCACTCACTAGCCATGTGACCTTAAGCAGGCCACTTTACCTCCCGCGGTCTCCATTTTCTCTTCTGTGAAATGAATGCATCCAAGGCCCAAATTCTGAAAGTCAACCAGGTTTTGGAGTCTCCAAGGTTTGGAGTCTCCAACCAAGGCTGGGATTCTAGAAGGCTGCCTGGCCCAGCTCTACATCCTAACAGCCCCCAAGCTCGTGGTCCAGCAGTGCAGCCCTGGAAATCCAGGAAGGAAACCACCCGCTTCCTCCACCCCTGGCAGGTCTGACCCAAAACACACGATGACGCCTCTGGCCAGTTCTCTCCTGATCCTCACCTCATGTCCAGATTTTCTCTTTACCTGCTTCCTAGGACTCTGTTCCCCAGGCTGTCCCTCCTTCCCCGGCCACTATGTAACAAGACGTGGGTGCCAATGCATTTTTGTCCCATGCCATGGGCCAGTAACAGGGTCACCCCTAAATTAATTAAATTAAATTAAATTAAATTAAATTAAATGTATTTTTCAAGCCATGAGAACTGTAATAAAACACCCATCGAAAGAAACCCACAAGTGATGTGCTCAATGCATAATCTGTATTATCTTTAAAGGTCAAAAATCAGTTCTCGGTGAGGAAGGAACGATCCGTGTGGAACTAAATCTCCACCAGCCAATGAGGACCAGGAAAAGGGGGCTGGCATGCCATCAAGGAGTAATTTGGCCCAGAGAGCTCATTGCCCTGGCAAATGAGAATTAGAGTCTAATTATCCCATTGGCAGGTTTTAGAAACTTTTAAAATAATACTCTCTACAACTGTCACAGTGTCAAAACAATTATTTGCCTGATTGAGCAGGTGTCAGGCATTGTAAAGTGTATACGTCCTTGTAAAATTAAATGAGAAACTTTCAGAAATTGGTGTAAGCTGGGGCCCCTAATTATAGCCTATACAGATACCTGAAGTCAGGAAGTGAAGAGAGAAGAACTCTGATTTTCCTTTCGCTTTTTCTTTTCCCTAAGGCACTGAATTCTAAGCACACACACAGTAAAGGTAGAATGTGCCACTTGAACTCCAGGGAGGGATTCCGAGCCCTTTCGCCTATCATTCTTGCCTTGGAGCCACGGTCGGTCCTTAAACATGTATCCATTTGGTCTGCACGGTCTGTAGGCTTCACCTGCATGGTCTCCCTTGGTCCTCCACAGCAGCCCTGCACGTTTAGCCAGGCAGCGTCTTTGCCCCGTTTTACAGACGCAAAGCCGAGTGGTGTTTCACGTCTCCTAATCCCAAGACACCCGCTCTTTCTCCCACACGACTCCCTGTGCGACTGCCTTTCTTCCTGGCCCAGTAAGTAAACCTTCGCTAGAACTACCTCAGGGCTCACCCTCCCATTGCTGTTTCTTGGACTCTGAGACTCTTAGACGGATGGGTAGGAAAGAAAACGGGCGCCACCACCGGCACGACGCCCCTTGAGCTAGTCACAAATAACAGACGCTGAATTACTGGTGAGTGATTGGTTGACTGAAATAATAACACCAGGAAGGGTAACCCCCACCCCCCCAAACTGAAGGAGCGGTCAACTCAACCAGTGTTCATTAGTAGTCGACTACAGACGAGGCATGTGTGCATTCAGGCTTGTTGCACATGAAATAAAGCAAGATTTCTGCCCTAGGGACTCTGGCGCTCGAAAAGACAGGAACGGTACTTTCTAAATATAATGGCGGCTCTCGCGAAGGTACGACACGCTAAAATGTCAAAGGGGAGAGGGAAATATTCACAGCTTGTTGCCAAGGGACTCCTCCTCTTCTCCATGGCTATCGAGTACCCCCCACGTTTGCGACAACCTTCGCAATTCTACAAGAACAGAAGTGACCCCCGCCCTGGGTTGCCACAACCCTCAGAGGCATCTTTAGGTTCCAAAGGCAAGGAGTGGGGATCGATCACAGATTAGTGGGTGCAGGGGGCACCCTACCAGAGCCTCTTCACCCGGCGGTACCATTATCCCCCAGCCACCGGGAGTGTCGGCTGTCAGTGAGCTCCAGCTGGCCCCTCGCGTCAGAAAATTGCCCTTGGCAGATGAGACCTCCTGGCCTGAGGAGCCATGTCATCACCCCCAGGGACGGCCCACAACAGATGACTCAGAAGGGTTCAGTCGGCTTCTTGGCCTCAAGGTGGGGACCGCTCAGTGGCGTGGTTTATGCTCCAGACTCCCCCGTGGATCGGGCCAAGGCTGAGTTTCCTGAGACCACAAACTTATTCGCCCTTCCCTTTTCCCGCCTGCCCCCCCTGCCTCCTCCAGGCTTGTCCTAATAGCCTCCCTTTCATAAATCCCAGGTATGCAAGTCACGGTCTCGGGTTCTGCTTCTTAGATCTAAGACTCCTACCTGCTCTTTTGGAGCCCCATTTCTTCACCTGTGAAACCCTGGCAATTCATCACAAGTGGTGGCGAAAACCGGGGAGGTGATGTCACTCAAGTGCCTTGCAAATTCCTGCGCTCCGTAAATCACAACAAGGATTTTTCCTCTTTAGTCACATTTAAGAGAATCTCAGGTCTCCGGGATTATAGGACAAAGAGGGCCCGGGCAGCATCGGCTGGCCACAGGGACTGAAGAACCAGAAGTAACCAGAAGTTTGTAAATGTGGGAGAAGCCGGACCGCCCAGAGTACCGGGGACGGGTCAGGACTTGCTCCAGCAAAGTGCATTTTGTCCCCAGTTCACCACAACGGGGGCGGGGGGGCGGGCAGGGCACCGGTCGAGGACCTGGCGTGGGGGGAGCAGGTGGCAGGGGCGGCAGGGTGCCCCTGGAGGAGTCTCAATTCAGCACGTTGGCAGGTTAGCTGTGCCGTTCACCTTTGAGGCAGAAGGGCAAATGGATTGCGCCCCGGATGAAACGGCTTTCTCTGAAATATTGCTTCCTGACTCCACCGTTTCATCGGCCCCGGCTGCGGCCTCCCTCCACCTTCTCCTTTCAGCCTGGCTTCCCACCATCGCTGCGGGGCGAGCCCGAGCCGAGGAGGGCACCTGGCTTTTGTGGCAGCGCTTCAAAGCTGGAGGCCAGGTGTGTTTCTAGGATTTAATTAAGCTGGAAATGAAATCCAGCCCCGGAGTGGCTCGTCGCCTCTATTATCACATTTCTTACCGCTTGTCAGGCCACGGCGGCACTGGGTCTTGAAAAGGAACGGGCGGGGCTGCTTCCCAGGCACGGGCTCGGTGAATCCATTTCACGCGGCATTTCGGGTACCTTCTCCCCTTTCGGCAGGATGGCAAAAAAATCCCAGCATCCCCGGAGCCTCCTGGGGGAAAGAATTGCCTTTAAAGGAACAAAAGGAAACCGCGGTTTGAAATCACACGTTATTTCAAATATATTGTCTTATTATACTATACTATAATATGGGCCAGCCATAAAAATGTAGAGAATTAAAAACATGGAGAATTAAAAATCACACGTAACCTTGCCAGCTACGTAGATATAGCCGCCGTGAATATCATGGTCTCCTTCCTGCCAAGTGCTGGTGCGTGTTCAGGGCTTAGTGTGGAGGCAGTGAGAGACAGAAAGGAGTCCTTTCTTGAGGATGGGAAGAATCTGATCACACAGGGGTTGCGATTCACTGTATAATCCCTTTTTATTATTTATGTATATAGTCACTAACGTTAATTCATACAGGACACAGGATTCACTGAGACGAGAGCCCCCCCCCTCCTTTTGCAAGCAAACTAGAACCAAGGAAAACAAACAAGAAAACACAAGACTTCAAAGAATTTCCGGGCTCAGTAATGCCACAGACTATCGCACCGCAGTCCTGTTTTCTGTGCCTAATAAAATATTCTGTAGTCGCTCAGATTAATCAAATGAGATGAGGGGATTTGCACACTGCTGAGCACTGAGAAAGGGGCTTAACGGTCTCCCAAAGTAATATCGTTTGACATCCGGAGCTGTTAGACTGCATCAGTAGAGGGTATTCACTCCGTGGCCTGATTTGTGTCCGGCGGGTGGCAGTCCCCTTGGCGTCCCCTTAGTGCGGCGAGGGCTGGCAGCTACAGGGCACTGACCTTTCTCACTCTGGAGATGTGATTGCTTTCACACTGATCACACAGAAACACTTAGCAAATCTCAGACTGTTAACTCCATCTCACATCGGCAATGCTGGCATTTTATGATTATCATCCAGCTGAAAACTCACTAAGAGGGGGAAGCCGCACCGAATTAATGACTTCCGAGGTAGCGATGTAGTCAGTTTGCATGCAACTAGTAAGCACCACTTGGGCCGAGGGCAAAAGTCACAAAATCACGGACTGTCGAGAAAAAAATGGAACGTCAAGAGCTTCTCATCCAGCACCCTCATTTTACGAGTAAAGGAAACCAGGGACCAAAGAGGAGGAGGTATTTTTTTTTTTTTGCAAGGTCACAGAGCTAGCAGGGGGTAGTGGCTTTCCACCTGCATGTTAGTAGCATCAGATCGTAAATGGAATACTGCATGTATAACTACAACATGCATGAAACATCTAAGAAAGCAGCACCATGACTGAAACGGGTTGGCATCCAAAGCTTTGCCCTTCCTTTGCCATCTCAGCTATGAGATATCTTGGAAAGCCCTGAATCTCCAAGAAGCATAAATTAAAACCACCTTCCCTTAGCATTCTGGCTCCAGGAACATTTCTTGCACCTCCAAATATTCTTTATATAAACAAATAATTTGTGTTAGACTGATAAATAATTTAAATTGTAAAAGTGTGATCTCATAGTCTCATTTGCAAAAGGAAGACATTAATGATATCTGCAACAGCAAGGGAAATATCCATCAGAAGTTGAACAGACAATGAAAATGAGTAGACACTCTAGTAACCGCTCCCAGCATCAATGCTAGCCATGGTCCACTGTAGATGCTGTGTGGTTTTGGAGGAACTAGCCTCAGCCCCAGCCCCAACCCCAGGAACGGTTCGGGATTGGCCTTAAACCAATTAGCTGTGGGTAACCACTGAACTGGTAAACGTCAATAGTTGACTCAGATCCACTGAGTAAGAACAAACACTGACTTTGACTTGGGCAAAGCAAACAAAGTTTACAAATTGAAGGATACAAAAGGAAGTCAAGGTGGTAAAAACAAACGGGTGGTTGCCAGAGGAGAGGGTGGGGGGGGGGGTGAAATAGATGAAGGGAATTAAGAACTACCAATTTCCAGTTATAAAATAAATAAGTCACGGAGATGAAAAGTACAGCAGAGGAAATACAGTCAATAATGTGGTAAAAACATTGTATAGAGACAGATGGTAACTATACTTATTGTGCTGAGCATTACATAATGTATAGAATTGTTGAATCACTGTGTTGTACACCTGAAATTAATATAATATTGTATGTCAACCACGCTCCAATAAAAAAAAAATTAAACAATACAGCAGAGAGGTCGACAATATTCTCCAAAGAACTTGTAAGCTTCCAGGTTACAATAATTCTAAACAATAGCCCCAGAGTTACAGATCATAAATTTGAGAGTAAGGTCGCATCAGACATCTAGACAGCCAACTTCCCCCTCCATAAATAAGACTGGAACTGTTCTGCAGTTCACCTAGTCTGAAGAAGTTTTGGGACTTCTTCATCTGGATCAGTTACACACCATCACTTTCAAGATTATATAACTGAAGGGTATGACCCAGAGCAATGTACTTGGACGCAAATATAACTCTATTAGTACTTCTCAGTCTTCCCAGGCTAACATAACCCCATCTGCTGGATGTCTGAACCAAGGACTGGCAAATCAAAACGGGGCTCAGTAACCCTATCCTTAGGAGTCAGGACTACTTAGGAGTCAGGCCTACTCGCCATTAAACCAGTTATATTCTTGCAGTGTAATTATACCTCATGGCCGGAATGATTGGTTCAATGATAGACATGTGCCCTAATTGGTCCAATTAGAGGAATGTTCTCCTGAAGAACATTTTGTTTGACAGTTTAGGTACAGAGAGTCTTTCCCAGGGATATTCTCCAACAAGCATTAGTTGTCTCTTATCCTGTCTGCCTTCCTAGAGCCACAAAGGGATTCACCTACTCTGTGCCATGGCCTGTGTTAGGCAGTGGGCTAAACAGAATTTCTGCTCTCTAGGAAGTCACCTCTTACCAAATATTGACAGCAGCAATGAAGTTAGAGGGGTCTGCAAGTTATTTTTCAATACTTCAAAAGGTCCAAGAGAAAAAAATAATCACATCTTTAACCAGAATAAGACTACACTGTGTGTGGGGCTCTGATTACTTGTGAATGGGGTAACACTGGTTATTCCAAAATGATAAATTCTGACTGAAAGTTAGAAATGGAAAAATGTGGTGGGCACAGCATAATATACAGAACTGTCGATTCACTATGCTGCATACCTTCTGAAACTAATGTAACATTATACATCAAGGACAGATAGATAATAAATAGATAGATGATAGAGATATATACATATGTATACATCTATATATATACATATATATTCTTTAAATATTGAAAAAAGAAATGGAAAAATAAATTTAAAGCTAATGAATTGTGTTTTTATGGTAGGAAACCCTCCAATAGAGAGAGATTTTGTAGTGAAAAAAAAAGGATAAGGAGAAAGAGGGGGAGGAGGAGGAAGGAAGGAAGGGAGGGAGGGAGGAGGGAAGGGAGGAAGGAAGGGAGGGGAGAAGGAAGGGAGGGAGGGAGGGAGGGAGGAAGGAAGGAAGGGAGGGAGGGAGGAAGGAAGGGAGCGAGGGAGGGAGGAAGGAGGGAAGGAAGGAAGGAAGCAAGGAAGGAAGGGAGAGAGGAAGGAAGGGAGGGAGGGGGGAAGGAAGGAAGGAAGGAAGGAAGGAAGGAAGGGAAGGAAGGAAGGAAGGAAGGAAAGAAGGAAGGGAGGGAGGGAGGGAGAAAGGAAGGGAGGAAGGGAGGAAGGAAGGGAGGGAGGGAGGAAGGAAGGAAGGGAGCGAGGGAGGGAGGAGGGAAGGAAGGAAGGAAGGAAGGGAGGAAGGAAGTAAGGAAGGGAGGGAGGGAGGAAGGAGGGAAGGAAGGAAGGAAGGAAGGAAGGAAGGAAGGAAGGAAGGGAAGGAGGGAAGGAAGGAAGGAAGGAAGGAAGGAAGGAAGGAAGGAAGGGAAGGAGGGAAGGAAGGAAGGAAGAGAGGAAGGAAGGAGGGAGGGGGGAAGGAAGAAAGGAAGGAAGGAAGGAAGGAAGGGAAGGAGGGAAGGAAGGAAGGAAGGAAGGAAGGAAGGAAGGAAGAGAGGACGGAAGGAGGGAGGGAGGAAGGAAGGAAGGAAGGAAGGAAAGAAGGAAGGAAGGAAAGAAGGAAGGGAGGGAGGGAGGGAGGGAGAAAGGAAGTGAGGAAGGAATTACATGGGACAGGGTGGTACATCAACCTATAAATCAATCACTTGTACACTTGCTCAGGTGTCCTAAACTTCACTCTTCTGAACTACTTCATTCTCACCTCTCCTGACTTGCCAGAAAAGCCACCTTGAAAATACCCAGAAACGGGATGCTAATAAACGTGAATAAATAGCTCCATTTTCCCTCTACATCACAAGAACAACATCATTTGAAATGTATATACTGAGCTCTCAGAGGAGGTGCTGCATTAGTTTCCTGGAGCTGCCATAATAAATTATCGCAAACTGGGTGACTTAAAACAACAGAAGTTTCTTCTCACGCTTCAGGAGGCCCGAAGTCTGAAATCAAGGTGTCAGTGGGGCTCACCTGCAGTGAAGGCTCCCGTGGGGAATCCTTCAGGGCCCTCCAGCTCCTGGGGGCTCCTAGAGTTCCTTGGCCCGTGGCAGCCTAACCCCACTCTCTCTATGTGTCCTCACACGGCCTTCTCTGTGTATCTCTCTGTGTCAAATCTCCCTGTCTTTTCTCTGGCAAGAATACTTGTAAGACATAATCACTCTAAATCCAGGATGGTTTCATCTGAAGGTCTTTAACTCAATTGCACCTTCAAAGATGCTTTTTCAGATAAGGTCACACCACAAGTACCAGGGCTTCGGACTTGGATATACCTTTTTAAGGGACACTACTCAAGGTACCAGGTTGGTGAACGCGTACTCCTGATGCTTTGACATCCATATTTCTGACTGCATGAGGAAATCATCACCCAAACCGACACCAGCCCCTCCACAGCAGTACAACTGAAACTAAACGCATTCTTTTTCCTCCCCCAATGTGTTTAGCTCCCTGAATCTCATTGAATCGGTTGCTATGCTCCATTTCACTCCTTCAGTTTCTCTCGCATCCACTTCCTTCACCGTCCTACAGCCACCATTTCAGGTGTTGGTGTCCCTTCCGTGCACCAACCTGAGAGTTGGCCTCCCTGACTTTGGCTTCACCATCCCCTGCCCCTACTCCAACTTCCTCACTGCTAAGGATTAATTTCCTAAAATAACAACCTGTTCAAAACCCAACAGTGGCTTTCCCCATTCATCGCTTCTCAAACATCCCAGGTGCCACAAGGAGCATTTAAGCTGCTCAGATGCCACCCCACTGCAAGAAACACTCTGTAATCCCCCCAAGTAGAAGTCGCCTCTTCTCTGAATTCCCATAGTTGCTACTCTTCGCCTGATGTTATTTTAATAGTTGGTCATTTGGGGCAGCAATCTACAGTTCTTTCCATCAGAGACTCACCTTTGCATCCCTAGCAATGGCCACATATCGAGTCATTTGTTGGCCACTTCCTGGATTTATCTCCATCCCTGCTGCTCTAAGAACTAATGCTCACTCTTGGATTGGGCCCTGGCATGATTCTGCCTTCTCCACCCCACCATAGTTGACCAGACATGGACAAAGTTGGGAGAATCAGATGTTCTTCCTTGGACTAAAAATTGAGGCTGAGACATTACAGTCCCTCCAGGAATTGCTTATTTATTTATTTTTTTTTTTTTATTTTTTTTTTTCAATTTTTTTTTTTTTTAATTTATTTTTGGGACAGAGAGAGACAGAGCATGAACGGGGGAGGGGCAGAGAGAGAGGGAGACACAGAATCAGAAACAGGCTCCAGGCTCCAAGCCGTCAGCCCAGAGCCTGACGCGGGGCTCGAACTCACGGACCGCGAGATCATGACCTGGCTGAAGTCGGACGCTTAACCGACTGCGCCACCCAGGCGCCCCAGGAATTGCTTATTTAAACAAAAGAGGAATTTCTTTTCATTCACGTTCACACCAGTGTGGTCAGTGGACCTGTTTGTCACCGGGCCACCACAAAATGAGTACAGAAATTGAGAGTATACATTTAAAAACTTTTGTAAGAATTCGACAGTCATTGGATATCTTTGACTTTAATAACTTAAAATGTAAGAACTGTGTATTTTGCATTTATTTTTATTTTCTAATAATTGATCCTTAATGACATTGTTGAAATAAGTTGACTCACAAAAACTTACCGAAAAGTCAGTGTTTCCATATACCCTGTGTCCCGCATCCCCCAATTATAGCATCTTATTTAACCATAGTACATTGTCCAAACCAGGAAATCAACTCTACTGTTTCATTTGTATTATATTCTACAAATACCCACGTTTGACACATTAGAATGTTTAAAAAACAAAACAAAACTGGCTATTCACCACAGATAATTTGGAGGAAGCTTGTTTACATAACCTTTTACAAAAATAATTAAAGGTAGCAACAGAAAATGCCAAAAAGAGTGGAAATGCCACAGGCTTGAAACCAACCAATTTGATCAAGCCCCCACCTACCCCCAGTGTAGCTGTGGAAAACTTCCATACCTAGAAAGGGGGTTAATAATTACTAACTAGAATACGGAGATAGTAGATATACTGTATCACAGAACTACAAGGATCAGAGACATTTTTAAAATATTTTCAAACATAAGCCAGTGTTGTTTCTACACTACTAAAATTATATTTATGTCCAACTTATGTGTGCATCGTATTAATTCATAGATTGTGTCCCAATGTAGCACAATGATTAAGAACCCTTTATTTTACAAGTTCTAGATAATTTTCAAACCCCTTCCACATGCATTATAAACCTCTTTCATTTTTATAAAGGTGGTTTTCCCAGTTTTACCCATGAAGCTTAGGACTGTGGAGAGGCCTGTGCTGAGTCAAACAGCCAGGATGAGAGTCGAGGGAGGAACTCAGGCCCTCCTTCCCAGAACAAGCTACTTTTCACTCCACCCCTGATGCCCTCTCAACCCTTCAGTAACCCGATAACCCGAGGGAAGAAAAAGATAATTTGTGCAGATCTTACAAGTTACATTGCTAACTTCAAGAGCTAGTTACAAAAAAATACTCAGTGTTTTATGATAGTCGGCCTTTGTCACATATGCTTTCTTTTCATTTATATGTAACTGTGTCCTTTCTTTCCCTTTCCCAAAAGTGGCACCATAGAGGTTGCTAAGCAATTGTCCCTGACAGGGTCTCAGCGCCTGTCAATAAAATGGAATATTCTCCCATTCTCTCTTCCATTTTAGTGCTGAGGAGGGTGTCAATCAAAGAACATCAGTAAATGCTGGCTTTTGAGAGAAGGCAGAGAGGCCCTGACAGGCAGGGAATAAAAGATGACTATTTTTAAACTAACTAACAAGTCCTTTCTTAAAGTAAGGCAGTTGAGTAAGAGGCAGACAAGTTTCACTACTCCACTTTTCTGGGAGGCGAAAGGGCTTCTTCAGGTCAGGCCACCATCTTGATTTGAGAGGGATGTCTTGTTTGTCTGGAGAGCAATTTTCAAAAAACAAAGTGCCACCTCCCTTTGTAAGTAAATCAAAGAGAAAATACCACCCAACACCTGCGTATCTGAAAATAACATTTTTGACAAAGGCTCAGAGATTCAGAAGATTCTCAAAAGCTTGGCCATAAAATTTAACTAAAGAAGACCTTCAGAGAACAGAGAATTGAAATGTGGTGTGAGTGTGATTAAATGGGATCCCGTGTGTCAATCTATATTTGTATGCAATATATTTCTATATCCAACTCATTGTGTATATTCCCCCACAATGGCTACCATCTAGGTACACGCCATCGCACTATACAAAGACAAATACACAGAGATTAAGATAAAGGGGCACTGGCTCCCCTACAATACGTCCAACTACTCCGACACAGAATGGACACCGCAGATAGACGCGCAAGGTAGAGCATCCAGGTAAGCCAGAGAAAATGTGTCTTGTATTCAAGATTGAAATAACCAATCAAACCACCGTACTATCTGCCACCTCCCTAAAAAAGGAGCCTTCAAATGGTCTTACCCAACTGACCTAAGGTCAGAACATATAGCTCTATTACTTTAGAATGTGTCAGCTTGCTCTCGAGCCCCTACCTGAATCATCTTTCTGAACAGACTCATTAACCTTTGCTCAAACGTATGCATATGTTCCTAGCAGGTGGCAGAATTCTTTAATCCCTGGTAATATCAAGATAATTCTAGCACAAATACAGAAATGTCAGTGTTGCTAACCTTTTTAATTACACAGCCATAGTATCTTCCTGTCATGTGGGGAATGACACGCTGCAAAGTTCTACTTCAAACAGCCTGTGCTGAAAGCAAACGCATGTAAGGAAGATACTAGCAGTGAACTCAACGCAAAAGCCCATGACAGTAAAATGGTGAGATAATTGACTTGGTAAGTCCTTGAGAACAGACGTGGTAGGAGAGAGCGAACCCAGTGACAAGTGTTGAATTCCCTGCCAAAGTAGCACAGAAAAGCTTCTGATTTCCCACACTGGACCAAGCCAGGAAGTGTGACACCAGCCCCTGGGAACAAGAAGCACAGAACACACTTTTATAATCTTTCCCTTGAGATGTTTAGGAGACCTGCTGGCTTACAGATTTTTCTGAATGAGAAACAATGCATTCTCTATAACAGTTGTGGCTGGTTATTAGTTTTTAATCTTCCTGGCAGTAAGCACACCGAAAGTGCTTAATCCCTTAAACCCCAATTCCCTTCCAGCCTATTCTCCAAGCTCTTGATTCAGAAAGAAATTCAAAGAAGAGCCATAATCTTGGGACCTAGATTTAGATGGCACCTTGGCCTTAAATTGGGACTTAAATTGGGAACCCCGAGGCTACCCGGTTTGATTGCCAGTCCCTTCCCATCCCCTCCATGTCAGAGAATTGTAGTCATGCCTGTTCTCTCTCCTGAAATGTAATCAGTGCGGAGCAGTAGAAGAAGTCATCAATCCAAGTCTGGGCTCTATCCCTTCACTGAGCCTCAGACATCTCCTCTGTAAGACGGGGCTAATAACACCCACATACTAGAGTTGTTTAATTAAAGAAATTAATAATAAAAAGAAAAGAATAAAAAAATAAAATGCCTGGCCCTATATTTGCCACATAATAGGTATTTAACAAATGCTGGCCTACTGCCCTCCATTATCATCTTTGTATCCACAATACCGACATTTATATACCGGAAAGTGCTCTTAATTTTAAAAAATTATCTTCATATGGGGCGCCCGGGTGGCTCAGTTGGTTAAGCATCCAACTTCAGCTTGGGTCATGATCTCAGGTTCGTGAGTTTGAGCCCCATGTCGGGCCCTGTGTTGACAGCTCAGAGCCTGGAGCCTGCTTCGGATTCTATGTCTCCCTCTCTCTCTGGCCCTCCCCTGCTCTCTGTCGTGTGCTCTTTCTCTCTCTCAATAAATAATAAACGTTAAAAAAATTTTTTTAAGTTTCTTCCTATTTATTCTCATCACTATTCAACCCATCCCCCAACCATTTCTGCCTTCAGCATGGCAGACAATAACCCAGAAAATGTACTAGAGTGTTGCTAAGCAGCTAGGTGACACTGGAAGATAATAATAAAAGGAATACATAAATAACCTTGTCCTTGACATTCAAAGACGGTGAAAGTGATGGTATAATGTCATGTGAGTGAAAAATATCAAATCTCGTGGAATGCTTATACCTTCCAGGCTACCCCCAAATAAAGACTATTCTCCGCGTCGTGGCTTAGCCGTTCTCTGCAATCCCCACTGACCCTGTATCATGACTTGCGGTTTTAAAAAGGGCCAGCCTATTACCCACACTTATTCACCAGCACTCCGTGGCTATGTCCATGGATAAGCAAGTGGAGACATCAAGATGGCTGAAACGGTGGGGGCAAGGCCATCCCCACATACCACGCCACACGGAATGTCAAAGCACCTGCCTCACTGTCCCTCACGGCAACTGTATCGTCTGAGCAACGTAGACTTAGAAACATAGCCCTACCTGTGTGACAGAGATGCCTAGACTTCGGGTGTCAGAAGCAGCAGCCAGAATTTAAGGTGAAGATTACGTAAGCTTTCTCACACCTCCTCACATTTTCAATTGCTCCTAAGTGTGTGGGTGAAACGGTGTATTTTAAAAATTGCAGCTCTGTTTCCCTTTGCCCCTGACCTACGCTTCTGAAGGACTGGTGTGCCTACCCTGTCTCAAAATTAAGTCAGAATTCTGGTATACATACCTCTTGTGCAAATCTTACAAAAGTGAGAATTAATGAGGCTGCACAAATTCCATCGTCAGTGCGATCAGGACACATATAATCTATAGACTCAAAAATCTACGAAAGGGCTCCCAAAGCAGTCGGGACGAGGCAGCGGCTGTGCCAGAGGTAACAGGGAGAAGCGTGCGGGGCGGTATAAAGGCCCAGCCACCAGATCTCAGAAAACGCCAGCCAAGGATAGACTTCCTGAAGATGGGGAGCTCATCCTGAAGTAGGCCAGCTCTCTTGTTCATAAAATGAGTATAGGAACCGGGGTAAAGCGGGCAGCAGGGAAAAGTTTTCCAGGACTCAATTTGATTTGGAAAGAGGAAATAAGGTGACAGTCCAAAAAAAGAAGCAACGCAGAGGCGAGCTCTAATTTCCGGAAGTAGTCGGTCTCTGGGAGCAAAAGCCAGCAAGCCCCTTTGAGGGTGAAATCTGGAAGGCTTCTCTGGGCATACTGCTCCCCTTCCCACCGTCACCAAAGAACAACCCCTTAAGGAGCTCATCCAGGAGAATGAAACCGATTAAAGTACGAGCAATAAAGAGATATAGGAAAATATTGATGCAAATTTAATAGAAGAAAAACAGAAATTCTTACCAGAAAAAGGGTGCCAGGGGGGCAGATTGAAATCGAAACCAAGCGTCTTGCCAGGAATTATCTTCAATATGAATGACATAAATACCTCCTGGAATGAGGACCGCAATGCAGAAATGCAGAAGTTCAAGGGAAAGGTGGTGAAGCAACAGGAACATTGCTGTTCCTGGGAATTCTTGCTAACGACAAGAGGACCAAAAGACTAATTGCTAAGACATAAACAAACCAGGGGTCACCATATTAATACTAGGTACGTTAGAACTAAGGCTCCAAAGCATTTAATGAAACAAAGAAGGGTGCTTGGTAAGGCTAAATTTCCTGTTCAAATTGAAAATTTTCAATTTATGAACATCTACAGACCCGATAATTTATCAGCAATATTCATAAAGCAGAAATCTCATAAGCCATGAAAAGAAATAGAGATACTTTAGTGATTAGAGACAAAGTCATTTTTCTTAGCCCTTGACATCAGCCATTAGACAAAACAAACAAACAAAATACAGAACAAGGGCAAGGATACAGAAGATCTAAATAACATCGGCCCAAAGCCGATGAAGTGGAAATCGTCCTGGTCCTGATTGACATATATCAAATTTATTCCTCTGACATAAAGAGCACATTTTATTTCAGTTCCCATGAAATAGTCATAAAAATTGGCCATGTATTAGGCCACAAATAAAACCTCACTAGATTCCAAAGATAAAAATGGAACACATAGCGTTTTCCCATCACAATGGAATGAAACTAGAATCGGATTACAAAAGAAGACAAGATGGCCGTTCCACCCCTAAATATTATTTCTTTTCTTAAGCAGTTCTGGAATCAAAGATTCCAGATGCATTGATGCATTGATGAGGAAAACTATAGTCATCAAAAATTAATAAAAATCGGCTAAAACAGTTTCAGACAATAAATTAATAACCTTAACCATCTATTCAGCCAAAAATAGAATAAAATCATTAATCATATATTCCATTTTTATAGGATAGTAAAAAAAAGGGGAGCCTGGGTGGCTCAGTCATTTAGGCATCAGAGTCTTGGTTTCAGCTCCGGTCATGATCTTGAGGTTTATGGGACTGAGCCCCACGTCAGCTCTGTGCTGACAGCATGAAGTCTGCTTGGGATTCTCTCCCTCTTTCTCTGCCCCTCCCCTGCTTGCTCTCTGTCTCTCTCTCTGTCTCTGTCTCTGTCTCTCTTCCCAAATAAACATTAAAAAAAAAAAAAAAGAAAAGGAAATGATAGTAAAATAAACCAAAGGAAAAAATAAGAAAGCTAATAATAGAAATCAATGAATTAAAAACTAGGAAAAATTTTGAACCAATAAAGTAAAAGATGATTCTTTGGCAGGGAGGGGAGGATAGTAAAAACATATAAATAATTCTCTATTTTATTTTTTTAAGGAGGTATAAATATAAAAAGGAAAAATGACAAGATGCATAGAAAATTAAAGAATCACAGAGAGTGCCTTATTAAATTCCATACAAACAAACTTGAAAATCTACATAAAATAATTTTCTAGGGAAATAGAATTTACCAAAACTGACCCCAGAAAAAAATCAAAAATTTAAACATATTGATTTCCACAAAGGAAATAGAAAAGTTGAACTCAGGGGCACTTGGGTGGCTCAGGTGGTTAAGCGCCGACTTTGGCTCGGGTCATGATCTCAAGGTTCTTGAGTTTGAGGCCTACATCAGGCTCTCTCCTGTGAGCACGGATTCCTCTTTGGAACCTCTGTCTGTTTCCCTCTCTCTGCCCCTCCCCCGCTCGTGCATGCGCGCTCGCTCTCTCTCTCTCTCTCTCTCTCAAAAATAAACATTAAAAAATTTTTTAAAAAAAGAAAAATTGAACTCACTCTATGGGCAAAAATCCAGAAGTTTAGTAACATCCTCAAACACTGTTGTACATTACTGGTGGGACTGTAACCCTGGTGTTAGACAACATTACAACATATTTCAAAAATAAAAATACATATACACTTTGACCCTCATATTCCTTTTCTCAAAAATTACCTCACAGATATACCTACACAATGTTTGAATTGAAATATGCATAAGGTTAATAATGAAGGTTTGGAGACAACAAATGTCCTTCAATAGAGATTGACTGGGTAGTTCATCCTAAGGATGGAATATCCTATAGTGGTAAAAAAAAAAAAAAAAAAAAAAAAAAAAAAAAAAATTAGAAAGTTCTCTATGTATTGATATGGAAACATTACTTAGATATGTTGCTCAATAAGAAAATAAGATAAAGAGAAGTAGTAAAAATCTACGTGTAAAAAGGTAAGGTGTGTTTTTGTTTCCTTGCATATGGATAAGAAAATTCTTAAAGAGAACAGGAGAAACTAATAAGAGTCATAACGCATGAGTAACTGAAAAGAGAAAATGGGGAATAAATTTCACTGTTTGTCTTTATTATTTTTAATAAAAAATATTTTAAACAAAAAAATAAATTTGGCTCATTTCGTAAAATTGGATTGTATACTTGAAGCCCCAGATCCTTATAACAAATCACTCCAATAAAATAATTTTCCTAATATTGTGTAAATCTGGGTTTTCTTTATAGTATCCCATCATAGACCAAAATTTGTTCTAAAACAAAGAGCAATTTTCCAACCAAGCTACGGAAGTAAATTATATTTGAGACAGTTATGTAGGCATTCACACATTCACATCATTTTCTCAAAGGCAATGTTTTTTCAAAAATCATAGAAATTTGCAATTTGGTACTTTAACCTTGATATATCTTCATTAAAAACTTTTCATTTTTTAAAGTGTTTGTCACTAATGCTTGTTTATATTTTTAAACTCTGAGTTGTCTAATGAGAGTTCTCTGCAAAAGAAATCTGAAATTGTACAGAATACTTGCCAAGTTAAGAGGGTGAAACTATGGAAATCACTAGATTTGGAATCAGAAAATATGGGCTTGAATCTCAATATAAATTCTTAACTTTCCTTTCAGAGCCAACAGCCTAAGTGAACTGAGCTATTGCAGCTTCCCTAGAGTCTTTATTGCCTCTCCTTCCAAGCCAAACCTCACCCTCGCACATGCTATTGTCCTCGAGACCTAGGGGACAAGAGGTCTGCTGTCCATTGGCTTGTTTACCTCAAAGCAAGATGTCTCCACCTTGTCACTACCGATATTTTGAGTCTGATCATTCATTATTGAGGGAGCTGGCCTGTGCACTGTACGATGTTTAGCAGAATCCCTGGCTTCTACTCACTACATCTCCAGTTGGGATAACAAAAAATGTCACCAGATATTATCAAACATGTCCAGTGTAATGAAAGAGATTCTCATGAGTAAAGTCTCTCCCCAAACCTCTCACTAACACAGATGAAGAGCCAGAATCAAGTCCTAGTTCTGCCACTTACTGGCTAAATGACCTTGGACAAATCATTTCATCTCTCTGAACCTCAGTTTACTCAACTGTAAAAACCCTGTAGCAATATCTGCTCCCCGGAGTGAGAAGTAAATGACATATGTCATGCCAACACCTAGAAAGTACCCGTCCCTAAATAATCTACCAAGAAATATAGCGACATCTACCCCTGCAGCTTATTCTTCTTTGTCTTAACACCATCTGAAAAGCGAACCTCCGGTATAGCTCCCCCCACCCCAAGTAATTGCTGTCTGAACAACTGCGTTACTTAAACTGGGTAACGGGCATTTTGTTTGCATTCTATTTGTTTAACCATACGAGTATATATGGTTCACATTAAATCACTAGAGAGTAGTGACATATGCAGCTTTGTTGAGGTTCAGCCTAAACTTCTGCCCACTTAAAAGAGCAGAATACCAAAATTTGAAAGGAGAGAACAGAAAATGCAGCAGCTTTAATGAGGAGTCGGAGACAATATAACCACACTGAAGTAACTTGCTGTCCTAGTTCACTCCTCTCACCCCTTCCCCCACATGTTAAAAAAGCAAATTAAAGGGGCGCCTGGGTGGCTCAGTTGGTTGAGCGTCCGACTTCGGCTCAGGTCATGATCTCACAGTTTGTGAGTTCAAGCCCTGCATCAGGCTCTGTGCTGACTGCTTGCTCAGAGCCTGGAGCCTGCTTCAGATTCTGTGGCTCCTTCTCTCTCTGCCCCTCCCCCGCTCATGCTTTGTCTCACTCTGTTTCTCAAAAATAAATCAATGTAAAAAAAATTTTTAAAAAAAGCAAATTAAAGACCCAAATAAAATCATCCCCACTGAAAAACGAGAAATCATTAGAAATGAAACAGCACTGGCCATTGCTTAATATTCCAATAAAAATTTGAAGGCAGAAAACAGGTATAATACAATTCAGAAAAAGAATCACTTTAGAAAACCTTTCAAACACATTGCTCTTTATTTCTAAATAAAGAGAACAAAAACTCCTCAAATAAAAAAATTGAAGAGAGAAGAAAATATAAGAACAAAAAGAGAGAGCTGTCAGGTCTCAGGAAAGAAAGAGATAATGGCTTAGCACTTGATAGAAGGGAACATTCATGATCCTTCCAGTAAGGTAGTTTCATTGACTCTCAGTACTACCATCTACTAGTTGTGTGAACCCCGAGCAAAGTGAAATCCCTCTCTGACCTGTTTCCTGGATATAAAATAAAAACAAAATCTACTTCACTGGGTTATTATACGAATTAAGAAACAATAACCTAGCCTAGTAATAGGCTCACAGGGCGCACTCAATAAGTGTCCCTCCTTGTATTCCTCTGTTCATCTCTGTTGGTCCCTTCCTTTGTCCCTCTCCATCTGTCTGTCAGACTCTCATTTTTTTTCTTTGTTGCTCATAAAAATATATACCTAACTCTTGGTTACCTGTGATAATGAGAAGAAGATGAATAAGAAAAATTGAAATCTACAAATTATTCAAAAGATTCCCTGAACCATTAATTTCAATCAACTTTCCCAACCAGAATTTTTCCACAGTTCATAATAGAATCTATACTACTGTACCAAATTCAGATATTCTACAAAGCCAATAAGAGAGGGAAGCAAAGAAAGTATATAATATACAAATGTAAGCCCATACATTTGGCTAATGGGGAAAATCTCCCTTATTCTAAAATAATTAAGCAAACCTGATATGTTTGTACTGGCTCAATCAAAACTAATAATATAATGGGATAAGTAAACCCAAGGATGGAATAGAAAACATCCTGATACATCACTCTGGAAAATGGTGACTCTTGACTTCATTGTTTGGGTCATTCCCTCTTTGTTATGCTCTAGACCAGGACTATCCTGCAATCTAGGAAATCCTACTGATTCTGCAAGGAAGGAAATGTTCTATATCTGGGTTGTCCATTATGGTGACCCAATAACCACATGTGGTTACTGAGCACCAGAAATGTTACTAGTATAACTAAGGAACTGGGTTTTTAAAATTTCATTTAATTTTGATTAATGCAGATGCAAATGTAAATAGCCTCATGGGGCTAGTGGCTACCATATTGAAAGGGTAGATCTAGGCTAATTAAGTCACATAATCTGGTAAGTGGAAATAATTTCATTTAGACTTATTTGGGGGGGCACCTGGCTGGCTCAGTCAGTAGAGCAAGTGATTAAGAATCTCAGGGTCATGAGTTCAACCCCCACACTGGGCATGGAGCCTACTTAAAAAAAAAATAGACCCATTTTCTTCATTTTTTTTTTTTAATTTTTTTTTCAACGTTTTTTATTTATTTTTGGGACAGAGAGAGACAGAGCATGAACGGGGGAGGGGCAGAGAGAGAGGGAGACACAGAATCGGAAACAGGCTCCAGGCTCTGAGCCATCAGCCCAGAGCCTGACGCGGGGCTCGAACTCACGGACCGCGAGATCGTGACCCGGCTGAAGTCGGACGCTTAACCGACTGCACCACCCAGGCGCCCCCCATTTTCTTCATCTTAACAAGACTCTTCTCATTAATGGTGATTCTCCTTCTGATAGTGACCAGGTTGTAATGGTGGAAGATCTCATTTTCCATTACTCTCTCTGCTCCAGCACTTACTACCATAGGGGGATAAATACACTCAAATGTCCAAAGAGGGAGTTATTGTCAATAAGCAAGTCTAGACTATTGACTGAGCAACTTGCCCAATAAATTTAAATACCTCTCCATGCTTTGTACCATATGATAGAAGATATTCTCAGGCACATTCTCTCCACAGCCCCAACAGGGGGTGTCCCAGGCTGTCTCTCATACTGTTCCTCAGCATAGGCTCATGACTCACCCCAGAATACAAATCTTGAGGGAGGCATTATTATCCCATCCAAGTTCATAGGTTTTGGGGTCTAGAAAGAAATATTTGGGGGTCACCTGGGTGGCTTAGTTGGTTAAACATCCGATTTCAGCTCAGGTCATGATCTCGTGGTTCATGAGTTCGAGCCCCACATCAGGCTCTGTGCTGACAGCTCAGAGCCTGAAGCCTGCTTCGGATTCTGTGTCTCCTTCTCTCTATGCCCCTCCCCTGCTCACGCTCTGTCTTTCTCTCTCTCTCTCTCAAAAATAAATCAAAACATTAAAAATTTTTTTTAAAAAAAGAAAGAAAGATTTGGATTTCAAAAGAAGAAATTAACTGCAATCTTTTTTTTTTGCATTATATCTTTATTTCTCAGCTATGATTTTAATAACTATTGGACAGCTGTAGATTCTAGAATGTTCTCCTGGAAAGTACTTGAACACAGGCGTCTATGCTTCCATATAAGTGTAGAGCTGTAACCCTGCAAAGGCAGCCAAATTAAAAATAAGAACAATACCTTCTTGGGAATCTTGAGGACTCTTCCAAGGACTCATGCCTAAAGGGAACATCTTACCTCTCCTAGAGGGTAAATAACACTGATGAACTTCCCTAACCTAAGTTAATGCTACCCTACACAGCTCTTGACCTCCAAGATGTTACCACAATACTTCTAAATAGTAGATGTGCCGCCCCCTGGGCACAGAGCACATATGGCTCTCGGTTGTCATCACTCTGTGTTAGAGTATTTCATCATGGGATTTAAAGCAAATGTCCCTTAAAGCAAGAAACCATCTTATTATGTTTATTCATAATGCCTAGCAGTCACCTCATACATAGTTAGTGCTCATTAGGTATCTGTCAGTTATATAAAGATAAACACACCATAATTGGGATATATGGAACTCCAACCATGCCATATTACCCTTGAATCATTTGAAAAAACAAATTTTTAAATATGCTTAAAAATAGTGATGCTTAATTTACATGAGCCCTTCAAATTATTGTCATCCTTAAATGAAAATATTTCAGAACCATAGCTTCTCTCCCAGGAAATATTTCTTTTAGTGAGTTCTCTTGCTCAAAATAAACCTCAATAGCCATCCCTTCCTATGTACTTCATTTCTTCTTTGATTAATTCGTATTTACAGAAATCTTTTCCCAAATTCATCTAATATTAATTTTCTCTCCCTATAATCCAATCGCTAGCTAATGATTTTCCTAATTCCACTTCATTGCTGAATGTCAGATCAGACTAAGTCAGCTCTATTGAGAAGGGTTTTATGTGCCTGTAGCCAGTCTATAAGGTGGCTATAGGAAGTTAACTTCAAACCTTGGAATAAGTGTGACATCAGAGATTTACACTGATGGAAGAGATTGGCCTTGGGTTTCCCACATTCAGAGCAGTCAAGTTCAGGGCTTCATGGGGATCCAATTAAGGTAACTAGAGTACATAATTTTTAACTCTTATTTAAACAACTTAATTAGTGAATCTAAAAAAAGGAATAAGATCTATATGGAGTCTAGGAAAAGTGGCACTAATGAACAAGAATCTAGCAGATGAGAATGTTCTGGTCACTAAACATAGAATAATCTCATTTGTAGCCTAGAGAAAATACTCCCCTATGGTCATTCAATTTCATTCCTTCTGAGTCTACTCACTATTACACCCCCCAGTTACAAAGATATATAGCCATTATCTCAGCGCCAAGAAAAACGTTCTTGGGCATCAGGCACCATTCTACGGTCACAGGAAATGAAATCTTACTTTGTAAAGTAATAAATAGTATAGAGTCAGTTCCCTGAACCTCATCAAATCTGAGGGAGTGGCAAGTTTGGTTTCTGGGATCGCCCACTACTGTTCTGACTCTGCAAACCCTCTGTAGGAAGTCAGCCAGCCCCTCTTGAGTATCTTCAACCCACCATCTCTGTTCTCAACATTCTATCTGAAAACACCTTGGAAAGTCCCATTCTTTTCACCACACTTGCAAATATTTTCTTGTCTCTCCAAGATGCTAGAAAAACAATGAAAGATGGCCATTTTCCAACTGCCAATAAATACAATGCTGAAACTCCTCATGTCTTATTTTGGGGATAACTGTTCTATATTCAAATAACTCTCCATTTGACTTTGAAGCAAAACATCTTCTGAATCGAATGCATAAGCCCTACAGACACCTGCCTGATGGAAAGTGAATACATTCCGGGGCTAAACAGATATGGTTTGAATTCTAGAGCCATTTGCATTCACTTGCTATATGAGATGAGACGAATCCTTAATCTCTCCTTTCCTCAATGTCTTAATCTGTAAAAATAATAATACTTACATCATAAAATTATGATAAGTATTCAAGGAGAGAACTTATATTTAAATACCTGGAACATGATGGTTATTATTCATTTCCGTTTCCTCAAGCAATCTTCTCTGGCCGATTGCTTCAGTCTCCAGTACCATCTGCAGAACCTGTAACATCTTACTGAAAGGAGTTCCATTCTAAAATTCTGTTCTAGAATTATTATTCTAGCAGTTTTTCCTGGAACTGCAAGCCATAAGTTGATTGTCTGGTGTCTAATCTTAGTGATATCCTTATTATCAGCTGGCACTCCAAAAACATGGGTTTTATTTTTTTTATCGTTTATTCATTTTTTGATAGAGAGAGACAGAGCATGCGTGGGGGAGAGGCAGAGAGAGAGGGAGACACAGAATCTGAAGCAGGTTCCAGGCTCCGAGCTGTCAGCACAGAGCCCGACGCGGGACTTGAACCCACGGATCGTGAGATCATGACCTGAGCTGAAGTCGGACACTTAACCAACTGAGCCACCTAGGCGCCCCTATTTTTATTTATAACTAAATCTTTCTTCTACATTCCTTTAAGAGCACTTAAATTTATTACATGCATAGCCTATATTTACACATCTAATTCAGGGCCTAGCATAAAGCTAATTTTCCTCCTTTCCAATAATTACTTATCATAAGGTTGTTAATATCAAGAACAGTTGTAATTTGTGTTATATATATACATAGTGAGGTCCAAGAGGAAGCAGCAAATTTGACCATCCATCTCTATGTATTAGAATACTTCCCCTAGTGGCTGCTCCACCTGAAATCTGTTCTCTAGCTCCAATCCTGGATGGTCTATGCCCAGGCTTTGGAATCCAACTCTCGCTCTTGACTTATAGCCTGTGTCCTTGAACAGAAAAGATCGCAGACTGTAAAATGCATAATAATGCAGACTTGCAGATAAGCACACAAGTCTAAGATCTGGAGGAAAACTGGGACAGAATGGAAAGAAATTATATTCTGGGAAAACAAGCACATTTCTTGCATTAATTTTAGATTTCATCCAGCTTTGACCTATCCCTGCTGCCAGCTATGTTATTTCTGAGCAAAGCACCAGGATTTGTGCGGAAGGCCACTAAATATTTTATAAGGCAATAACAATGTTAGAAGTCCAAAGTATTCTTTTAGAAATCTGGGGGGGGGGGGGGGTGGGCAGAAGAGTCAGACCTAAAGATTATATTTCACAGTAATTTGGTTAAATCAATCTTGTTCCAATATCTGAAACAGATTATAAATAGAAACAATCACAAATAATGCACAAGAGACTCGGCTAAACTTGTCCAGACTCCCAGTTCCACTGTCCATAACGATAAATATGCCTCTCCACAACGTCTGCAAACTCAAAAGTCCATTTTCTCCTGTTTCTGTTGCCTCTGAATCCCTTGCTGTCTTGAAATCCATAGCACCGTGACCTCCTTTACCAGTTTCCAAAGCAAAGCCTGGTGGTAGACTCGGGCTACACATGGAGACCCATTACCTCCCAGAGCTCACAGATTCCTGGTTTCACTCGCAAGCACGTCTAGAACAACCAATGAAACGATGTCTGCCATTAAGCACACGAAACAGATTTAGGACACACCCTGGCCCCTTGGGGTAGAGGAAGAAGGGGTAACTAGTTCTGCCCTAAGCTCTTGTAAAAATGCTTTCCCTTAAAGATACCTTTCATTTTCTCAGGAGAATTCCAGTGAATTTTATTTCCCCAGTTCATTACACTATGACATTCAAAATGGCAGTCTTGGACAGAGTTGGAAACTAACATTTGTGAGCGTTTATCGTGTGCCAATCACTTTGTGTTTATCTTCTACACTCCTCACAAAGCCAACCCTGTGCAGTCTGCATCATACAAAATAGGAAACTTAGGTTCAAAGAGTTTCCATCACACTCCAGTTCTCAACATAAGTAAGTGATGGAACTGGAGTCTAACTCAACTCAGACTGATGGCAAAACCCAACTTGCCCCTAAAGTCCAACTGCCTTCATACCTAATCTCCTATCAAAAACCATCCACTCAACCAGTTCCAGATTAACACCTCAAGTTGTGGAAATACACCAAGGAGTAGGAAAGGTAGCAGGGGAGGTCCAACCCATATCACGAGATAGCTCCATTCACTCTTCTTTTCTTTCCCAGTAAAGAAACCTCATCTTCCAAGTGCTTCCTCTGAGCAACATTGCTACTGTCCTGTGAAAAGTTTCCAGGTGACTCCAGCAAGCAATGTCAAGAAAAGAGAAGCCTATATTTTACTGATCTGCAGTTAACAAAAAGCAAGGGAGTCTTTTTGGATCTTCTGCTTAGAGAAAAAGAAGGAGAAGAAGTAGATGAAGGGGAGGAGGAAGAGGAAGAATGAGGAAGAGGAGGAGGAGGAGGAGGAGGAGGAGGAGGAGGAGGAGGAGGAGGAAGAGGAGGAGGAGGAGGAGGAGGAGGAAAAGGAGAAGAAGGAGAAGGAGGCTAGAGGGGGGAGAACGGGAAGGGGAGAGGGGGAGGAGGGGAGGAGGAGGGGAAGATGGAGAGGAGGGGGAGGAGTACATGCAGGACAAAAGAGAAGGGGGAGGGAAGAAGAAAGAGAGGAAGAAGGAAGAGAGCTTTATCTATGTAAATACCCTTTTATGTCCCTTTTATGTCCTCCATTTTAGAAAATCTAACTGGGGTACCTAGGTGGCTCAGTTGGTTAAGCATCCGACTTCGGCTCAGGTCATGATCTCGGCTCAGGTCATGATCTCGCAGTTCGTGAGTTCGAGCCCCACGTCAGGCTCTGTGCTGACAGCTCAGAGCCTGTAGCCTGCTTCAAATTCTGTGTCTCCCTCTCTCTCTGCGCCTCCCCTGCTCACGGTCTGTCTCTCTCTGTCTCTCAATAATAAATAAATGTTTAAAAAAAAAATTTTTAAAGAAAAGAAGAAAATCTAACCAACTAGCTGCCCAGACCATTTTTATTTCACATCTATGCTGACATTTCCTAATTGCAAAAACCATAGGGGATATATTTACAAATACAACAGCAAGGGAAGGCAAAACCTTTCATGTCTGGCATAATCTACTTTCCATAGCATCTTTAAACGTTTCTTTCCTGGAGGAGATGTTTGCTTTAACCCTGTACAATGTCTGAGAAAGAAAAACCCTAACTTCCTTTTGAAAGCATCAAATCTCAAGATCCCATTTTTTGTGGAATTTCCCTGTGTGTTATGCATATTTTCCCTGTGTGTGTGTGTGTTTATGGATCTGTTGGGGGCAGGCAGAACAGACCTAGAGAATAAGGGACAACCTGTTAGCAAAGTCCCTGGGATGTACAAAACAAGAAAAACATCAACCAACAGCCAGCTTAAATGACTTAAGCACTGTATCCTCAGGTGATACAGTATGATTTCTACAATAAACGTATGTAAAAGTATAAACACCCATCAACAAGGGAAGCAATAAATTACAGTGCAATCACACAGTGAATCTTGTGCAATCAGTACAAATAAATTAGAGCTATATATAGGCATGGAACAATGTCAACGATATTTTGGTAAAAAGAAAAATACATATATGATGTGATAGTATGATACATATGTCTATGAGTTTTATTATAATTAAACATTTATAACTGGGTCATGTGATTCATGCTCAATAAAGGAGGTTTGGGAGGTGTTAGCAGCAATTGTCTCTGATGTCTGGGACTATAGATGTCTTGGTTTCTTCCATTGGCTCATCTGTATTTTCAGTTCCTACTGTAATGAATATGCATTGTTCCTTTAAAAATATATATTGTGTTGCTGGAAGGGAGGTAGGGGGATGGGCTAAATGGGTGACGGGTAGTGAGGAGTGGACTTGTGATGAGCACTGGGTGTTCTATATAAGTGATGAATCACTAAATTCTGCTCCGGAAACAAATACTGCGCTATAAGCTAACTAATGAATTTAACACTGTGGATGATGAAAAATTTTTAAATACAACAAGAGATGTTTCTGGCAAGCCCAAGTGTCTGCGGACTGAGATCCCCACAGCAGGCAGAAGCCCTCCTCAGGGTTGTCAGATCAAGCCCGTTGGGGGCAGTGTCACCTTGACACGCATGGCTTATGCTCCTACACAGCCAATGACAAGCATGAGCTCCAATGGGCAGGGGAGCAGCGGGCTGGAACTCACATTATCTTAGGGGCTCCCATGGCAGTTTTGTAACCAGAATGAAGCTTGACTCCCCGGACAAGAAGAAGTACACATCCTTTCCGCAGTATTCGGGTACCTAGTGCCGACTAGCAAACATCCTGCAAATTTAGTGACTTAAACAGCAGGCATGTTATTAGGCTCATGGATGCTGTGGGTCAGGAGTTCGAGCAGAACAGAGCAGGGATGGTTTGTCTCTGCTGTGCCGTGTCCAGAGTCTCAGCTGAGAAGACTCAAATGGCCGGGGACCAACTCATCTGGAGTTTCCTTCACTTACACGTCTGGTACCTGAGCCAGAATGGCTCAAAGTCTGGGCTCCACGTGCACACCCACACGTGGAAGCACCCACATGTGGCCTCTCCGTATGACTTGGGCTTCTTAGAGCAGGGTGACCAGGCTGCACAGAGGAGTGTCACAAGAATGTGCCTCCCCAGAGAGCCAGCAAAATCCGCATGGCCTTTTATGACCTAGCCTTGGGGCTCACGTGGTGTCATTTCCATCATACTGTTGGTCAAACTAATGGCAAGACTATCTAGATTCAAGGCGGAAGGACATGGATGCCACCTATTGATGGGAAGAGGGTCAACAAATTTGTGGCCGTTTTTCAAAACCCACACGTGGATTAATCACGCTTCTGCTCTGTAACAGCCACTGGAACTGGAGCTGGAAATAGGAAAAATAGACACAGCGCTATACTGGGAATCCAAAGGGCTAGGTACATCCCTACCCTGTCTCTCCAATGACTCACCATCACAGTAAGAAATTCCATTTCTCCCTCAGCAAGATGGGAATAGTAGGGTTAGGGTGAGCCATATAAAATTACCTACACTCAACTATTTCTGACCTAAAAGATATTTCAATCAGTTCTGCCTGATGCTTGACCTAATGCTACATTGAAATGTAAGACCAAACCATGATAAAATATGAAATGTTCCTGAAGGAGAATGATTTCATGCTTATTTGTTTAGCTTTCTTGCACAGGATTTTGTAATATTTCTACTAAATTTAAAAAGAAATTGATATCCCCTGCTGGCATATTTCTTAATGTTGTTTTTTTAATGTGTATTAGTTTTTGAGAGACAGAGAGAGAGAGAGAGAGAGAGAGAGAGAGAGAGAAAATAAGTGGGGGAGGGGCAGAGAGAGAGGGGGACAGAGGATCCAAAGCAGGGTCTGTGATGACAGCAAGGAGCCTGACATGGGGCTCAAACTCACAAACCATGAGATCATGACCTGAGCCAAGGTTGGGTGAATAACCAACTGAGCCACCCAGGCGCCCCTTTGCTGGCTTATTTTTTTTTTTATTAAAAATTAATGCCTAGGGGTGCCTGGGTGGCTCAGTCGGTTAAGCGTCCGACTTCGGCTCAGGTCACGATCTCGCAGTCTATGAGTTCAAGCCCTGCGTCGGGCTCTGTGCTGACTGCTCAGAGCCTGGAGCCTGTTTTGGATTCTGTGTCTCCCTCTCTCTCTAACCCTCCCCTGTTCATGCTCTGTCTCTGTCTCAAAAATAAATAAACATTAAAAAAAATTCTTAAAAATTAATGCCTAGTCCATTACCAGAGTATATGTCCTGTGAATATGGTTCTACTCTAATACATCCTGGTAACTATCTTTTCTAAAACCTTCTCAGGGTTTCATCTATGGTATTATAATTGATACTTACCTTTTTATTAACAAAATTCTGGATCCTTACCAATTTTACATCATATTTGAGGGGTTTTTTAATTTTTTTAATGTTTATTTATTTTTGAGAGAGAGAGAGAGAGAGAGACAGAACATGAGCAGGGGAGGGGCAGAGAGAGAAGGAGACACAGAATCTGAAGCAGGCTCCAGGCTGTGAGCTGTCAGCACACAGCCCGACGCGGGGCTGGAACCCACGAACCATGAGATCATGACCTGAGCCAAGTCGGATGCCCAACCAACTGCGGCCCCAACACTGTCTTCATTTTAAAACTGAAAGTCCCATGACCTCCCTCAATCCCAAGAAAATAAAGCCCGTTCATCACCCACTGACTAGTCAACCTTGGGTGAATCATTTCTCCTTTATAAAATGCAATTTCTTCAACTACAAAATGATTTAAAACAATTTTTTTTTAAAAAAATCTGATTTGTATACTTGCTGTGAGAACAATGGAAATAATGTTTCAAAGCACACCATTTCATGTCTACAGGCCTTTTGTCACCTGACCCAAGGGCATCCAGACAGCTGCCCGGCCCTCGGTCTTGGTCAATAGCCTTTGTTATAAAAATTCCATAAATAATTCCGTGAGCGATGTTGTTTTCCCTTCTTTTCCAAAAGGGCTCTGTATGTCCACCGAAAGGCAGAGGAATCCAGAAGACCCCTGTATCTCAGGAAAGGTGACCCAGAAAAGGTGAGTTGGAGGACCCCACATTTAAAAAATGTTTCCAGTGAGGACTTACTGTGCATTTCTCTTGCCAGAGAAGAGTCTCATTAGCCATCCTTTTATTATTAGAACTGAATCCCCCTTTCGCCCACCCCAAACGAAAAAGCAATAGCTGGAGAGGAAGGGGGGGAGGGAAAGTAGGAAAGCTCTGTTTTCAGCAAATTTTGAAAATATTTTCCTTGCAAAGAGTATCAGACACTTTGCCTTTCCCTAATGCAAATTAGCAATGGAGAAAAAAAGAAAATGCTTTCAGACTATTACACTAATAAAGAAGACATCAAGCCTCTGCAGTCGGAAAGCTGAGCAAGAATAATAATGAAATTTTTCCAGCCTATCGTCTAATTAAAAGTTGCCAAAATTAGCATATGTGCCCCTCCTCCCTCCCTGTCCTCCAGCTCCCACTGGCCCCTCTCCTTCCTGCGCCCCACGCGCTGCCCCACCTTCTCTCTCTCTCTCTCTCTCTCTCTCTCTCTCTCGCACCTGGAGACAGTAGCCATATGCGGCCCCGGTGAACGGAGAAAATGAAAATTACCTTCCTAGAGGAAGGAAAGTGCATTTGACATCCCCCTCGTTCCAGGACGCGAGGGATTCTGATACAATTACCTCCAAGAGGCTGCGGGCAGATGGCGCGCTCGGCAGCCCCGTGTCCTCGGCCAGCGGGACACTGCCGAGATGCTCTCCGTGACATTTTGCTCAAGATGTTTCCAGCACGCGAAGCCCGGAGCTGGCAACCGGCAAAGGAGCCTGCGGAGCGTTCGTGAGCCTGAAACGATGGCCAGCTCACACCCGTGCTCCGGGGGCCGTGCCCCCATCCCGGGGCCCGGCCCGCAGGCAGAGATCGGGGAGGTGATCGATGGCCCCGCACCGTATGGAGAAGCTCAAGAGCGAGCGTATGGCGGGAGGGGACGCCGAGGAGGAGTGGGTGAAGAGTGTGCCGGGCCTGACTCTGGCCCTGGCGGAGCCACTTTTTCGTCTGCGGGAGCCATGGAAGGAAGTCAGTGCGAGCTGCTGACTGCCAGACAGGTGCCGGGGTTATTAGCAAAGGAGAAGCGGGGCCGGAAGGCAGTGTGGCCCCGCCAGGGAGAGATGACTCTCCCTCTTGACTTCCCATCTGGGCAACAACCACTTTCCAGGAATTTCTGTCTACAGCCACCAGGGTAGCACATTAGCTGCTGTAACAAACAGCCCCAAATCCCGGTGGCCTCTGGTGATAGGGGTCCATTTCGCTCCCCTGGGTTTATCTCAGTCCCCGCTGCCCTGGGTGCCTCTTTTCAGAGAGGATCCTGCCTCTGTCTCTCAAACACACGGCCTCTGAGAACAGCCTGGGAGGGAAAGCAAGAGCACGGACAACTGCACAGAAGGATTCGCGGCCAGGCCCGGAAGCGTCCTTTGAATGTGAGGACACTGGGAATTTGCTGACCTTGGTGAGGGTAAATGAGGTCGAGCATGAGAAGCCAGATAGAAGTGTGCTTAGTCTCCGTGATTAGTGCTCTAAAAAGACAACTAAGACTTCATTAATGTGTCCCTACTAATGAGGAATTTCCGATAATTGAAGCAAAACCGAACTTACTTTTGTCAGCACGTCTCACAGATGCAATTAGAGTGTACATTATGCAGAATGGGAGTGCTGGCATATCTAAGAGGCTGTGCCATTTTTAGCCAACCTCAGGATTCCCCCCCAACAGGAGATCCTCTGAGCCCAGGTCCAAGTCATGGTGTACAATGCTTGCATGTGGGGAGAGTTAAGTTAGGTCGAGCCTGGGCTCAAGGATGGCCTTAAAGGGGCAGCAAGCCCCAGAAGGGAGAGCTCAGCCACAGAGGAAGGGAGGAAGGAGGATGGGCAGAGGCGTGGCCCATTGGGCTGACAACTGCCATGGCAAGCATCAGTGGGCCATCTTCACTCATGTGTCCACCGATTTAGCGACCACAGCCCAGGGACCTCATTCTCTCCCACAAGCTGCCTCCAAGGGTCTCTACCTGGCACTTGGAGTTGCTGAGGGAAGTAAAGAGTCAGAGGCCAAGGGTGGCAACTGACTGGGGCAAAGGGCAGATTAGATCTGACTTCCGCCATCTCAGAAGCTTATCTATATACCAGAAATTAATAAATCTACTTAAAATCTTGGGGCACCTGGGTGGCTCAGTTGGCTAAGCATCCAACTCTTGGTTTGGACTCAGGTCATGATCTCATGGTTCATGAGTTCAGGCCCTGGATTGGGCTCTGCACCCTGCTTGGGATTCTCTCTCTCTTCCCCACTCACATTCATTCTCTCTCTCTCTCTCTCTCTCTCTCAAAATAAATAAACTTTTAAAAATCTATTTAAAATCTCTTCTAGATATAAATTATGTAAGTCATATGTAAATTATATAAAGTGATTTCCTTTAATGTCTTTATACATTCAACCAACATTCATTAAGCACAAACCAACCATGTGTCTCACTCTGTGACAGGTGCCAAGTAAATATTCCCCTGGTTTCTTCCAAGAGTTCACAGCCTGGGACCTTATTGCAGGCTGCACTGAGTCATGTCATTTAACTAAAGAAGGAGTAAAACAGGGAAATGTGTGCTGCCTCTCACTGCAATAGGAGATAAACCACTATTAATCACTGTGTCAAGAGAAGCAAAGCAAATTTCTCAAGGTCACACAGCTAGGAAATGGCAGAGGCAAAATTCACATGGAAAGTAGAAGTGAACTTCCTGAAATCCATTTCACCTTAGACTTCATGCCTCATCAGACACGCCTCCCCACTGTTAAGTTGGCTGCATTTTATTTTTGGTTTCTGGAGTTTTTCAGTCCATACGTACTCCACACAGGGCCATAATTTGAAAAGTTCACTCCCTTTGCCAGAATGTCATAAAAGCTAACAAGATCATGTCTTTCAGTGCTTTGATCATACAGAAGACAAACTCAAGCAGAAGTTCATATTGTTATAGTGATTATAGTGATTATAATTAATACGAGACAAACTAATGATAAGAACATGATGTATTTATAATGTCTAATTAGAGCCATTTTATCATTATTTTCTTCCTATGCCTAATGATCATGATCATCATTATTAATAATGATCATAACCGCAGGAAGACAATAACAACAATGCCGACGAACGGTTCAGTGCCAGCTCGGTGTTCTCAGAGAACAGTACTCCTCCAACAGTCTCTTGCCGGTCAGAATGACTTTGTTAGTTATGTTTAATTATAAATGACAAGCAGCATTATTCTTACAGAAGGAAGAAAAGGCAACTTGGGCCACCATCACAACACTGGGATGGCACCTCCCTCTTCTCCGGCACAACTGATATGCAAACACATACTCAGCCATAAACCCCAACCCAACCTCTAAGCTGGCACCAAGGTTCCTCCATCAAGAAGCTATATGGGAGGAAGGGCTGTGTCCCCGCTTGCCCAGTGGGTCTGGTTCCTGGGACCACGAAGAAGGTACTATTCTGTTTTCATCCAGATTTGCAGTAGGACCCAGTTTGGTGGATAAATTTTTAGTTTAGACACTCAAGTGTGAACTTGACAGGGCTAAGGGATGCCTGGACAGTAGCTGTATACACACACACACACACACACACACACACACACACATACATATGTATATCATTCGTTCTGTTCCTCTGGAGAATGCTGGCTAATATACCTGGCATACCTTGGACACCCAAAGGAAGAGATGCTTCAGGTTTCAATCCACCTATGGCTGAGATGTGTCCAAATATGTCAGATCCCAGAAAATACTAGGTAAGGCTTGGGTATATTTGCCGAGTTCTACCTGAACCCCACAATGGAAGTTCACAGCACACTCCCAAAGAGAAATATGGTGCTTCTTTCACTGGCAGATGCTACGTGCATTGTCCATCTTGGGCAACACCAAGGCCACGGTGCTCTAGCTGAAGAATTCCCTAGCGCGTATCACTTATGAAAGATGGGCATCCCTTCTTATTCCTGCCCTCCTCTACAGCTGCCCCACTTGTGCTGCTGGAAGCCATTCTCTCTCCCTTTGCTGAACAGCTACCCCCACCCCACACCTCCCACCAAAAAGACAGAACAAGTGTGAACATTAAAATAATCGCTAGCCTCTAGCTCTCCAATGACATGGTCACCAAAAAGCAGGCTACAGAGAAGGACAGTAAGACCATCTATGACAGGAGAGGGCAGCAGAGGGTGGAGAGAGAGAGAGAGAAAATGGCAGCCACGTCCACAAGAGGAGGAGTGTCAACACAAACACCCAGAGAGGCCCTTATTCCTGTGGTCCAAACATACTAAACAGAACACAGTGACCTTACAAATCCTGGAGGTATACAGACATGAAACCATACGTATTCATGGACTCAGAAAGGTGCCATTGAAATTCATTCATTCATTCATCCCTTCAGCAAATATGCATTGAAAGTACCAGGCTGGGGGCGCCTGGGTGGCTCAGTCGGTTGAGCATCCGACTTCGGCTCAGGTCATGATTTCACAGTTTGTGGGTTCAAGCCCCGCATCAGACTCTGTGCTGACTGCTTGCTCAGAGCCTGGAGCCTGCTTCAGATTCTGTCTCCTTCTCTCTCTGCCCCTCCCCCGCTCACGCTTTGTCTCACTCTGTTTCTCAAAAATAAATTTAAAAAAAAATGTAAAAAAAAAAAAAAGAAAGTACCAGGCTGTGGGCTAGACTGAATATAAAGCAGTAGACGAGACACACAGCCCAGTCCCCAAGAAACTCACAGCCTAGACAAGACAGGCAATAAATAAACAAGTTATAAACTGTGGTCATCCCTCTGAGGGAAGGGGGTTGAGACTCAACCATATAGAACAACAAGCGATCTGGGTGTTAAGAGTTTAACTGGTTCAGGTCCATCGGGCATCGTGACAGACATTTGAGTCCTGTTTGTGTCGTTCCCAAATAGCAAGACTCTTAAGTACAACGTTTGGAGCAAACATCAAGTGATGCTCAGGGTACAAAACCAGCATCAGTATCAGCCAAGGTAAGCACCAAACTGACTCTAACACTTTGGACTTTGTGGGGACTTTGCCGGTGCTCTCTAGCAGAACTGGTTTGAAGAAACAGGGAGCTGTCACAGTTCTCACTCCTCCCAGAATCTTCTTATGCTGATGAGGAGGCCAAAACTGTGCCACATGCAGCAGTCTCATGCAATTTTAACCTCAAATTAACCCCAGAGCTTTGTTAACAGTGTAGAAGAGATGCACAGGTAGAGGCCATAATGGGGAATAAGTAGGCAGCCATAAACAATCCCGGGATTCAGGAGGTGGGCAAAGCATGGCTCTATTTTCCCTCCAATTTGCTCTTCATCCCCCACATAATTCACCTTATATGAACACCCAAGATGTCCTCTCTCTAATGTCCCTTCTCCTTCCTGTTTCCGTTTCTACCCTCCAGCCCTCTATTCTCACCCCCAGGGTCTTGGGTTTACCCTTATAGACCACAGGGCAATGCATACTGTCATTTGTAAGAGGAGGCTTAAAGCTTCCAGAGTCTTCAAACTGGAAAACCTACAAGCTCTTTCTCATGATACTGTTGACCCTCTCCTTCGACAGAACTTGTATGTACTCCTAGGGGTCACTGCCTCTTTGCCAAGAACGGGGTGAGGGGAGAAGAAACTTACCCTGCCACACTTGATTCTGCAGAACTATCTACGATTTTTTTTAATGAAATTCATCACTAATGGGCGCTTCCACACCTAAGACTGTGCACCTTCCCATTCCCCAAAGGCTGGGGCCCACATATTCTTAAGTTTGCTTCCTTTTTTTGTTTTTTCATTATGGTTCAAGATTAGAGATTTAATACTCAGTTTTGTTTTAGGTCTAGAAATATACTTTTGAATATGCGTATTTACATGAAGATGATTCCAGAGTACCTAGAATGAGGAAGTCTTTGATAGATTAGCAGGGGAAATATTTTTAGCCCAGAAATATTATACCCCAGTTACTGCCACTAAATTTTAAGCTACCTTGAGAGCAGGAATTTGATTCCTCTTCTTTTTTTTTTTTTTTTTAATATAATTTATGTCAAATTGGCTAACATACAGTGTGTAAAGTGTGCTCTTGGTTTTGGGGGTAGATTCCCATGGCTCATCACTTACATACAATACGCAGTGCTCATCCCAACAAGTGCCCTCCTCAATGACCCCACCCATTTTCCCCTCTCCCCCACCCCCCATCCACCCTCAGTTTATTCTCTGTATTTAAGAGTCTCTTATGGTTTGCCTCTCTCCCTCTCTGTAACTATTTTTCCCCCTTCCCTTCCCCCATGGTCTTCTGTTAAGCTTCTTAAGATCCACATATGAGTGAAAACATGATATCTGTCCTTCTCTGACTTATTTCACTCAGCATAATACCTTTCTAAGCAGGCCCTTCCCAGAACGCTCTGAAAAGTGTGGACCAGCCATATACTGTCCTTATTCTCCCGAGTGTCAGGGTTCAACTCCCAGATACAGTCAGAAAGAAAAGTAAACTTAATGGGGACTTGGAAACCAGCATCTATGCCATTCTGAAATCCAAGTGCTATTCTGAAAGAAAGAAACTGTTGAGTTCTTTCAAAGAAAGTAAGGAAGATATGATAGAAAGATACAGGAAGCCACTGTCCATCCAACTCGCCATTGACTTTCCAACTCATCACTGACAAAGACCTTCTGCTTGGAACCTTCCCATATCTTCCCCCATTAAATACCTAGCAATAACTTTAGGCTTAGCTAAAAGGTTGTTTTGTACAGGAAGCCTTCCCTTATTTATTTTCTTCATTAACAATAATATAATAGTAACATATATTGAGTGTTTACTCTAATGCCAGGATTGTGTGTATTTTTCCCCATACAATTCTCAAAAACATATTATCAATATTATTATCTTTATCATTATCCTTATGTATTATTTTTGTTGCCATTATTATTAAACTCATTTTTCAGATGAAGCCTATGAAGATAATTTTTGTAAGGTCGCACAATCTGAGAATTATGGAGCCACAACCCTTTGCTATCCATTATAACACTTGACCATCTGCCATCTGTAATAGCTACTTGAGTAGATGGTTATTGAAATTTCTATAGGACTCTATGCCCTCGACTTTGATTCTGCCCCCCATTCTATTATCCAATTAACAACACCCCCACTTCCTGTCCCTACCCCAAGGGAAGCCTGTAATACAGTAAATGCTCAACAAGTATGGTTTTGACTTGAACTAAACTAGTTAAGGGGCACCTAGGTGGCTCAGTCGGTTGAGCGTCCGACTTCGGCTCAGGTCATGATCTCACAGTCTGTGAGTTCGAGCCCTGTGTCGGGCTCTGTGCTAACAGCTCAGAGCCCAGAGCCTGCTTCTGATTCTGTGTCTCCCTCTCTCTCTGCCCCTCCCCCGCTCATGCTCTGTCTCTGTCAAAAATAAATAAACATTAAAAAAAATTAAACTAGTTGAGCAACAAGAGGCAGGATAAAGAGATGGACACAATCCTAACGTAAGTTTAGTCATTACTTTGAAAGTGTGGTCTTGGGTGAGTCACATCGTTTGTCATTCCACTGAAAAGGAAAAGAAGCCTGCTGGCTAAACAGGTGGTAATTCCAGGATCAGAAATGAGACATACTAGCCACACAGCCCTGAGGAGACATCCTCAAACAGATAAGAAAAGCCTAGAATGGCATCTGACTGGCTGCAGAAAAGTGTACGTGACACCATTGGCGTCGGTTCCGTTGTCCCGCTCTCCCACCAGAAAGGCTGCCGTGCACAGCAGATCTCCAGCTGCCGTATTTAAGAATAAATTTCTACATCTGTTTTCTGTTGCTATGGAATAAACCACATAAACTTTAAACAACAGTCATTTTATTATCTCAGTTTCTGTGGGTCAGGAGTCCACGCATGGCTTAGCTGGATTCTCTGATCAAGGTCTCAAGGTTGAAATCAAGATGTGGACCAGGGCTGTGATCTCATCTGGGAGCTCAACAAGGTACGAATCTGCTTCCAGATTCCCTTTGGGTTGTTGACGGAAGCCGTTTCCTTGAGGCTTTCGTGGCGGTTGGTTCAAAGCCAACAATGGAGAGAGAGACTCTCTTGCTTGGAGCCTCTGACTTCAAAGAAGGCCTAAGCCCTGTTTTGAGAGGCCCACGCAGTGAGGTCAGGCTCACCCGTAATAATCTTTCCCACGATAAACTCAGTCGGCTGACAGGACCTCAATCACCCCTGCAGAATTCCTTCACCCTTGCCATTTATACGGCTACTTTGTAGTCGCACAATTATGGGAGGGATTCCATTGGAAGTGAGACACAAGTTCTGCCCACACTCAAAAGGAAGAAATCATATAGGGCATAACACCAGGAGATCATAAGGGCTATCTTGGAATTTTGCCTACCACGACTTAACCTCCATCTTCCCCCAGAATAACTTCTGTTGCCTCAGAATTAAAGAATTCAGGCTTAAGTTTGAGACAGGCTAATATAACCTTATTTCCCTCAGGAAATTCAACTTCCAAGTTAAGGTGCCTTCTAAATGATTGACTCTATCACCCACATACTAATTCTCCCCTATGTTAACCATCGAGACACAAAAATGTGTATTTGGAGTCCTTACGTTCTTTTCTTTAACTTTTCTTTTTAGATGTTCCCATTATTTCTCAATAATGATTTGGGTCATACTCCAGATTTCCTTTCCCTCCCTCCTGTTGTCTCCAACGCAATAACAATAATGACAATGACAGCAGTGGTAGTGACAGGGTCAGACAGTTCTGACAGAAGGGAATCGCCCCCCCCCCCCCACCTCAAGACTTCCACAATCACACATCTGTCAGGGGCTGATGGGAAAACAAACCAAATTAAGTTTAATGTCAAGTTGTATCACCTCCTACTTGTGAACTCTCTATTTCTTTGTCTCCGAATCCCTTGAACGTGATGGACAACAGCGAGCCTCTGATTAGCATATTTACCATTGCCATTGCAGGTAAATGAATCTTCCCTCACCAGGATTTCAGATTCCAGTCAGATTCTCAATTCCATCTGGCGAGTCGTTCTCATTATTATGCAAATGTCAGCTTTACCTGAAGGCAAGAGCTTTCTTCTTAATATTTAAATTCCATCTCATTTTCATTGATCTCTAAACAACAGCTCAGCTTGTCTTTAAACTTTCCTTGGAAAACTTTTTAGGGGTGAGATGTCCCTGGATTGCTCGGTTCCCTTTTTAAAATAGATTGGCATGATTTGGAAAGAGGTGGATGGAAGTGGCCAGGAGGACTATTGCCCCTTCTCTGCTTCCAGAACAGGGGTTTTGAGTGACTTTGGATGAAGTTTCGTACAGGGTGCCCTGCGGCTAGGGCAAGGCACTCTGGGAGAAATCAGCTGGCAGAGATGAGACAAAGTCGACACGCCAGGCCCGCCTCTACTTTAAAGAAGACACAGGAACCAACAAGAGAAAGCAACACAGTAGGCAAACAGTCCACATCAGACAAGTAAGAGGAACCAAGGGCCTGGCAGTCAATGGACTAAACCCTGGGAATTCAGGCCAGCAGGTGAGCAGGCTCTGGGAACTGGGGGCAGGACGACGGATGCTGGTCTCCTCCGGCACTGAGACCCTGGCGTTCAGAGTTCATTGCCACATCAGGTACCAGTTACCAGACTGGGGCCTGACATGGCAAATGAGCGGCTAAGAGATCCCAATCATTCTCTCCACCAATTATTTTCTCCTTTGTCCAAGTCCTCCTCGGAAGGGTGGTACCCTCAGCAAGTACGTCATCAACGTGGCAACCTTTAGTTGTACCATGTGGACACCTGACCAAAGCCAAACCTGTCAGTTTCTCCAGCAGGAAATGTGGAATTAGGATTCAGAGACTAATTGGTGTCCCTCCCTCCCTCCCTCTGTCTACCTACCTTTCTTTCTTTTTTCTTTCTTTCTTTCTTTCTTTCTTTCTATCTATCTATCTATCTATCCCTTTCTCCCCTTCTCTTCTCTTTCTCAGTGTTTAAAGGGGAAGTCAGTCCAGACGCAGACCAACGAGTCCATTTTATAGTCTGTGCCCCTGCTCCACGAAAAAAATCTGCAGAATGAGAGCAAAGTAAACACAGGGAGAAAAACATGAAGGGTGGGAAAGGTGACTTGCAAACACGGGTCACTAACTCTCCAGTTTCTGACCGATTCTAATATTTGAAAGCCAGAGGTAGAAACCACGAAGAGGTAAGGAGACAGTGCTCGCCGCTGCGGACGATAGCCAGGATCCTCTCCACACAAGAAAAGGACACCCAACACCGCTCCCCCTTTCCCCTTTCACATACGAACTGGCCTGGGCATCACGTCCCAGTGCCTCAGAGAGGTTCAGTGGCCGCTTCCAAAAGTCATCAGTCATCGGTTCCTTCCCTTCTACTTTGTCCATAGCTCTTGAAAACACTGACGTGTTTTTGAAAACTGGCCCAAAGACTAAAAGATAAAGCTTCCTTATCATTTCCTCATGTATCTCGAGTACAAAGGTCCATATTTTAAGCTTTTCTTCAGAAGAAAGAAGCGTTTTCAAACGCTCGGCCTATGCTGGACATTTTTGTCAAACAAAATGCCAAACCCTCACTTTCTCCTACGTATCACTAAAAAGTATGAGTACAGGAAGGAGGAGGAGACGGACGAGAAGTAGGATGATATGGGGGCACCTGGGTGGCTTAGCAGGTTAAGCGTCCAGCTTTTGATTTTGACTCAGGTCACGACCCCACGGTTCAGGGGATTCAGCCTCGTGTGTCACTCCATCTGACAGCACAGAGCCGGCTTGGGATTCTCTCTCTCTCTGCCCCTCCCCTGCTTGTGCACACGCATGCGCTTTCTCTGTCTCTAAAAAATAAACAAACTTAAAAAAAAAAAGACAAGGCAAGAAACAGGAAGCTATGGCGTAGAGAGGAAAAGGAAAAACTTCTCACTTTCCACACGCACTGCTTTTGATACTTGAGGTGCGTTGTCATTTTAATCCTCTCAGCGGCCTCATGAGGTAAGTACCGAACTCCAGAAGGATTATCGTGAGGCAGACAACACAGGTTCTGGAACCAGATGGCCTAGGTTTGATTCACGGCTCTGCCATCTATTTAACAATCTTTGTTTCCGTTTCCTCATCTGTAAAATGGGATGACGATAACAGGTGAGACTTACGTGGGCTAGTACGCAAGAGTGGGCGCCCTACGACACCTTTGATGATCGCTATCACTGCCACTTTACAGATGAAGACAGAAGGGTTGAGTTCCTTGCCCAGAGTCACGCAGCTAGTAAGTGACAGAGTCCAAAGTCCGCTGTATAACCATTCTGTTCCATAACTTCCATATGGCTTTTGCTCTCTCGGTGCTCTGTTTTAGGAAAGTGGGAGGCCATCAAGCTGCTCAAAAAAGAAAAGGAGAAGAGAACTGAGGTAAATACGACCACCCCGACTCCCACTGTGAGGCCCTGCCTCATTTTCCCTAGGAAGTCACCCCGACATCACCGAGAATGGAAAACAGAAGCCCAAAGTCTACCTTCAACAAACTAGAATAGACTTTTGAAACTCTGAATCGTGCTAAGAGAGAAGGAGCTGTCAAATCCAGCCAAGGAGTTCACGAGGACGTAAGCAGGTACAGATCTCAGACGAAACTGGCAGGGCGCAGTTGTCCACACAAGATGGCTCCTCCAGACAGAAAAACAATCTCTCATCTGGAGCTCCACGAAAGGACCAGTGAGCTGTCAGAGGACATTTTCTAGGACCCATTTAGCACCAAGTGTTGCACGGGAAAGGAGCCCAGTGAAGACACACACAGACTCTGCAGCAGGCAGACTGTGACCAATACAGATAGACTCACAATTGCAAACAGCTATGCATCGCTTCTTTTTTCTGGAGATAACGAAAAGCTAAAATAACTCATCGGCTCTCAGGTGCCTACAACCCTGTATCATAACGTCCTTCCTCATCCAAACCTAATGGAAAAAAATAGGCCCGCGATTCATTTGTTTTATTCAAAGATGACCTAATAAAAAAGAATCAACACAGATGTGTATAAAAAAAGACCATACGAAAATAAAAAGATACAAATTTTTTTTAAATGAAATAAAACATTGACCAGGAAAAAAAAATACAAAAACTGTTGACAAATAACAGGGAAAAAATTACTAATATCACTAAGCGTTTAAACATTAGGAACAACAAAAAGCAGGAGGAGAAAAGATAGGGGGAAATCTTCATGACATTGAATTTGGCAAGGTTTTCTTCAGCATGACACTGAATAGCACAGGCAACAAAAGAAAAGTAGAAAAATTGGACTACATCAAAATTTAAAACTTAGGTGCATCAAAGAAAACAACCTGCAAAAGACAATCCATGAAATGGGAGAAAATATTTGCAAATCATCCATCTGATGATGTGTTAATATCCAGAATATACAAAGAACTTCTACAGGCTTTTGGCAGGATGTGCCATCTTACCATAATTAGCTGAGATGACCAACACAAGGGAAAGAAGAAAGACGCCTTCTCTATGTTCCACAGGCCCTTTAGGAAATATGGCGTTGTTCCATTGGCCACATACGTGTGAATCTACAATAAAGGTGATATTGCAGACATCTACGGAATAAGCACCGTTCAAAAAGGAATGCCCCATAAATGTCATCATAGCAAAATTGGAAATGTCTACAATGTCACCCAGCATGTTGTTGGCATTGTTGTAAACAGAAAAATGAAGGGCAAGATTCTTGCCAAGAGAATTAATGTATGTATTAAGCATATTAAGCAGTCTGAGAGCCAAGATAGCTCCCTGAAGTGTGAGGGGAAATGATCCAAAAAAGAAGGAAGTCAAAGAGAAAGGTACTTGGGTTCGACTGAGGTGCCAGCCTGCTCCACCCAGAGAAGCGGTTTGCAGGAACAAATGGAAAGGAGCCTGAGCTATTGGAACCCATCCCGTATGAATTCATGGCATGACAGATGTCAAGTAAATAGTCTCCAAACTATTAAAGAGAGAGAAAGAGAGAGAGAGGGAGAGACAACCCCTATAATTCAACAACAACAAAACAACCTGATTACAAAATGGGCAAAGGACTCGAACAGACATTTCTACAAAGAGGATACACAAACAGGCAAGAGACACACGAAGGATCAACATCACTAATCACAGGGAAAAACATCTCAAGAGACAACATTCGCACCCATGAGATAACAGTAAGATAACATTTTGTACCCATTAGGATAGCTGCAGTTTAAAAAAAAAAAAAAGTGTTGACAAGGGTGTGGAGAAATTGGAACCTTGTTGGTAGGAATGTAAAATGGTGCAGCAGCTTTGGAAAACGATACGGCAGGGCCTCAAAAATTTAAAAATAGAATTACTATATGATCCATCAATTCAATTTCCGGGTGTGTACCCAAAAGAAACGAAAGCAAGGTCCCAAAGACATGTTTGCACAGCACACCCGTGTTCACAGCAACGTCATTCCCAAGAGCCACAAAGTGGAAGCCGCTAAAGGGTCCATCAGTGGATGAGCGGGCAAGCGAAATGTGGTCTGTACACGTGGAATATTCATCCTTTAAACGGAAGGAAATTCTGACACGTGCTACAACATGCGTGAACCTTCAGGACATTATGTTCTGTGAAATAAGCCAGTCGCAAAAGGACAAATACCGTATGATTCCACTTAAATAAAGTACCAAAAGTAATAAAAGTCAGGGACAGAATGTAGAATGGTAGCTGCCAGGAGCTGGGGCTGGGGGCGGGGGGGGGGGGGGGGGGAAGATGGGGAGTTGTTTAATGGATATACAGATTCAATTTTATGAGATAAAAAGAGTTTTGGAGATTGGTAGGACCACAATGTGAATGTACTTAGCACTACTGAACTATATACTTAAAAATTATTAAAATGTTAATTTTTTTGTTACATGTATTTTACCACAACTAAAAATAATTCAATTAGAAAAATCTTTTTATAATCTTAAAGCTCAAAGCTGAGTTACAATGTTTCTGCCATGACATGTAATAGCAGATAGCAGGAAACACAGCATGTGGTAAGAGAGCCCAGGGAATACGTGGAAAGTGATCACAAATACGAAGTCTATATTGAAAGGGCCACAAAGGAGAAATGATACGCAACAAAGAAAGCAACAAGCAGGACAAGATGACAAAAATGACCAAAACAAACAAAATTTTAAAGGATTCAAGAAAAGGTGATATGGAAGACATAATGGCAACCCAACGCATGTGTAATTACAATATTTACTCTGATGCAGAGAGCCAAGTAACTGGAAATCAAAAAAATTAAAGATCTATTTTTAGAAAATTTAACACCAATAAAAGAAGAATGAACTTACGTATTGAAAGTACCACTATTGGGGCGCCTGGGTGGCTGAGTCGGTTGAGCGTCCGACTTCGGCTCAGGTCATGATCTCGCGGTTCGTGAGTTCAAGCCCCGCGTCGGGCTCTGTGCTGACTGCTCAGAGCCTGGAGCCTGTTTCGGATTCTGTGCCTCCCTCTCTCTCTGCCCCAACCCACTCGTATTCTGTCTCTGTCTCTCTCAAAAACAAATAAACATTTAAAAAAATTAAAAAACAAAAGAAAGTACCCACTATGTCCATGAGAAAATTGTTCCGGAACGGCCCACACCAAGACATCTCCTGGTATAGCTACTACACTTGAAAAAAAATAAAAGATATTTTGAGCAGCTAGGCCAAAGTGCCAGCCACCTTAAAGTTAAGAAAAATTCTGATGCTTCAAACTACCAACACAAAATAAAGACAGACCATGGGAAAATGAATTTGATCAAGTCCTCAGAGAAAGTCCGACCCAGGAATGCTATATCCAGCCTTACTGCTGTGTAAGGATAGAGGCAACAACAAGTATTTCTCAAACGTACAAGAACTCAAGGAATGAATTCCCATGAACCTCCTGGAGAAACTACAAGAGGTCAGAGTTCAACCAGCCAAGAGATGACAAGAGAAACTACCGTAAAAGGGCTGACAACAGACATTGATCCGTTTTGCGAAGCTCTGAGAACGATGGGGACTAAAATGGAATGTACGTGTTATACAATACTGTCGAAATCATGCTACCAGCAAAAATTGGGAGGAGTTGGGGGAAGACAAAGGTGGAAGGTCATGCAGGGAACCTGACTTTGTCATCTTTTCTAGGCTAGGGTCAAAATACAACATTCCAGTCTGATAAAGCAATTGGGAGTAAGATACGTATATCGAAGGGTATGAATGTGAGCCCTGGAAATTTCACAAGAAAGAGAAACTGGGTACGGGATGGGGGAAGGGTGGAGAGAGAGAAGAGAAACGGAAGCAAAAGCGATTGCAGCTCAAAGCCAGCAGGTTTCTCTGAATGAAGACAAGTGTGAAATTACCAACGAAACACTAGAAGAAATTCAAACGGACCACAACCTTTCCAAATCATCAGAAGGTACACACGGACCACCACCCCCCACCACACACATACAAGCAAAACTGATCATACAGCCCAATATTATGAAAAAGCAAACAAAATCCGAAGGCCTAATGCCAAATATGATAACAGAAGTAGCATGCAACTTCTTTTTAACAATGAACGTGAAGTATCTAAAAATCTATTAAAAGACCATATTTGTGTATTGGGTCACGAAATAAAAAAACAACCACAATAATGCCAGAGACGCATCTGCGACAACCTAACTGAGAAAGGTTGAAACTGCAAGGCTGCCCAGAGCTTTGCAGGCAAATGCAAACCACAAGACAGTGGAGGCTCTGAAACTCACTCTCAGGCCATAGGAGGAGGCATCACAAACAAGGAAAAATAAACAGAAGCACATTAACAGGAGACCTTATTCCACATCTGTCAACCCGTGACTTAAAGCGAAAAAGATATAGGCAAGATATTTAAAAACCCTAAAGACAAATCAATCATACAGGACGAATCGATAGGCTAAACTCTATACTTTAAGAGAGAAAAATGCACAACATTTGCAGGCATTTGATGGGCTCAAACCAAACGCTTTGTGAACAACTGATCTTTGCAGCCTTGGAACAGACTAAGGAATTAGGTCTGGAAGATGCTGGCGGCAGATATCTGAATCCCACTTGTGGGTCCCTCGGCAAAGAGGAATAGAGTGGGAGAAGCCCCTCCCGGGACATGTGCCCGCCTCCACCCTTCACCTGCTGCTATTCCGTCTGGCCCTAGTAGCCTCTTGACCCCATAGACGCTACCAGTTCACCCACAGCCCCGGCCACTCCAGACAGTGCCCAAGTTAGTGGGTACACCACAGCCCTTCCCAGAATGGCTCAGCCTGCTATAGACACCACACCCTAGTGCCCGTACTTCGGGTCAGAGCCAGACAGGATTCCATAGTCAGTTTGTTTGTTTGTTTGTTTCCTTGCTGGTCTTTTTTTTTAAAACATTTATTTATTTTGAGAGAGAGAGGGAGAGAGAGAGAGCAAGCAGGGGAGGGGCAGAGAGAGACAGGGAGACAAAGAGTCAGGCTCCACACTGTCGGCACAGAGCCTGATGCGGGACTCAAACTCACGAACCGTGAGATCATGACCTGAGCTGAAATCAAGAGTCTGACACTTAACGGACTGAGCCACCTAGGCACCCCTTTCCTTGCTTGTTTTTTGTTTGTTTGGTTTTAGCTTTTTTTTTTATGTTTATTATTTATTTTTGAGAGAGAGACAGAGACAGAGTGCAAGCGGGGAGGGGCACAGAGGGAGGGAGACACGGAATCCAAAGCAGAGCCCAACGCGGGGTTCAAAGCCACGAACCGTGAGATCATGACCTCAGCCGAAGTCAGACGCTTACCCGACTGAGCCGTTCAGGAGCCCCTCCTTGCTGGTCTCTGATGAGGGAAGCAGTTATGGGGGTAGACAACAGATTTTGGATTTGGACCACAGTGTTTAAACCACAGCTCGGTCACTTACAAGCTTTGGGAGCTTGAGTAAGTGTCACGGCCTCTCTGGACTTCAGTTTCAGAAGTCACCAGGCAAAGAGACGGGTCATAAGATGGGGGTGCTTAGCAGGGCCGCTGTCAAGGTTGAGGATAATGAGCGTCAAGTATCTGCTACAGCACCTGACAAGTGGCACCTGGTCGGCGAGTGGTGGCTGCTTCGTCATTACCATTCCCCTCAAAGCTTGCCCCGGGAGCCCTCCTGCTAGACGCAGGGCATGAACCCATGTCCTCTCGGGTCATAATAATGCCCGTTGGCATCAGAGAAGGATGAGAAGTGATGAAATGGCAAGTCTTCTCTGCCCCTCCATGGTTTATACCACAGCCCAGACAGCGCATGCTACCAACAGAGGCTTCACATACATGCACATACACACACAGACACACACACACACACACACACCTTTCTAGGGCACTTTGGCCCAGGAAACGCTGAAACCTTTCTTTGTTCATTTAATGTGTGTGACCAGGGCCTCTCATGACTATGTGGATGCATCTCTGAGCACAGAATATGGGGGGGGGGGGGGTCTCTCTTGGGAGTCTCTCATCATTAAATCTCCCCCACCACCATCTTTTGTGCTTTTTACCAGCCCAACTCCATGAGGCGTTATTATCTCCATCTGCCCTTGCAAACTTCCATCTCAAGAAGCCTGTCTGATGGTTGGCCATGCAGCTTGGGTGATAGCCTGGCAAATAAACACAAGCAGAAAATTTTACCCGACAAACTAGAGGTTACTCAAATGCTCACTATCTGCAAAAGTCAATTATCTCCTCTTACAGTTTCTTGGTCTGTTTGCGAAGGGATAGAAATATGGATGGATAAGGACATTGTATCTGGGACATGAACGACAAGAGCAATGAACGTTTAGTGATCACCTACTATACCTTAAGTGCTCTACATAAGTTGTCCCAGTGACTCCTCCCGCTAACCCTAGAGACTATGAGAAATTTCATCCCGGCAAGTACAGATGGGGAAACTGAGGCTCAGAGAAGCTATATAATATGCGCAGTTAGTTGTTGGGCAGCGGGCAGCAAAGCTTGCCTTCTGTTGACCACAGAGCCCAGCTCCTCAATGCCAGGCCTTGGGCACCGTAGTCGTCTGTTGGAGTCTGAGTCCCTACCCCCTAAAACAAGGTTAGGTGCTGTCATGAACCATGTAAATGTGTCCCCTGAAAATTCCTGTTGGAATCCTACCCCGCAATGGGATGGTCCTCGGAGCTGGGGCTTTGGGAAGGTGTTTAGGCTGAGAAGTCATGAGGGCGGAGTCCCCACGATGGGAACGGCATCATAAGAAAAGGAAGAGATTATAGCTCCATCTCTCCCGGCCACGTGTGGATACAGTGCAAGGCAGCTGCCTACAAGCCGGGAAGTGAGCTCTCATGAGGACCCGGCCGTGCTGACGCCTTGCTCTCAGACTTCCCAGCCTCCAGAACTGCGGGAGAAAAACGCCTGTTGGGTCAACCACCCAGTCTGTGGTATTTTGTTACAGCGGCCCGAGCTAAGACAGCCGTCTACTTCAGTGTCTGCATCTCCAGGTACAGAGTATAAGCTGTGTTCCTGGTCACAGGCAAGGTCTGGGACAGGTGGGGAACAAACTCTAGGGCAAAAGTGGGCATGCTCCTCCCTACATGGGAGGGTTATTCCAAAACAGAGGAAGACTAAGCAAGCCAATTCCCGAGAAAAGACAGAGTCATCTGCAAGACGTCAGGGAATTGAGGCAAACGCCAGAGTGACTTTATAATGAAAGAGACCTGTTCCCAATTCTCGTCCTCAGAGGCAATTACTTTCCTCCAACTTCCACTTAGGTAAGTTGTTGTCCCACGCAGATCTTTAGACCCTCATTTCTACCACCACCATCTTCTTTATTTTTTTTTATTTTTTTTTAATGTTTTCATGTATTTTTGAGACAGGGAGAGACAGAGCATGAACGGGGGAGGGGCAGAGAGAGAGAGGGAGACACAGAATCGGAAGCAGGCTCCAGGCTCTGAGCCATCAGCCCAGAGCCTGACGCAGGGCTCGAACTCAAGGACTGCGAGATCGTGACCTGAGTGAAGTCGGACGCTTAACCCACTGAGCCACCCAGGCGCCCCTATTTTTTTATTATTTTTTTTAATGTTTTTATTTATTTTTGAGACAGAGAGAGACAGAGCATGAGCAGGGGAGGGGCAGAGAGAGGGGGAGACACAGAATCCGAAGCAGGCTCCAGGCTCTGAGCTGTCGGCACAGAGCCCGACGCGGGGCTTGAACTCACAGAGTGTGGGATCATGACCTGAGCCGAAGTCGGACGCTCCACCGACTGAGCCACCCAGGTGCCCCCACCGTCTTCTTTAAAAAAAAAAAAAAAAATGCTTTTACGGGAGTCCTTTGCTCACGCCCGTATTCCTACCTGCAGTTTCACGCCGCTATGTAAGGAAGCAGAAAGCCCGATCCACCCATGTCCACAGCTTGGGAGGAAGGCAGGCAGCCTGCTGGCACCACCGTCTGCTACATCCAGTATCTCTGAATTCCGATCTGGCCTGGCAGCTGAGGCCCCTCTCTCCGGCCCTCTGGTCCTCAGATTGAGTTCACGTTCTGCGCCCGCAGGCTACGAGGCAGTCTTTCTTCAAAAGCCAACGTTGTACAACAGCACCAAGTTTTCCCGTTTCTTCTCCACCGACTCTGGGGATTCCCTCCTCTGAAGTGCAGTCCTGAGGGCTTCCCTTTCCTCCAGGCCTCACTGCACTCCGGGCTGCAGGCCAGGGTACCCACCGGCCGAGGGCCTCAGTCCTCCCTCTGAAGTTGAGGGTTTCTCTGTGACCATGCCACCTTTGGGTTTCCGGACTTGCCATAACCCTCGGGATGGCTCTCTGTTACTTGCCATAACTCCCGGGATGGCGGGATGGTTCCCGCCACTGAATAACGTCCAACTGGATTGTCAGTCTCAGGTTCATAATAACAGTTCCCTTTGTTACATCACTCTGATTTTCCAACAGTAACAGTAACAATAATAGCATTAATGAGAGCTGATGTGTAAGTGCCAGACAAGTAGCTAAGATCGCCATGTGCATTAGCTCAGTGAATCTTCACTGAGAAAATGAAGTTCAGAGACATTAAGAAACTTCTCCAGGACCACAAAGGTAGTAAGAGAGTAAGAGAGCTAGAATCCTAAATTAAATCTGCCTGGCCCCCAATTTTTTTTTAATGTTTATTTATTTTTGAGACAGAGAGACAGAGAGAGACAGAGTGCAAGCGAGGGTGGGGCAGAGAGAGAGGAAGACCGAGAATCCAAGCAAGCTCTGAGCTGTCAGCACAGAGTCCGACGCGGGGCTCAAACTCATGAAACTGTGAGATCATGACCTGAGCTGAAGTCGCACGCTTAACCAACTGAGCCACGCAGGCACTCAGCCTGGCTCCCAATTTTTAAATACAAGTAATAAAATAGTATAGTTATATAATGTTAAAAAAGAAAGAAAGGGGGAAAACCTTTTCCCCCATTAAATTCTCCATGAAACCTTCAAAAGAGAATACCACACAAGTTGTGGTTTTCCCAATCTTTGGGGCTTCTCTTAATCACTAGCCTCCCAGAAATTCATTTCTCAACCCAGCAAGTCAAAGCAAGGTGTGTGCCCTATTGTTATCATTTGTATCACCATACTGGAATCAACTGTTCCTATGTCTGGATTCCAAACGAGACTCTGGGCTCTTCAAGATGAGCCTCCACACCCACAGGGTCTGGTTTATAAAGGCCCTCAATAAGGTCTATAAAATTGCCATAGCTGCAAGTTCTGCCATGCTATCTGTGCTATGACATGGTTCCCAGGACTTTAAGGTTCATGGTCCACTCCCTTGCTCAACCCAGGAAAGGGTTAGGGATGACCAGGATGCCTCTGCCGACAGCAAGTTATAACCTCGATAAGGGAAGTCAGCTGTCACCTCCCGCAGCTGTGTGGAAACTTACAACAGACGACGACCATCTCGGGCATGAGGGAGGAAGGAAACCTCGAGTTCAAAGAAGGCCCACTGACACCAACGCTTTGCCGGCCCTCCAGGTGGGACTGGGCCTCAGCCACCAGGCTTTACACAGAGAGCACTGACACTAAGTAGAAGACGGGCCACAGGCAGAATTTCAGGGAAAAGTACTGTGATCTGTTAAGTTTGGAGCTGAAACCACGGCTTCTCCAAGCCACCCTCTGGATCTTGTTGGCCATCAGAGTCCCTGATCTGCAGGGGAGGGAACAGTAGCTGGTGAAGAGGCAAAATATCAAGACTTGTCAGTGCATAAAACAGAGGGGGAGGGGATCATTTCAACAGGATCCACAAGGGAGTATTTCCTGAAGGAGCCAAAGCATCGGACTTGATCTGAATCTTGAAGACAAGCCTGTGAGGTTTCTCCTTCTGGCCTCCACAGCAAGCCTTCCTGTGGAACGCACCCAGGGAGATCCAGTGTCAGGAGGCCAATGCGTTTTGAATCCTATACGCCTACCATTTAGAAGGGGTGTCAGGGCCCATCGTCACTACTTAGAGAATTCTGAGGCTGCTTATGAGCTCGGGGGCTGAGATGAGAATTAGCTCACAAGGTCAGAGACGTTTCTAGAGTGAAGGGTCAAAAAGAACTTTGACATCCTAAGTGTTACTCCAGAGTCAACGTAGAGGGGGGAAAACGTGGGAATTGAAATAACTGGTGCTTTGTTCCTTCTTCAAATGCAATTGGCCTTCTTTCAAGTCTCCATGAGTTTATAAGCTGAAAGATCTAGTCCAACTCCCCATATCACAAATAAGAGACCTGATCCCCTGAGGAATCACATCACCTCTTCGCCACCCTATGGCTCAGCCCAGCTCTCCACTGAGGCTGGAACCAGGCCTATTTCCCAATTCAAAGACCCTTCTTCCACATCACAAGTCTCCTTCCAACATGAATATCAAACTCAGAAGGAGGTGGTCACAAGCTGCAACCTGCCTGGGTAGAAATTAATCAATCGTTTGGAGACAGGGGCTGTGCAGGGTCCCTAGGCAAGGCCTCGCCTCTCCACCCCAGGCTCATATGCCACTTCCTTTTGCCAGGGCAGCTCCTGGACTGCTGGGTGTCCTTCTGCTCGGGACACTGAGCAAACTAGGTCGAGTATCCAGCAACCTTTCTTAAGCTTTGACGGTCATCTCAACGCTCAGCATTTTCTCATCTTTTCAAGTAAGTGGTGAAAATGGAGATTTTTCAATATGGCATCCTGGGCTGATTCCCTGGGAGCCACATCCGCACAGCCCCATGTATTGCCAGCGTATGTTTCTCCTTGTAGAGTGGATGCCAAATTAAGATTACATTTGGGAATCAATTTTCACAAAGAATTAAGGACGTCAAGCAGTAGCTTGTTAGGAAAATGTACTAGGGAGGAATATGGGCAGAAGTCCTGCTCACGATAGCGCCACACAAACTAGAAGTTTAAGGAGCACCTGTCCTGCTGGCACGAGAGCACAGGAGTTTAAGGAGTGCAATTAAGGAGAAAGGGTCTTCAAAAACCACTAAAGGAATCCTGAAAATGTCACCAGGTGATCACTTACTGATGGATGGGAAAGTGAAATACTGCATAAATACCAAATTCATTTAGCATATATTTAACATAATCCCCTTAAAAATTCCGATGTTACTTTTTGTGGGCAAATTATGTTTTTAGAGATAGAGGGAGCGAGCAGGGGAAGGGCAGAGAGAGAAGGAGAGAGGGAAAATCCCAAACAGGCACCACACTGTCAGCGCAGAGCCTGACGTGGGGCTTGAACTCACAAACCGTGAGATCGTGACCTGAGCCGAAATCAAGAGTCAAGACGATTAACCGACAGAGCCACTCAGGTGCCCCCGTGGGCAAATTTCATACCCCACGGACGTGTCTACATTTTACATCTCAGTACCTATGAATATGTTGCCTTACATGGGAAAAGAGACTTTGCGGAGGTGACCAAGGGCGAATACCCTGCAATGGGGGGGAAACTATCCTGGATTATCCAGAGCCTGATCGATTCCCCAGCGTTGTTAAAATTGGAGAGTATAGGCGCCTGGGTGGCTTGGTCGGTTGAGCGTCCGACTTCGGCTCAGGTCACGATCTCGCGGTCCGTGAGTTCGAGCCCCGCGTCCGGCTCTGTGCTGACAGCTCAGAGCCTGGAGCCTGCTTCCAATTCTGTGTCTCCCTCTCTCTCTGCCCCTCCCCTGTTCATGCTCTGTCTCTCTCTGTCTCAAAAATAAATAAATGTTAAAAAAAAAAATTTATAAAATTGGAGAGTATTTTCTGGCTCCTCAAAGGGAAAAACAGAGGGAAACAACATTTGTTGCCTTTGACGATGGAAGAGGGGCCCATGAGCCAAGGAATACAGGTAAGCCCTAGAAGCTGGAAAGGACAAGGAAGTGAATTCTCTCCTGAGAGCCTCCACAAAGGAATCACAGCCCTACTGCACTCTGATTTTGATCAGGTGAGCCCAGCATCAGACTTCTACCCTGCAGAACTATAAGGTAACTAATCTGCGTGGAGGTAAGCGATTAAGTTTGGGGTGCTATTTTATAGCAGCAAAAGAAAACTGATATACTATTTTTAAATCTAACCAAATTATGAAATTGTAAAATGGTATTAAATTGGCCTAAGTTGAAAAATATAGGGGCGCCTGGGTGGCTCAGTCGGTTGGGTGTCCAACTTTGGCTCAGGTCATGATCTCACAGTTCATGAGTTCGAGCCCCACGTCGGGCTCTGTGCTGACAGCTCAGAGCCTGGGGTCTGCTTCAGATTCTGTCTCTCCCTCTCTCTCTGCCCCTCCCCTGTTCACACTGTGTCTCTCTGTCTCTTGAAAATAAATAAACATTTAAAAAATTAAAAAAAAAGAAAAATATAGGGGTAAAAATGGGGGGGGGGATTTTAAATGTTCTCAAATTATAAAAATTGAAAGTGAGTGGAGGAGACCATCCTGTCAGGTATTGAAATACATCTGGCACCACAAAAAAAAAAAAAAAAAAAGTGAAAACCAAATAAATGCTCCAGATATAGACTCTAACACATTAAATATTTTTATACACTTAAAGGAAACATTTCTATGCAATGGAGAAAGGAAAACAAATTTAAGAAATAGCTTAGAGATATCTGATCAGCAAATTTAAAAAAAATTAGTTTATATCTGCAACTTATACCATAAGTCAAAATAAATTCTGCATCACTAAAAAAGTAAATATTTTAAAATCCTATAAAATATGGCAAAAATAAAATATAATATAAAATTTAAATATATACAGGAATTAAAACTTTCAAAGCTTTCATCAATGGGAAAAATTCAGATATAATGCAATAAAAGATTTATCTTATAACTTCTAAAATAATATAATAAAACTTAAGAGAAAAAGGATTAAAATGTGTTTAAAGGAAGATAAAGGGTTACTATCTATGTTATATCAGATGCACATGATCATCAAGTAAGATGCCCGATAGATGCATGAGCAAAGAATATGATCTGATCATCTATGCAGGAGGAATTGAAATTAGTAAACAAACATTTGAAAATGCTCTACCTTGCTGTGATCAAAGACAAACAAATTAAAATATTCATCAAGTACCATTTTATACCTATTATATTATCAAAAATAATGATAATACCCAAGGCTAAGCAGGTCCTGATGAAGTTAGTACACTTATACACTGTTGATTGCAATTTAAATAGATTCTGTCTGTAAATTTAGCTATATATATCAAAGGATAAAATACTAATTTTCTTGAATCCAGTAATTTCCATCACTAGGAATTTATGCTGAGGAAATAATCCAGAGAGGGAAATATTTGTGTAGGAAGGCATTTGCTTACTCCAGTAAAGAGCAAAGGTTAACTCAAATAGTTAAGAGAACTTACACTTTATGGAACATCAGACATTGGATGACAAGAAGGCTATGTAGCAATATGGGGGGAAAAAGGCTAATGCAAAGTACTGAATTAAAGGTGAAAAAAATATTAGGTTGAATCACATCAATTACCATTTTCATTGGAAAACTGTAAAATATTGAAAACTCCACATGGTTCAACCTAATAGTTCTATCATGGGTACAGACAGGTAAACATAGTGCTTTCTAGAGACCGGAGCTATGAGGAAACACAAAAAGAAAAACAGGTGAAGGGGTGGTAGTTATCAAGGACAAACGTTTTAGCCTCTGTTGGTTTTCATGCTGTGGTAATATTATTTGAAAAATCAATTTTAATGTTAAAACATTAAAGACACGATTCCAATACAGATGGAGATATCTCCGGAAATAAGTTAAAAGACATCATTCCAATATATCTTCCATTTCAAATTCTTTAATTTGCTGTACAAGAATCGAGGTATTAAGTGTTCAACTAAGGTAAGAATTTGTTTTGAAAAACCCTGGTGAAAAGATGTCAGCATTAGTCATAAGGCAACATAGGAGAGCACCAGGTTTTAGAGTGAAACCCCATTTATTACCCATAAGACGTTGGAAAAATTACTTTACCTCATTTAACCTCAGTTCCCTTACCTGTCAAATGGGGACAGTAATGGTATTTACGGAAGGTTGTCATAAAGATTGCTTGAGATGATGAATATCAAATGCCTCTTTGAGTCTCTGGCAAATAGTAAGCATTCAACAAATCTGAGCGAGTACATCATTATTAATGAACCAGCATACATCTTTAAACAACGACTAAAGTTAGACAAGAATATTCACAGGAGGGTACTTCTATATACATTAGGTCGGAAATTATTCCGACCTAATTTTTTTTTTCTCTTGTCTTTTCTAAACACATTCTTAATCAAAACGGACCAGCCCACACTATGCTATATGTAGAGTTATCTCCAAAATTAAAATGTAGAATACAGATTTGGGAGTGAGTGAAAATGTAAGCTAGAAACAAGGTTTCCTTCTCTACCTTAACCTGTAAAACAAGAAGACAAAGTGGTCCCGGGCCGTAAAAGTACTCGTAATCATCACCTGTGGATGTGCTTTCTCGTTCTCTGGTGCAGTAAGATCCTGAAGGCCATACGTGACACTGGTCCTTCTCTGTCTGTGCAGCATGTATTCCTTTGGGGGACTGCCCCTCCCACATATGGGGGGGATCTGTCAACCACATGACATCCACCTCCTCCCTCACAGGGGCAGTAGGCACCCAAGCTGAACAGCGAAATTCCCTCTTTGCAAACATCTCCTGAAAAGAAAGTCTCTGTCCTGAAATACTGAGTGAGAAGGTTCTAGGGTTCGGCCTTGAACTGGCAGGACCATGTCGGCTGACTTCAATGGGCCTGTACTACTCTGTCCAGCTACCCCTTCCGGGGCCGACACACTCCTCTCCCCAGCTGCCAGAAGTGTTGGTGGCCAGTGACTCAGAACTGGGTCTTTCACTGGGACTTGCTTTCTGCCACAAGGAAATACATCATCAAGTTACACTCCCTCCCAGAGAGCGACCCTAGCCACTACCATGGAGTTGGTGCTGTGACCTCTGATGGAGGAATAGAAAGCCATAGACTCTTTGCTTCCATGTGGCCGCAACTCTGACGGGTTCCAGAGCTTCTTACAGAATTAGCTGTAATTAGCTAATTACAGAATTAGCTCAGGATTAGCTGAGGCTTCGGATGCAACCACTTCAGGGTTCATGCTCAATCACATCCTTCTCACTTCCCCACAGGTGTAATACCCAAGGGCTCTCCCCGGTAAACTCCCCATTCAAGAGTCTGTTTCCCGGGAACCCAACCTAAGGCATTTGGCACTTGAACAGAGCCTGTCCCATAATGGTACCAAGAAGAGACAAGAAATAGAGAAATTCGCCAACGTCACTCAACCTTGTTGAATGTGCATTCAGCAATGAACACCTCGACAGTGCTACACCTAAAGCTAGCCCACTTCTTGGTCTTCCAAGATACGTGAGTCAAAATACTCCACGTTTCAGTTTAACTGGCTAAAACTGGGTCTAAATCTCATATGACTGAAGGAGTCCTGACTAGTCTCATTACCTGCAATACTTAACACAGTCCTACATACATGCACAGCGAGGAACAGTGTTTGTTGAATTTAACTTCTGCACGGCTTTACAGGGTTTCGTATAATGATGGCCTCATAAGATGTTCTACCGAAAAGAAAAGTGGGAAAAGGGATCGTATCATAAAACAAGCTTGGTAAGGGGCACCTGGGTGGCTCAGTGGGTGAAGCATCCGACTTCAGCTCAGGTCATGGTCTCAGGGTCGGTTGAGTTCAAGCCCCGCGTCAGGCTCTGTGCTGATGGCTCAGAACCTGGAGCCTACCTTGGATTCCGTGGCCTCCTTCTCTCTGTGCCCCTCCTCCACTCATGCTCTGTCTCACTCTGCCTCTCAAAAGTAAATAAATGTTTAAAAAAATTTAAAACAAGCTTGGTGCTACATACCATATGTACCTCCAGATTATATATATATATATATATATATATATATATATATATATATGTGTGTGTGTGTGTGTGTGCATATTAAACATTCTGACCAATGTTGCAATAAGTTCTTTAAATTATAAATAAAACCTTTTAAACTTCCTTTTAGGCAGAGTTTACTTGGCCACAGAACATCGTGAGCACAGGTAGAGCACCCAAATAGGCTTAGTTTGGCTTACAGTTTGGAGACCACCAAATTTCAAACTTCCTCAGTTTGTTCACCGGCCCTCTTGTGTCCTGGGAAGTAGCACAACTTGCACAATATTTATTACCAGTGACAGAGGAAGAGAGCAGCCTTAACCTTCTTCAACTGATTGTTTATTCCAGTGACCGTATCCAAGACTCTGACAAGCCTTACTCCTCCTACAGTACATTCCTTACAGTCTATAATTCATACAAAAGGAGACTGAGCCTGGAGGTTTGATCATTTTCCGCCAAAAAACTTCTTTTAAGCCTGGTTCTCCTGCCTCCAGATGCCCAAATAATGTCAAACATGCCATTCCTTGACAATTCCTTAAAGCCCTACACCCAGATGTCCAAATAGAAACGTCAGTCTTGACGACATCGCTCTCATTGCCTCTGAACCTCAAACACAAATCATTTCTTTTATCGGATGGCCCAGAGACTCAGGGTGCCCTGAGTTGGAAGATATACTACTTCACTGGTGGGAAGCAATAAACGAGGTATCCCTGGGCTTGTTTGCATCATAAGCCCAAAACGAGCCTAGGACACTCAACTCTATACATGTGCCCCCTGGGAAATTACTCTGGGTTATCGGAGAAGGAAAGACAGAAGCATGCAAAGATTAAAGGTGAAAATGAAACACAAGCCTGTCTGACTTCACAACTGTGGTCTTTCTACTTCACGCTACTTCTCAGATACCTGCAAATCCACGAAAGCAACGCCCTGGGGAAGAATTGGAGAACAGAAGACCCAGCCAGGGTCTAAAGCCCAATCTCTAATGCGTGGGGCTAGAGCTACTCCCTCCAGAAATGCCAGTTCAGGACAAAGCACTTTATTGGCCCAGAATTGCTGTCATAAAAGTCAGCCTGTGTTAAACACCCGAAGGCTGAGCCATACCCTCGCTGAGTGATCAGTTGGCTTCCGTTTGATATCCTAGGTGTGAGGCTGGTTTGCCAGACTGAAAGACACCAAGGCTGGAGACGGGATGAAGAATCTGGAGTTGACGCAGGGCCGAGGTGGACAGAAGGCTCTCTGGGGCACTGAAAGCTTGGAGAAATGACTGTCCATGGCTTCAGCTATTCACATCACTCCCAGCTGCAGTGGTTCTGATAAGCAAATTTACAAAACTGTGATTCTGTCCCTTCTCTGGTAATCTATCAATTTACCTGCCCTTTCGACATCCCATGTCCGATACTCCTTTCTAACCAACAGCTTCAGGCCAAGTCACTTTTCCCCCTTAGCGACAGTGAATGGAATCAATTCAAAGGTAGCCATCTCATTGGCTGGCCACGAACCGATAAATTTCCTAGATAATGTGAACCGAGACACAGGGACTGTTGCAAGTCAGGTGTCGGCACTGCAGCATGTGCTGAGGGCAGACGCGTGATGCAAAGCTGGATGCCAGCCAAAGCTACGGAGCTTCAGAGAGTGAGGGCCTCACAGAGAAAGCGGGTATAGAAGAGGAGGACGGAGAAGATGTGCAGATAGGAGCAGACAAGAAAGAATGAAGCCCCAGAGAAAGACAAAGAGAACGACTGCCTGACAGCTCTCTGATATTCTGCAGAGCCTGCCTGTACTGCATACGGTTTGGGTATCATTTCCCAGAAGCCTCAACATAAATCCTGTTTACACAAATTAGCCCAAGTGGGGGGGTTCCTGTGGCTGACAAACGATTACCTCACTCGATGTAAACATATCCATGTGTCTAAAAACCGTTGGTTGAGTGCCAGCCAGGCATGATCGTGCTAAGCGTTGTAGCTCCCCAGGTGAGGCAGTGGGCCCCCTCTCCTGGGAATCCAAGCTCAAAAATAGGTCCTTACTTTAGAACAAGTGTAGACCATGTGTGCTGGGGACCTAAGAGAAGCAGTGTGCAATCTGCCTTAAGGGAGGGGAGCAAGAAAGGCTTCCCAGAAGAAGGACATGATGTCGGGCTGCTGAGCCAGGACAGGAAAACATTTGCTAGGTGGGCAAGGAGAGCATCCCAGGAAGAATGAAGAACATCAACAAACAAGGGCACAAGCAAGTCCGGCCACACATGAGCACTATGGGAAGGGCCTTTGTTGTGTCGGGAACAAAGAGAGAAAGGAGACGGGACAAACAGGAAGAGAGGACTCTGAACCTGTTAGCAACAATCAGCAAGAAAAGAATGCAAAGGAGTTTACGTTTTTATCTTTCACCCAAACAGGAGACTGTTGAAACTTTGAGAAGGAAACGATATGCGTACAAGTATTTTAGAGCAACGACTCCAATAGTGAAAGGGAATTAGGAGGCAGTGTTGGTGGTGTCAGAAGCACAAATTCGGAGCTGTTACAGTATTTTGAGCAAAAGAATTCCTTTACTAAGATGGGGAAGGTGGGGTTCAAGAGAAGGGTGCACATACGTGCAATATTGAGATAGAAGCTATAGGACTTTAGTGCCTAAGTGTGGTGGGAAATGAAACAATCAAGGATGATTCTCAGATTCCTAGTGGAGTGACTGGGTGGACACAGAAAGCATCACTAGATTTAGTGAGATGGAGGTCCCTGGGGATCCCAGCCAGACCTATTATGGTGGGGACCAGATTAGTCGGCTGAGAAGTGTGGGTGGGAGGTGGAAAATGGAGACAGCAAGCACCCAAAATGCCCCAGAGAAGTTCGTACACGAAGGAGAGAGGAGAAATGGGTCTGTGGTTGCAGACAGAAGTGGGTTCGAAGATCATTTGAGGAAGCTTGTTTCTTGTTTTCATTTTTTAGTGGGAGACATCTGAGCATTTTCAATGTTACTAAGAAGGATTCGCAGGAGAGGGAGAATTTAGGGTTCAGGAGCAGGAAGGGACAAAGGCCAGTGTGTGACTCCAGAGACAAAGAGAAAGGGTGAGATTTGTGAGTCAAGATACCGTCCCTAAATGGATCTGGATGTGGGAGTGAGTGTGGCTACAGATGCGAATTTAGAAACGACGGCAAAAGCCTGGGGGAGAGGGGCAGGTGTCACCCATGGGAGCACGAAGAGCGAGAAGAGGATAGAGACCATGGCCAAACACGGAGAGGTGTCCATGTCTAAGGAGTGGACAAAAGAAAGGAGGCCCCTTGGGAGACTGCGAAACAATGCCCAGAGGGGTCCTGGAAAAGAGGGAGGATCTGTAGTCATGAACCCTGCCCCCCTTGTGTCTGGGTCACCAAAATAGCCTTCCGACTGATTTCCCAACTGCTTAATCCCTGACCCAGTGTCCCTGCCAGGACCACGGCAGGGGTGATCAGAGCAAACGTCAGGAGCAGTAGACACGGAACGTATCTTTGATGGGTAAAAACATAACAAGCCACCTGGGCCCCCATTTACCCCACCAGCTGCCTGCTGTGTGACTTTGGGCAAGCCTTCTTTTTCTTTCCATTTCACCTCTCCCATGTGTAAAATAAGGACAACAACATTTTCTTTAACAACCTCATGGGTTGTCCTAAAAATTGCATGAGTTACTGGCTGTGAGAATGTTCTAAGCTCTGCTAAATCACAACACAGGCACGAAGAGTTATTATTAATCTTGCTTCACGGCTCATCTTTTCTCAAATAGTTCTACTGGCTCCCTGTCTTGGCTTCCAGCAGTGTAATGGATGGTTCTGTCACCACCCAAACACTATTGCCCTTTCCTTTTTGGGTCGTTCCAAATCTGAGTCACAGTTAAGCAAATGCAATGCGTTTTGCAGGTAGAGTTGGCAAGATGTGCTCCATTTGCTTTTGGCCCAGGCCTTTAATTGCGCTTGGAAGTAAACAGCAGATTACAGAAGGAAGAGGACAGTGTGATTTGGAAAAAGAGAGAAAAACGGAAACTGAAGTGGGTTTGGCTGGGAAGTAGGGAGTACGTCACACAAACTTAAAATGATTGGGAATATGTGCAGTTGCCTAAAGGCATTCAGAGCTGAAGCCTCCCTGCTAAGGACACTCCTGTGCCTAGGTTCCACTGCCTTCCATGATGTGACCCCATCATGGGTCACCGTTGCTTTCCTGCACATCATTATAAGTCTCCCCACTGTCCACCAACATGCCTATTTCTGCCTCCACACGTTCCCCCATTAGATGCCTCCCAAGAACAGCCTCTCAGCCTGCCCCAACCATGCCAGCCCAAGCCTCTCCTTACTCAGGAAACCTGACCTCCTTTTCCGAATTTTTCCAGAACCTAGAATCCAAACCACATTTTAGTGCATCGCTGGAGCCTCCCTGACGGACAGTATCTCATGTGCACTGGTCTTTTCTAACATGGACATTAAACAACCATTATGCTCGGGCTGCTTTTCTTCAAGATGCATACATTTCCCAGTTTATACATAAGGAAATGAAGTCTCACGGAGCTAAACTGCCCAAAGTTGGCAGGTGTTGAGGCCTCCTGGGTATGTTCAGCCTCGTATTTCTCCTGACTTTGTCTTCCCCGTGGTGCCTCCCACAGCACCGGTTCCTGAGGAGCTCTGGGCATCTGGCAAAGAAGATGCCAACGTGTAAAAAGCTGCTGAGAGGGAGATAAGAGGACCCTACAAATCGATACCTTGTTTCCCCAACATTTCTTGATTACAGAGGATACCAACCACATTGCAGTCCCTCACGCCATAATACTAAACCAGAGTCCCAAATAGCTTTGGGGGAAATGAGGATGTCCTTGTCCCATTCACCATTAAGTAATGTTTGATTTTCTATATTTCTCATGTGGCTTTAATCAGAGCGTGCAAATGTATGCAGACTGTGATTTTCACAACATTTTAAACAGAATAATACTTTCCGTATCCCAGCACCTTAGCCCACCGGAGTGTTGTTTGTGTTACTGTGAACTAAGATGCAGATTCGCCACAATTGCCATCACCGTGGTAATTTTATGCCTTTTGTGTTCAGTTTCTGTTGCACATGCTCATCAAGGAGACTGAAGCTTTACTGATGAAGCAAAATTCATGACCTGCCTTTGGATGTGAGTGCATCAGATTTAAAGAAATGTTTTCAAATCCTGATGGCATCCTGTGTCTGGCTTACTTTTGAGAGAGAATTAAAATGTGCTGTCTCTTACTCCTTCGTCTTTGAGCTGGGACTGGCAGATTCTCTGGCAAAAACATCATGGTTTCAGGGGGAACATAAGCCCCTAAGAGCTTTCCAACCCTCCAGGGGATCCCTTCCGTTTGCGTGAATGATCGCAATTACCACAAGGTTCAACTGAACCTCGTTTCTTACATCGAGGATGAGGACAAGGGTACAGCTGGCATAGAGCATCTGCAGTGATGACACCCCAGTATACATGTGCCACTCCTCCCTGCAAGGAATCAATTTCCCTTACCCTTACATCTGGCCCCGGGACTTGTCTCGACTAATAGAATGTGGCAAACACGATGTTGTACAAATTCTAATGTCAAGGCCCTAGGAGACCTGACAGTTCCCACTTTTATTCTTGTAGAACCCAGCAGCCATGAAGAAATATGATGAGGGCCCATCTGGAGATGGAGTCCCAGCCAGTCATTCTAGACACCTGAACCGAGGCAAGAAACATGTCAGGGAAGCTATTTTGGACATCCTAGCCCCAGCCAAACTCCCAGATGAATGCAGACACAGGAGTGACCCCCGCCAACATCATGTAGAGCAGGAAAACCTCCCAGCTGAGCTCAGCCAGGCCACAAAATCATAAGAATTGTTAAATAGAATGGTGGTTGCCAGAGGATGGGGGAAGGGGGATATGGGGACTTGTTCAATGGGTATAAAGTTACAGTTGGGCAAGATAAATGAATTAGAGACTTGCCATACAACAAAGGGCCTATGATTAACAATACGGTGTCATGCACTTAAAAAATCGTTAGCATGGTAGACCCACAACAACAAAAAGCAAAGAGATACAAGGAAACTGAACTTTTGGATATATTTATCACCTTGATTGTGGTAGTGATGGTATCTCGGGTGTATTTATGCTGGAACTCATCGAATCATATCATTCAATATGTGTAGTTTTTTGATGTATCAATTATACCTTAATAAAGCTGAGAAAGAAAGAAAGAAAGAAAGAAAGAAAGGAAGGAAGGAAGGAAGGGGAAGGGGAAGGGGAAGGGGAAGGGGAAGGGGAAGGGGAAGGGAAGGGAAGGGAAGGGAAGGGAAGGGAAGGAAAGGAGGAAGGGGAAGGGGAAGGGGAAGGGGGAAGGGGAAGGGGAGGGAAGGGAAGGGAAGGGAAGGGAAGGGAAGGGAAGGGAAGGGAAGGGAAGGGAAGGGAAGGGAAAGGAAAGGAAAGGAAAGGAAAGGAAAGGAAAGGAAAGGAAAGGAAAGGGGGAAGGGGAAGGGGAAGGGGAAGGGGAAGGGGAAGGGGAAGGGGAAGGGAAGGGAAGGGAAGGGAAGGGAAGGGAAGGGAAGGAAGGAAAGGTGGTGTTTTAAGCCACTTCATTTGGGGGTGGTTTGTTACACAGCAACAGCTAACTGATACAGCAGCTAAGGGAAGGAAGATGCAACAAGATCCCTGATCATCACTGTTACTGGGAAGAGCATGTACAGCCCCCACTTCTTCCTTGCACAAAACTTTCCCCTCCAACCAGACTCACCCACTGCCTCCATAATCTGCTTTGTTCAGCCTGCAAGATACATCTTGGATCTCACTCGTGTGGTTTTCTCTGTGTTGTTGTTGTTTACCCCTTTGCTCCCTCTCTCCTCTGTCCAGTGGGATTAACCCCTCTCCTCCTTTAAGCTCCTTTTAAGCTCTGTAGCTATCTTAATTATTTCTTGGGTCAGTATATGGTCAAGCTCTGTGTGCACCCATCTGCCTCTTCCATTTGTCCACACTGTTACTTTTAGTTCCACATTTTCAGTTTAAGAGCTGGTGTAGAGTCAGTTCTCAATCATGATTGCTGAATGAACGAATCAGGGCTTCCCACCTCTGTACCCTTTCCCTCACCTGGCCTCCCTTTGCTTATCAGCATCTTACATTTAATTTCCTCCACGAGATCTTTCCTGGACCCTCTTGCCTCAGTGACCTCTTATCCTGGAGCTTATTTTATACATGTGTAAGACTCATTTATTTCAAGTCGTCACGGGGGTATTGGGAAAAGTGTTCAATTAGCAACAATTGCGCCTCGGATAAACCTCGTTGGCTACGATACTGTCACTGCGCAAAGCTATGTAAGACTTCTTCAAAAATTCAACGTTAAAATACCGTTTAACACACCTGGTCCAGTCGCATAACGCTGCCACTTAGCCTTCACAGCCACCGGCCACAGGGCTCAGCCCTTCTTCCTACAAGGCCGCCTCTGCTCTTCCACTGCAGGGAACCCTACCGTGTAAGGGAGTTGCTGACCTAACCAATCAGAGGCCACATCATTCATTCAGCGTGTCGCCATGTTGCCAGTGTGGGATCCCAGGCTCAATCCTTTCCTCCTGCCTTAGGCCTGGCCCCTGGAGTAAGTCTGCCCCATCCACCTTTTCCTTCCACCAAATAAGCCAGCGATGGATAAGCAGACCGCTTGAAGGCTCACACCCCCCTCTCCGGGTACACCTCGGCGAATGGATCCCAAGATTTAGATTTTATAGAGTGGGTAAGGGAGAGAGATGTGGGAGTCCCCACTGTAGACCCAAGTCCCAGTCATATTCTTTATCCAGCTTGCATCCAAGAGCCCTATTGTGGTAAGCAGCTTCTGAGAGGCCCCCGGTGATCTCCACCACTTGGCGTTTGCACTCCGATGTGATCCCCTCCCAGTGAGGACGGTTGCCCCAATGGTGACTTGGTTCCAGCCAGCAGCACATGGCAGAGGTGAGAAGATGCCCCTGATGAGGCTGCGTAAAAGTGTTACATCATCTTGCTAATGGACTCTGCCCTTTGCTGGCTTTGATGACGTAAGCTGCCCTATTGCAGGGGTCCCTGTGACGAGGAACTGAGGGTGACCTCGGGCCAACAGCCGGCAAGGAGCTGAGGCTCTCGGTGTAACCTCATGTGAGTAGCTGAATTCTGCCATCGGCCACGTGAATGAGCCACGCAGACCCTTGCCAGCCAAACCTTCAGATGGGAATTGCAGCCCTTTGATCGCAGCCTCACGAAAGACCATGAAACAGGGGACCCAGGTAAACCATGCCCCAAATCCTGACCCATAGACACCGTGAGATAATAAACGGGTGCTGTATTAGGCCACGAAGCAATATAAAATCAATGCAACCACACTGAGAGTTTGAGGTACCTGCTGAGAAATCGATAAAGCTCTACATTGATTCCCATTGCATTACTTTGGGTATACTTTCCTTAAGATGGTAAGAGGGATACCCTGATGGATATGAGGGATGATAGAGAAGGGAGAATTTGGCCATGCATGGATCCTAATATTTTCAAAACCACTCCCCAGTCTAGGACAGTATTATTAGTATCCCCATTTTAAAGTTAAGCAAACTCAGGATCACACAGGTTGGTATTTGCTCACGTTTCTCACTCCTACCAGTCCCCTAACTCCGGATACAGTGCTCCTTCCCCTCCAACATAGCTGCAGCCTGGTACTTCCTGTTGCTGCAGGATCTTTAAGCAAAGCTCTGCTTTCATTAATTACGCTGGAAGCAGTCCGAGAGCGGGCACTCCCCCGGGCATGTTTCTGTTCTCGGTGGCAGCACACAGGTGGCGTGGGGGGTGACACTAAGGCAGAAAGATGCCTGGAGCTGCCCTGGAAGTACCCAACCCGGGCAAGCCTCTCCCGTGCCACCCAGCAGCATCTTTTCTGGGAATATACTTCCCATCCAAATAAAGCAGTTCAGAACTGAGATGTGTGCGAATATGCAGTGACCCAGCTATTTAACATGGATCGTTTTATGGTATGAATAAAATTGAGTGTTCTGGGAAGTGCCTTTTAAGTGAACCAGGTCTAAGTCCAAGGTTCTAGAAAGCTTTTAGTTTCAATGCAAACTCACGGGAAGGGGGAGGGACACCAGCGTTAAGGAGATGCCCCGCAGAAGGTGAAGGAGCCAGACAGCCATAGACAAAGTTCAAAGCCCAGGGGCCAAGGGCAGGGCAGGCATGGTGGCAAGCCAACAGGAAAGGTAGGTAACTACAGCTGGCCGGCAGGTGCATTCAACTCAAGACAGGCCGCAGGGGAAAGAGGAAGAACCGGGGCGACAAACGTGAACTTGAAACCAGCTGTGTGTGACTCACTAGGACCGCGGGCAAGTCCCTCTGCCTCTCTGGATGCCGAGGCGCGGCTAGTACAGGCCGCACAGAGCCGCCGTGGGGACGGGCGAGAAGGGGTGGTCTGCGTGTTTCGGGAAACGAAAGGTCTGTTACCTTCCTAGAATATTCGTAATGAGATAACCGAGGTTAGGGAGGGAGGGCAGGGAGCAGGTGACGCACCTGCCCGATCGGCCCGGGGCTGCTCAGGGAGCCGGGCAATCGCGTTTTGGGTACCCCGAACACCAGGGCGAGGTGAAACCCCCGGGGTTGGGGCAACGCTGGAGGAATGCTGGGACCGTTAGGATGCCGAAGTTGGGGGTAGGGCCCCCGCAGAGACGGGGCCCAGGCTTCCGGGGGAGGGGACGTCCCCTGGCCGGCGCTGGTGTCTCCGAGGGGAGCAGCGAGGCTGGTCCTGAGCACTGACACAGCCACGCTGGGCATTCGGCTGCTGCCGCGGCCCGAGAGGGCACTGCCGGCGGGGGGAGGCATTGCTGGGGTGCTGCCCCCTGCCCATCGGCAGGGAAACGGCAGCGAGCAGACCCTTCCTCCCTCTTGCGCCCCCTGCTGGCAAATCCTGGCAGGGAGCCAGCGGGCAAGGCAGATCCGGGGTTCCAACGCCCAGCATGGCCCCGCCCAGCGCGGCATACCGGGTTCAGGGCTGGGAGTTGGTGGCTTAGTACCTGGCACAGCGGCTGTCGAGCAAAGGTGGGGAAGAGAATGTCTGTGGTAACAGATTTCGTCGAAGGACTTGCCTCTAAGACCAGAATTCTTCCCAAGCTCCAAAGTCCACCTGGGCGCGCGGGAGGAAGAGAATTCCTGCAGGGCCCTATTCCCTTGGCTCCTGCCCTGTGACCCAAGAGGCGGGCAGAGCCATTTCTGTCCCCTCCCCGGCACGGTGACGGCACCCAGGAGCCAGCCGGGGTGCCGGCAGCCACGGCAGCCAAGCCGACCCTGGGGCGAGTCTCGGGGCCTCCTCCCGCGGGGCCACGTTGCCAGCTTTGCAAACGTTTAGACAGCTGGGCTGTGAAGAGCACTGGGCAGCTTTAAAAATGGATGTGGGTCATTATTCTTTCATGAGCCACCACAGCCCAACAGCACAAGGCCAAAGGCATGACGCGGGAGCCGCTGCATGGGTGGGTCTGCTCTGCTCCAGTGCATTTGAGTCTCTGAAAGAAGGTTTAGAGATGGTCCCGCAAACGCTACACACGGCCGGCCACCAAGAGCAGGTGCCATGGTGCAACAACGACCGCGGAGGAGGGTCAGAGAGAGAGGGAGCCAGAGAGCCAAAGCGGGCTCTGCCCTGCTGATGTGGGGCTCAGACTCACCAACCAGGAGATCGTGTCCTGAGTCCCCACCACGCTCAGCAGCTCAGCAACTGGACCACGCAGGCTCCCGCCTTCCAGGGCTTCTTATTCACCTGCTTTCCCGTTAGCACACTCCAGCGCCTTACTTTCCGCTTTCCCGTCTCCCGCCTTCCATTCTTTTCTCTCTCTCTTCTTTTTCCTTGTCGTGCATTCCTGCTTCCCTCAACCCCCTTTTCCCTTTCTTGTGGGTCCAGTCCCTCTCAGTCTGTCTGTTATTCTTCCTCTATCTTTTCTCTATCTGCGTGTGGACCTGTCTGTCCACATTTCTCTGCACGTGCATGCACAAGTGCGTGTGTGTCTGTGCGTGCGTGCACACGCGTGTGCGTTTCCCTAGTGCCTTCTACGTCCTCCAGCTTCTCCGCCTCCCTGTGGTCACCACTTTCAGCTCCAGTCTCTCTGGATAGAAGAACGAAGTGCCTTTTCCCCCTGGTTGAGGGGCAGGGGATGGGGGGGTAGGGGTCTCAGTTTTTTTATTTCCTTGCTCCCTCTGCCAATGAGAAGAGAGTGGGGCAAAGACGCGTTCAAGTCAGGACCCGAGTCTAGAGTCCCAAGTCACAATGAAACACAGATGCATAATTCAGTGCAACACACATTTACCATGTGCCAGGCCACACGCTCACTCATTACTAGGGACTTGAAGATGATCACATGGGAAGTATGTGCCACGGATCCCACGGTCTGGGGAGGGAAACAGCTCGGCGAAAGATGTTGCAAAGGGGCATCTGAGTCGGGCTGGGGAAGGGGTTAGTCAAGAAAGGCTTCCTGGAGGAGGTCAGGCTGAAGTTTGAAACATGTGTAGACGTTAACCAGATGGAGAAATGAGAAAAGGGCATCCAAGATAGATGGCATATCGCAAGCAAGAGCATGGGGGCAACCAACCAACACACAAGCAAACGACCGGGCCAGGGTGTGCAGGGCCCGGCACGCAGCACGGGGGCTACTGGAGCCCAAGAACTGGTGCAGGCCGAAGAGGTGGGGGGTGGCTGCCTCGCGCGAGGCCTCACGAGCCGGGCTGTGGGGATCCCGCCAGCGCCCCTCCCGCTGCCCTCGGCGCTCGGTGCTCCACAGACAGCTGCTTCTTGCACGCGCCTGCACCCTGCCTGGGGGCAGCCTCTGGCTGATGCAGCCCGCTGGCCCCTACGCAGGGCAGACCACGGTGTCAGATAATTAACACTCCCGGGAGCAAACTCAGCCAAGGACCAGTGGGAGCCTTGGAGAAGAGCTGGGTTCGTCACCCCGTTCGTGGCAATTCTGAGGCCCGTTCTCGGCGTCTCGGGGCCCCTGCGGGATCCCATCCTCCACGGTGGTCGTCTGCTCACTGGCACACCCCGTATCAGCTGCCTGCCCTTCCCCATGTCGCATCCACAGCCCCTCCATCTCTCCAGTAAACCCCTGACTCAGACTGGTGCAGTCCCCGTGGGCACGAGGGAACCCACTAAGGCCTCTGAGAGGAACGGCAGTCACACGTGCATTCTCGGAGGACACCCTGGTGACCGGTTTGGAGAGTAGGTAACAGGCCGCTACAACAACCCGTCCTAGGGATGAGGAGGACCGCCCGGGGGCACCCAGGGCAGGGAGGAGAGTAAGGAAGGGTCAGGTGCAGAACACAGAGAAGAGCTAGGGTTGACGTGTCACAGCCTCTCCTTCGAAGAAGTCAACACGCTTTCATAATGCAGGGTGACGGAAACCGAGAAGGCAAGGTCTGCACCGAGGAGCCCCAGAGCGAGCTGCCTTGCATAGAGGGGGCCGGGAAGGAGGAAGCACAACCATCCTAGGGGCGGTTAATTCCCAGAAGAGCTGTGAAGAATGAGCTAGATCCCTGCAGGAGGCAGGGGTCGGAGGAATGTGGGGCCAGGCGGGCGTGACCGCTCAGCATCCACGAGCGGCCAGGATGGTTGGGGCATAGAGCAAAGAGTGGGGCGCCCCCGGCGAGGGCAGGAGGCACGTGCCACAGAACCCACTCCCCGGCTGCTCTCGTTCATCTGAGCCCAAACCCGCCCTGGGCCCTACCTGGGCACAAGCAGGGCTGAGTGAGGGGTGAGAGGCAGGAAGCCACAGGCCCGACCCCCAGAGAGGCCTAGGAGACGCCACCGGCTGTGCGTGGGAAGGTGTGTACGTGGCTGGGATGCCAAACCCTCCCCACATCAGACCTCCCACCTAGCCGGTGGGGCCAACTCCGTCCCCCGGTTTGTGGGGATACGGCTGTCAACGGATGTCAGGGAAGCTCCCAGAGCTCTCGATGGAGGTGAGGGCAGCATTCCCAGGAGGAAACCCACAGAGTTTAAAAAGTTCAAGCAAACGTACACAACTCCTATCCGCCAAACCCTCCCGCAGGGTGGCTAAAATAGAGCAACGCTGATTTATCGATTGGCCTCCCATCATTCCTCCGCTCACCTTCTATGGAGGTGACGTAACGGACCGAGATGGCCAGGAAAGGGAAAAGCAAAGAGAAAGCTAGGTGTCAGGTCGATAGGGGTACAGAAAGCATCCCCTGAAAGAAACTCTGTGGGTTCATGGTCTGTCCGCCGTTGGTGTTCTGGCAAACGGCTCCTCATGTTTTCACCCGACTTGGAAGGTCTGCTTCTGAGAAGCAAGGAATTCTGAGGAAGGAGGGAACCAGCATCTGTCGACACCTCACTGCCCCACACGGTTGCCAGCTCTACAAACTGGGGCTCATTCCTTTGGTCTCGTAGATAAAGAAACCGTCCCAGAGATTTCAAGAACTTGCTTTCGACCAGTGGCGGCCAGAATTCACACTCACACCTGGCTGATTCAAGTATTCAATATTGTTGTTTACCTAGAAGGCCATATTTGACTTACTCTGGGGTTGAACAGTCTTGACGGTCTTTCCCACCCTGTTCAAAATGGCCTGTGTAAGGGGGAGCCAAGAAGGCAGAAGAGCAGGAAGATTTATTTTTTTTTACCTCTCGTGTCCATGAAATACAGCCAGACCAACCCTAAACCATCCTGCACGCCCAGAAAACTGATCTGAGGATTAACACAACAATCTGCACAACCTGAACCACAGAACTCAGCAGATATGCGGCACGGAGAGGTGAAATGGGGGAGAGAGAAGCCCCAGAGGGCAGGGAGCTGTTTGGGGGGGGGGTGGAGATGGGGGGGGCGGTGGAGAGTACGGGGAAAGCACCCCTCCCCAAAAGCAGCTGGAGAGAAGGTGGAAAAGTGGAAACAGCTGCAGGGACTGAACTTAAAAGGGAGAAAGGAGACAGGAGAGGGTTTAAGTTCCATTCAGACTCTAAAAACAGGGGATCGCAGAGTCTGAAACTCCGCGGCTCGATACCTGGCGGTGCTCTGGTGGGAAGGGCGAGTCCCCAGGAGCAGAGTCGAGTCCGGGGGTCTTCGGCCCCGCGGGAGAGGCGGTTCCCCTGCCGGGAGGACACCTGGTAGAGGCTGTGTGCCCTCCCGGCCACAGGCAAAGGTGTCGGCGGACCCGGAGAACAACCGCACCCGCTGGTGCTGGAACAAGGCCGCTGGGGGTGAAGCCTGGCGCCACGTGTGTCGTGATTTTCCAGAATCCCTGAGGCGCTGCTGCTACGCGATCGCGTCGGCTTTTTCTGGGGCGGCTGCAGTCTCTGGGCAGCGGCGCCAGCCCGGTCCCGCGACGATACCTGGGTGCGGCCGGCACCGGCCATTGCTCGGCGAGACCCTCCCGCAGAGGATCTGGGAGGGACAAAGCCGCAATCCCTCAGGAGTGAGGGGTCGGGAGACACAGCCGCGTCTGAGAGCAAACTCAGCAGGGAGGTGCCGCCTGGCAACCTGAAGGCTTGGTCACGGACAGTATAAAAGTGCGGAGTGGACGGAAGCTGGAGACAAATGACGCGTGCACGATTGCAGGTCGCAGAGAGCACAGAGTTCCGCGGCTAGAGGCTTGAGTAGCTGGGCGACACCATTTTCACCGCTCCCGCGCATGCGCGCACACCTACAAGCGCCACAACAACCCACCGGAGTAAATGAAGCAGCGCCATCTAGTGGAGAACGGAGCTGTTACACTAAGCCCCGCCCAACAGGGCCAACTTGGCGCTTCAGGAACACAAGTCTCTCCACCTGCTTGGTGCGCGGACTATAAAGCGCTTCGTAGTTTGACTTCTAGAGGAAAACAATGTAATCTCAATCGTATTTCAGTCTATTCACTGATCCATCTATTCAATTTTTTTTCTTTTTCCTTTCTTTTCTTTTTCTTGAATACGAAAGAGAAAAATTGTATTTTTATTTTCCATTTTTATTAAAAATATTCATCTTTATTGTTTCTACTATATTTTTTACTTTTTTGTAACTTTTCAAATTCCATTTTACCCCCATCATGTGGTTTTATTCTATTTCATTGTATTCATTTTCTCAAATTTTCAAATGTTATCTGTTTTCCCCCTTTTTTCTCTAATCTATCAAGCTCCTTTCAATAACCAGACCAAAACACACCTAGAATCTAGCATCATTTATTTCATTTGTGTGTGTGTGTGTGTGTTGGTTTTAATTTTTTAATTTTAATTTTTTTACCTTATCAATTCCTTTTCTCCCTTCAAAATGATGAAATGAAGGAATTTACCCCAAAAGAAAGAGCAGGAGGAAACAACAGCCAGGGACTTAACCAACACAGATACAAGCAAGATGTCTGAACCACAATTTAGAATCACAATAATAAGAATACTAGCTGTGGTTGAAAATAGATTAGAATCCCTCTCTGCAGAGATAAAAAAAAAAGTTAAAAACTAGTCAGGATGAAATAAAAAAATGCTATAACTGAGCCACAATCTCGAATGGATGCCACAGTGGCAAGGATTGATGAGGCAGAACAGTGAATCAGCAATATAGGGGACAAACTTATGGAGAATAATGAAGCAGAAAAAAAGAGGCAGACTAAGGCAAAAGAGCACAATTTAAAAATTAGAGAAATCAGTGACTCATTAAAAAGGAACAACATTAGAATCATAGAGGTCCCAAAAGATGAAGAGAGAGAAAAAGCAGTAGAAGGGTTATGTGAGCAAATCATAGCAGAAAACGTTCCTAACCTTGGGAAAGACACAGACATCAGAATCCAGGAAGCACAGAGGACTCCCACAAGATTCAACAAGAACAGACGATCAGCAAGGCATATCGTAGTCATCTTCACAAAATACTCAGGCAAGGAAAGAATCCTGAAAGCAGCAAGGGAAAAAAAGTCATTAACCTACAAGGGAAGACAGATCCGGTTTGCAACAGACGTATCCACAGAAACTTGGCAGGCCAGAAAGGAATGGCAGGATATAGTCAATGTGCTGAATTGGAAAAATATGCAGCCAGGCTCTCATTCAAAATGGAAGGAGATATTAAAAGTTTCCCAAACAAAAATTAAAGGAGTTTGTGACCACTAAACCAGCCCTGCAAGAAATTTTAAGGGGGACTCTCTGAGGGGAGAAAAAATGAAAAACAACAACAACCAAAAGTCCACAGGCAACAAAGACTAGAAAGGACTAGAGAACACCACCAGAAACTCCAACTCTACAAGAAACGTAATGACAATAAACTCCTATCTTTCAGTACTCACTCAAACGTCAATGGACTAAATGTTCCAATCAAAAGACACAGGGCAACAGAATGGATTAGAAAACAAGATCCATCTATATGCTGTTTACAAGAGACCCACCTTAGACCTAAAGACACCTTCAGATTGAAAGTAAGGGGATGAAGAACCATCTATCATGCTAATGGTTGACATAAGAAAGCCGGAGGGGGTAGCCATACTTATATCAGACAATCTAGACTTTAAAATAAAGACTGTAACAAGAGATGAAGAAGGGCACTATATCACAATTAAGGGGTCTATCCACCAAGAAGACCTAACAATTGTGAACATTTTATGCTCCAAATGTGGTTGCACCCAACTATGTAAATCAATTAATCACAAACATAAAGAAACTCATTGACAAGAATATCATAATAGTAGGGGACTTCAACACCCACTTACAGCAATGGAGAGATTATCTAAACAGAAGATCGACAAGGAAACAATGGCTTTGAATGACACACTGGACCAGGTGGACTTAACAGATATATTCAGAACATTTCATCCTAAAGCAGTGGAATACACATTCATCTTCAGTGCACATGGAACGTTCCCCAGAATAGATCACATACTGGGACACAAATCAGCCCTTAACAAGTACAAGAAGACTGAGATCATATCGTGCATATTTTCAGACCACAATGCTATGTAACTCCAAATCAACCACAAGAAAAAAATTTGGAAAGATAGCAAATACTTGGAGAATAAAGAACATCCTACTAAATAATGAATGGGTTAACCAAGAAGTTAAAGAGAAAATTAAAAAGTACATGGAAGCCAATGAAAATGACAACACCACAGCCCAAAAGCTCTGGGAAGCAGCAAAGGCAGTCATAAGAGGGAAGTATATAGCAATCCAGGCCTTCCTAAAGAAGGAAGAAAGGTCTCAGATACACAACCTAACCTTACACCTTAAAGAGCTGGAAAAAGAACAGCAAATAACCCAAAACCAGCAGAAGACAGGAAATAATAAAGATTAGAGCAGAAATCAATGTTATCAAAACCAAAAAAAAAAAAAAAAAAGTAGAACAGACCAATGAAACCAGAAGCTGATTCTTTGAAAGAATTAACAAAATTGATAAACCTCTAGCCAGTTTGATCAAAAAGAAAAGGAAAAGACCCAAATAAATAAAATCAAGAATGAAAGAGGAGAGATCCCAACCAACACAGCAGAAATACAAACAATAATAAGAGACTATTACGAGTGATTATACACCAATAAAATGGGCAATCTGGAAGAAATGGACAAATTCCTAGAAATATATACACTGCCAAAACTGAAACAGGAAGAAATAGAAAATTTGAACAGACCCATAACCAGTAAAGAAATCGAATTAGTAATCAAAAATCTCCCAAAAAAAACTAGAGTCCAAAGCCAGATGGCTTTCCAGGGGAATTCTACCAAACATTTAAGAAGAGTTAACACCTATTTTCTTGAAACTGTTCCAAAAAATAGAAATGGAAGGAAGACTTCCAAACTCTTTCTATGAAGCTAGCATTACCTTGATTCCAAAACCAGACAAAGACCTCACTAAAAAGGAGAACTATAGACCAATTTCCCTGATGAACATGGATGCAAAAGTCCTCAACAAGATATTAGCCAACCAGATCCAACAATACATTAAAAAAATTATTCACCACGACCAAGTGGGATTTATATCTGGGATGCAGGGCTGGTTCAATATCCGCAAAACAATTAATGTGATTCATCACATCAATAAAAGAAAGGACAAGAACCATATGATCCTCTCAATAGATGCAGAGAAAGCATTTGACAAAATACAACAACATTTCTTGATAAAAACTCTCAAGAAAGTAGGGATAGAAGGATCATACCTCGAGATCATAAAAGCCATATATGAACGACCCAATGCTAATTATCATCCTCAATGGGGAAAAACTGAGAGCTTCCCCCCTAAGGTCAGGAACAAGACAGGGATGTCCACTCTCGCCACTGTTATTCAACATGGTATTCGAAGTCTTAGCCTCTGCAATCAGACAACACAAAGAAATAAAAGGCATCCAAATCGGCCAGGAGGAGGTCAAATTTTCACTCTTTGCAGATGACATGATACTCTATATGGAAAACCCAAAAGATTCCACCAAAAAACTGCTAGAACTGATTCATGAATTCTGCAAAGTTCCAGGATATAAAATCAATGTACAGAAATCGGTTGCATTCCTATACACCAACAATGAAGTGACAGAAAGAGAAATCAAGGAATTGATCCCATCTACAGTTGCACAAAAAAACCATAAAATACCTAGGAATAAATCTAACCAAAGAGGTGAAATATCTATACACTGAAAACTATAGAAAGCTTATGAAAGAAATTGAAGAAGACAAAGAAATGGAAAAAGATTCCACACTCCTGGATAGGAAGAACAAATATTGTTAAAATGTCGATACTACCCAAAGCAATCTACATATTCAATGCAATCCCTACCAAAGGAACACCAGCATTTTTCACAGAGCTAGAACAAATAACCCTAAAATTTGTATGGAACCAGAAAAGACCCCAAATAGCCAAAGCAATCTTGAAAATGAAAACCAAAGCAGGAGGCATCACAATCCCAGACTTCAAGCTATACTACAAAGTTGTAATCATCAAGACAGGATGGTACTGGCACAAGAACAGACACTCAGATCTATGGAACAGAACAGAGAACCCAGAAATGGACCCACAAACGTATGGCCAACTAATCTTTGACAAAGCAGGAAAGAATATCCCATGGAATAAAGACAGTCCCTTCGGCAAGTGGTGCTGGGAACACTGGACAGCAACATGCAGAAGAATGAACCTGGACCACTTTCTTACACCATACACAAAAATAAACTCAGAATGGATGAAAGACCTCAATGTAAGACAGGAAGCCATCAAAATCCTCAAGGAGAAAGGAGGCAAAAACCTCTTTGATCTTGGCCTCAGCAACTTCTTACTCAACACGTCTCTGGAGGCAAGGGAAACAAAAGCAAAAATGAACTACTGGGACCTCATCAAAATAAAAAGCTTCTGCACAGTGAAGGAAACAATCAGCAAAACTAAAAGCAACCGACAGAATGGGAGAAGATATTTGCAAATGACATATCAGATAAAGGGTTAGTATCCAAAATCTATAAAGAACTTATCAAATGTGGGGCGCCTGGGTGGCGCAGTCGGTTAAGCGTCCGACTTCAGCCAGGTCACGATCTCGCAGTCCGTGAGTTCGAGCCCCGCGTCAGGCTCTGGGCTGATGGCTCGGAGCCTGGAGCCTGTTTCCGATTCTGTGTCTCCCTCTCTCTCTGCCCCTCCCCCGTTCATGCTCTGTCTCTCTCTGTCCCAAAAAATAAATAAAAAACGTTGAAAAAAAAAAAAAAAGTTTAAAAAAAAGAACTTATCAAATGCAACATCCAAAAAACAAATAATCCAGTGAAGAAATGGGCAAAAGACATGAATAGACACTTCTCCAAAGAAGACATCCAGATGGCGAACCAACACATGAAAAAATGCTCAACATCACTCATCATCAAGAAAATACAAATCAAAACCATAATAAAATATCACCTCACACCTGTCAGAATGACTAACAATAACTCAGGCAACAACAGATGTTGGTGAGGATGCGGAGAAAGAGGATCTCTTTTGCACTGCTGGTGGGAATACAAACCGGGGCAGTCACTCTGGAAAACAGTATGGAGGTTCCTCAAAAATTTTAAAATAAAAATACCCTACGACCCAGCAATTGCACTACTAGGTATTTATCCAAGGGATACAGGTGTGCTGTTTCGAAGGGGCACATGCACCCCAATGTTTATAGTATCACTATCGACAATAGCCAAAGTATGGAAAGAGCCCAAATGTCCATCGATGGATAAATGGTGAAAGAAAGATGTGGTGTATGTATGTGTGTGTGTGTGTATACATGTATATACATGTACATATACACATATATGTGTGTGTGTGTATATATACACACACATACACACACACACACATATACATACAATGGAGTATTACTCGGCAATCAAAAAGAATGAAATCTTGCCATTCGCAACTATGTGGATGGAACTAGGGGATATTATGCTAAGTGAAAGTAGTCAGAGAAAGACAAATATCATATGACTTCACTCATATGAGGATTTGAAGATACAAAACAGATGAACATAAGGGAAGGGAAGCAAAAATAGTAGAAAAACAGGGAGGGGGACAAAAACATAAGACTCTTAAATATGGAGAACAGAGGGTTACTAGAGGGGTTGTGGGAGGGAATGGGCCAAATGGGTAAGGGACATTAAGGAATCTACTCCTGAATTCATTATTGCACTGTATGCTAACTAACTTAGATGTAAATTAGAAAAATAAATTAAAATTTAAAAAAATAGAACCACCCTGTGACCCAATAATTTCACCACTTGGCATTTACCCAAAAAATACAAAAACACTAATCCAAAGGGATACATGCACCCCTATGTTTATAGCAGCATTATCTACAGTAACGAAGCTATGGAAACAGCCCAAGTGCCCAACAATAGATGAATGGATAAAGAAGTTAAGATATATACATACACACACAATGGAATAATATTCAGCCATAAAAAGGAGTGAAGTCTTGCCATTTGAAATGACATGGTCGGAGCTAGAGAGTATTATGCTGAGTGAAATAAGTCAGTCACAGAAAGACAAATACCGTCTGATTTCACTCGTATGTGAAGTTTAAGAAACCAAACAAGCACTCAAAAGAAAAGAGAGAGAGACAGAGAGGGGCAAACCAGAAACAGACTCAACTACAGAGAACAAGCAGATGGTTCCCAGAGGGGCAGGGGTGGGGAGGTGGGGAAAAGAGGTGATGGGGAGTAAATAGTGCACTTGTTGTGATGAGCACCGGGTGATTATAACAAAAACTTTTTTAAAAAAGGAGTAATGGAAAAGGCAATGTAAAGACATTTGATAAACCTTAAAATAGAACATAAAAAATAAATAAATAAACTGGCTTGTGCAAGGGAGACAGGAGTGCTGATGCACAGGGGCACTTGTACCCCAGTGTTTATAGCAGCACTTTCAACAATAGCCAAATCATGGAAAGAGCCTAAATGCCCATCAACTGATGAATGGATAAAGAAGATGTGGTTTATATATACAATGGAATACTACTTGGCAGTGATAAAGAATAAAATCATTCCATTTGCAACAACTTGGATGTAACTGGAGGGTATTATGCTAAGTGAAATAAGTCAGGCAGAGAAAGACAGATACCATATGTTTTCGCTCATATGTGGATCTTGAGAAACTTAACAGAAGACCATCGGGGAGGGGAAGAGGAAAAACATAGTTACAAACCAAGAGGGAGGAAGGAAAACCATAAGAGACTCTTAAATACAGAGAACAAACTGAGGGTTGATGGGGGGGGAAGGGGGAAAGTGGGTGATGGGCATTGAGGAGGGCACTCGTTGGGATGAACACTGGGTGTTGTATGTAAGTGATGAACCACGGGAATCTACCCCCAAAACCAAGAGCGCATTGTACACACTGTATGTTAGCCGATTTGACAATGAATTAGATCAAAAAAATATAAAACACAATGGCCTCTGGAAACCAGCTAATTGTTTAGTGGATATTTACAATTTCAAAAAGTCTTTTGTTTCTGAAAATAAATTTTAAGTCCCTCAAGTGGTATTCCCTCCTTTGGAAGGAAAAACCGATGAGAGATACAGTTAGATATGTGGGTATCTCCTAAAGTCCCCCAGTAGTCGAATCCTCTAGGAATTTGTCCTAAACTCCTAAGAAAAGTGTGGGCTTTGGACTCAGACTTGGAGGAGGTATTGACTCTGCTGCTTGATAAGTGCTTGAGACATGGACAAGTCACACACCAGTCACATGTAAACCTAGTACTTCAGAAGGTTTGCTATGAGATTGAAATTCAGGCGCCCAGGGGGCTCAGTCGGTTGAGTATCCAACTTCAGCCCAGGTCACGATCTCGTGGTGCCTGATTTCGAGCCCCGCGTCGGGCTCTGGGCTGACAGCTCAGAGCCTGGACCCTGCTTCGGATTCTGTGTCTCCCTCTCTCTCTGCCCCTCCCCTGCTCACGCTCTGTCTCTCTTTCAAAAAATCAATAAAAATGTTAAAAATAATAATAATGAAATTAAAATGTTTTAAAAAAATACAATGGTCTAATAAGTATGGTGCCTGGCACATAGGTGAAAATCCATCAATGCCGTCCTGGCCTCCTCCTTCCTCCCACACAACTTCGCCCTCCCTGGAAAACGTTACCACTTCCATGAGCCAGCGCAACATACCTATTTGTTAGCCTGTCCATGAATTTAGGCTCTTGGCTCAATCCTCTGTTCCACTCTGTGCCTAAATGTGTCTAGAAGGTGTTCCCTTAAATTCTCTTTGAGCTGCCTAATATTGGCTGGGTGGCAGAAGGGAAAAGCAAGTGTCAGCCTGGGTGGGCACGAGGGAGAATACTCCTTTGCAGAGAATTGTTGTGTGTCCCTGGGGCCACACGAAAGCACACGATCAGGCAATAAGCTCGCTTTGGCTTCCGATAGAAAATGAATCACATAACTTTGCACCCAACAGTAAAATCTAATAGAGCAAGTTTAATTTAAGTAATTGGTCAAATCCTGCTTAAGTAATATAAATAAGCTGCATCAAAGAAGACGAAGTTGTCCACAGAGGTACCCTAGCCGTGGGGAGGGGTGGGGCGGGATGCTGGCTGTGCCCTGGCGAACTGGAGCGTTGGGGTGCACTCCAGAGGGCTGAGCATCCCCCTGGCAGGGGGGCTGCTCAAGGACACAACAAACTCGTCGGGGGAAGCTTTGAGACCCACTGGAACCCAGACAACTTCTTCCCAAAACTAGCCAAAAATTAGGAACCTAGCAGCTCACGGGCCGTAGTCCAAAAGGGTCACTGTGTCGCATGTGTGGCTGGCTATCCCGCTTTCTCAAACCTCAGACACTCCCAGATTGACTCAAGATCAGGAGATGAGGAAGAGCACTCTATCTTCTATCCCTCCCTTTTCATCAGCAGTACCTAAAGAAATGGGCTTTTCCCATCCTCAGCATAAGTCAGGCAGACGGCGCAGGGAGGCTGAGGGGCTGAGGGCCCCTCTGAGGCCATCTGCAAATCAAGCTGACCCCAGGCTGCCCCCCACCTTCTCCCGCCACGCCCCAGAGGCAACTCTGGCACCCACGCCTTAGGCTTCCAAGCCTATCCCTCAAAATACCTTCTAAATTGTTCTAAACGAACACCTAGGAAAAGCCAACAACAGAGAGCCAGAAGGACACCACCTGGGAACCAGAGAGACCTGAGTTCAGATCTCAGCCCTGGCTTACAACCTGAGGCAGATCACTTCACTTTTGGGTGACGGACTGTCCCTGTTTGCCTGGGACCGATGGGGTTCCTGGGACGTAGGACTTTCAGGGCCAAAACCAGAGGAGTCCTCGGAAAACCAGGATGAGTTAGTCACCGTACTTAATCTCAGAGCTTCCGTTTGCTCATCCTTGAACATGGAATGAGGTCACCTAACCTTCAGGTCGACCGTGAAGACTGGGGCCTCGTGTGTGCCAACAGCACTCTCAGTAAATCCTACGACCTCTTCCAAAAGACGAGGCCTTGCTTGAAATAGCAAATCAAGAACCATGAAAGAAAAGCCAAATGAGCCAGAAGGCAATAGAGGTGGTGGGGCAGGGAGGAACAGCGCGGACCAGAGAAGAGCAGAGGGGTCGCCGGCAGCCAGAAGGGCCCGTCGTGGCCAGGCCTTCCTCAGCTCTGCGGACCCTGCCACGTGGGGATTCCCGCTGCTTCCTTTTGAAAGAGACTTAATTGTTGCTGCCACCTGAGTGTGGAGTGCGTCTGTGCTTGGAGGGCCACTGGGGAAACTGCCCTTGTTCAGTCATGAACGGGTCCCAGCTAAATGAGGTGCAGGGTCTCAGCGATCAGGAAGGCGGTTTGGTTACCAACACAAGGGGGTGGAGAGGCCCCCTGACCTGGGCTCGGGATGTCAAGAATTTCAGCAGCAACGCTAGCAGGGATCTGGGAAAGGTCACTGGACCAGCAGTCAAGAGACCAAAGTTATCGTCCTAGCTCTGTCCCCACCATGGCTGTGGGACCTTAAGGAAGTCCTTGGCACTCCCTATGAAGGTTCCCCATCTATACAATGAAGAGGAGGATACAAAACCGTATCCTATAGAGCGTGCAGGCTTTTTGTGGGAAAGGGGTATTGAATCAGTTTACAGACGCTGAGATAGTTTTGATAACATAAAATAGCCAAAAATCAGAAGCAATCCGGTAAGAGGAGAATAGACCAATCGCGACCAATTCACACAATGGAATACCGAACAGAAATTTTTAAAGGACAAACTGATGGGACATACAGTTGCATGGAGGAATTTTCCTGACGAAATAAGAGATCAAAGAAGTCTAATACAGAAGGCTGCAGATTGTACGATTCCATTTACATAAAGTTCAAGAGCAGGAAAAGGAATGTATGGCGACAGAAGTAAGAACAGCGGTTACTCAGGGTAGGGATGAGGATTGACAGGGAGGTGGCACCAGGGAACGTTCTAGGCCGTCAAAAATGCCCTGTGCCTTGATCCGGGTAGCGGCCACAGGGACATCCACGCATGTCAGAATGGCTGCAGCTGTATACGTAACACCAGGGCACTTCAGTCTGTAATACTTCAATTTAAAAGAAAAGTAGAAAAGATCCAACAGATACCTGAATCACTCTGCTGGGCAGAATTCACAGAACTTTGCTCACTGCCCATTCATCCTTCTCCATGACCTCCATTCTTCTTGAAAATCAATGTGCGAGACAAGACAGCATCTCAAAGGAGGAGGCCGCGCCGTCTACTATGTAAAAGCAAAATGCACACGTGTAGTCACACGCCAGTTCAAAAGATGCTGCCAACCCTTGGCTACTAATAGAGATGAAAATCTCTAAATGATCTACTGCCAGGCTTCATCATGCTGATTTGTCCCTGATCCGAGGGGAAGGGAAGCAGAGACTCTGCAGCAAGATGGAAAGCGCTGCTAGGGTTGACAGAGGGAAATATGATTAGAATGCACCGAGGCGGAAATAATGACTCGCCTCCCCAAGGACCAGCCGGCCCTCCCGCCTGTACCCACAACAAGCCTTGCATTGCTAACGACAGGGTGTTGGGAGGCCGGTGGCATCACAAATCCATCCCGACTCATCGCGCAGTCAGATAACAGGCAACCTGAAAAGCCCAGAGACTTCCAGAAGAATGGCTCGCACAGGCACGGAGCACACACATCCCCACACTCCGGGAGCTTCAAGGAATTGTCTTGTTAGATGAAGTGCCCTAGAAAAGCCCAGGGGAGAGAGTGGGGGTGGGGGGTGGCTTCTTGAGAGGGTGCTCTCAGAAGAAACCTGTAGGGAGTGAGGAGCAGAGGGGTCAGGGGAAGAAAGGATGTCGCGGTCTCAGCTTGAGACAAGGTCCAGCCTGACCGCATGGAAAGCTCTAGAGCATGAATCGTGTGCAGCTGGTTAACCATTCACTGCAGACCATGCCATGGCAGGGCTGGGGTGGATGGGTTCCTCCTCTACCAGGTGAGATGGCCACATCAGCAGAGGGAAGTTCTCCAGAAGAGGGGAAGCCGCAACACTCACAGAAGCTGGGAAGGTGTGCACCTGTCCAGCGAGGGGATCCACGTGGCATGCCTGCCGACGTTAATTACCCCCTCTGTGCTGACAACCCCAAGTGCACATCTGTAGCCAGGTCTCTCCCCCCAGCTCCAGACTCGTACATCCAATCACCCGTCTAACTGGCATGGCACAACCCGTCTGTCCTACACTGAGCTCCCAGGATTCGCTACAAAGCCAACTCCCTTTGCCATCTCTCCTTGTCCGTAAATGCCTGATTCTACGCTTCCAGCTGCTTGCTCTCGATTTCTCTCTTTCCCTCATTCTCCAGTCCAGCAGAAAATCCTTCTGAATCCACCTTCAAAATGGAATCCAGAACGAAACTACTTCTCAGTATTCCCGCCACTGCCATCCTGGTCCAAACCACTATCGTGTCTTGCCTGGAATACTGCAGTAGCTTCCTGGATCTCCTTGATCTAACCTTTGTCCCCCTAAGATCTACCTTCAACGCAGCTGCTACAGTGGTTCCTGTTAAGGAAATCGAATAATGGAACAGTACCACTCCTCTGTTCCACTGGTCCCCACCTCATGCAGAGGAAAGCCAAAGCCCTCACTATGACCCCTAAGGACCTGTGTGATCTGATGCCTTACCCCACAGCCTGCTCCCCAACTGCTGCCCACCCAGCCACCCTGCACTCCTGCTTTCCTCAGATACTCCAGGTGGAGCCCCCCACTCCAGGCCTTTGCCCTGCCTAGAATCTTCTCTTACCCAGTGGCCTAACCTCCTACAGGCCTCAACTTAAAAGTCACCTTCTCAGAAACAAATTCCCTCATCATCCCAAACTCTCTACACATTTCATATCTCCCTTTCCTGAATTCTTTTATCCTTAGTATTTATCTCTACCTAAAATATTACATATTTTACTTATATCGTTGCGTATGGTCTGTTTCTCCCAAGAGAATGTAGGCTCCATGAGGGTGGAGATCTTGGGGGCTTTTCCCCCATTACTACCACCCCAGTGCCCAGGGCAGCGCCTGGAGCACAGCAGGCACTCACTAAATGTTGGTTGAGCAGGTGTATGAATGAATAAATGAATGAAATATAGAAATACATGTATACATAAATATATAAAATATCTGAGGAACTATACCAGAATTATAAATAATTTTTATGTCACTTTAACTATCTCTTTCAGGATTTTTCTAAATGTTCTGCAATCAACTTTGATTACATGATATAACCGTAATGTTTATTTATAAGATTTTTAAAATTTCTTTTCCCAAAAAGACTTCCCTTCTAATACTTCCACGAGTTAACAAGGAAATCCTACTCCCAAAATAGCCCTGGGAGCTGCCACATATCAGATTACCCCATTTCACCCTCAGCTCTAGGGAATCCAGAGGGAGAAACGTGAAATGAACATGTCAGAGATGTCACTGGGGTAGAGAGAGTGATTGCTCTCCTGGGACCTTAAAGGAACCCCAACCTACATTGGTCTCATCTGGGAACACGTTAGAAAAGCAACTTCTTGGTCTCCACCCCATGGTTTAACCTCCAGGTGATTCTGATCTACCCGAAGCTTTGAGGTCGGTACATCCAAGCCATTCAAAGCAGGATCACTGGCGGGAGCAGGGCCGTGGAAAACAATGTGGGGTCAGTAAGAGTGGAGGAGGTTGAGGCGACAGAAAGTAAGTGTCTTCCTAGGTGCAGGCACAGAAAATAGGACAACCGCCAAAAATGTGATAGATCTGTCAAAGTGTGTGATAACACCTCAAGAATTGGACCCGATTCTGTGTTTGCTCACGTTGTATACGCATTGCCCGGCAAGGAGCCCAGAGGCATATTAAATATTTGTTGACTGAATTAAAAGTGAATATATGAATGAATTAGCCATATAAATTATGTAACATAACATGGTTTCATTTGTGCTATGATAGTAAAAATTGCAGATTTTCCCTCAGGATTGGAAATGAGAACCTCAGAAAACCTCCAGTGCCTATCTTACCAAGCAGCTCCCCACTGGGAGCCCCAAGGCCTTGGGATCCCCTCGAACTCTCCAGCCCCAAGACGCCTGTAGCCCAGACTGCCAGATCAAAGACAGGCTACTCTGTTAAATTTGAATTTCAGATAAGTAGCCTATCTTCTTGTATAGTATATCCCGAATATTGCATAGGTCATACTTATATTTGAAAAATTATTTGTTGTTCATCTAGAATTCAAATTTAACTGGGAACTTTGCATTTTTATTTGCTAGGTCTGGCAACTTCACTGTGGGCTTACCTCTGTCCTTGGAGCAGGCCAAGAAAAGCCTCTTTATACCTGTGATCTGTGCAGAACAGTGAAGGGTTACAGGCTCCCACTGCTCCTACTTTACCCCCAGAAACACACAGCCTTGTCTTCAAAGGCTCAAGGCTTTGCTCATTTGAACAATGTGTGCATGCACTCCCCCGTGCACATTTGGTCTATTCCCTTTGCTTTGGCTCTTCGTTCCATCCCTACCTCGAGCCTTCCGTCTTCCTTTTAACTCCATCTCGTGCTTTGAGATTCATTAACTCTCCAGGGAAAGCTTTCCTGGAAAACACACAGACACACACACACACGGAGTCCAAACGAAACTCTTCCCTTCGCCTGTGCACACATCTGTCCCAGCAGTTAGCACCCTCAAGAGGGAAACTCCGGTACGTGTGCCTGTCTCCCCGACCAGGAACCCAGAGCCCTGGGGCAGGACTGTGCTTGTTCGTGGCTCTGGGGCCAGCACTCTGTCCAATACCCGGCTTCCAAACAGCGTTTGATAAATAAAGGAACAGGTGGGTACACAGCAGCTTCTCAGGAAAAACAAAAATGTCCAGCTTTTTGGAGAGCAATGAAGAACTCATGGGGAAGGGGGGCATCCTTGCAGGTGTCTGCCTTAGATAATCCAGGGGCCTCGCGGCCAGGGAGAGCATACCTGTCCCGGAGCGGCAGCCCTGGGCCCAGCAAAGCACTTGGCACACAGGTAAGACTCGGGTCGTTCTCCCCACCCGGTCCGCCTGTGGACGGGAGACCTGACAACCAAACGTGGCCACGCTCATTGGCCGGCAGCTTTGTTGGGTTCAGCACTGGTCGTGAACTCCACGTGGCTTTCCTCCCCCCATTTCATACATTCTCCAGCTTACTCTACTAAGTTTAGCCTAAGTTGGCGCCCATTAAACTAGGAACCAAGTTCTCCTCACTCCGCCTCTTCTCATCTCTCAGCCCGAGAGACCATTTCTTTGCTGGAGGGTAACTTGGATTTCCCTCCTAATTGATGCACGGGTCCCGAACACCTGCACCTTACGCTATCCCATGAAGCATCCCCCAATTAGAGCCGAGGAGGACAATGAAAATCAAAGCCCATCTGTACATGGAGAATTACACATTCAATGACAACAATAATACTGGGTCATGGGCTGGGTTGTTAAATCACTGAACATATCCATCCCGTGCAGAAAAACAAGAACACACTGCTGAGACATTTATGCTGAGATTTCAAATGGCTGGAGCTGAAATAGCCAGAGGCAAGTGTCCCAGGACACCTTTCACCCTGGCTCCAGTGCCTCAACTCAGAGCCAGGAAAGGCGGCTTTTCTTTTCTTTTCTTTTTTACATTTATTTTTGAGAGAGAGAGAGAGAGAGAAAGAGAGAGAGAGAGAGAGAGAGAGCTCTCAGCACAAGGTCCAGCATGGGGCTCGAACCCATGCAATGTGAGATTATGACCTAAGCCAAAGTGGGATACTTAACCAACTGAGCCACCCGGGTGCCCCTAAGGGAAGGAGCTTTCGGCACTTGCCAGGTAATACCCAGGGCAAAAATTTGTCCCAAGAGATGATAGAGCGATCTGTGTGGCTTCAGTATGAGGCTAGAGAATGCAGGGGAAATTTGCTTCTTCTTCTAAACTTTGAGTATTAATTCTAGCCTATAGGGAAGAGGAAGTCTCTGGTTATATCAGGAAACAGAAACAAGCTTAACTTCTTTTGCATCCACCCTGTGCTTCGAACTTGGTGTCGATGGGTCTCGCTGCTGAGGGCGGCTCCCATTGGGACTGAGGGAAACTATTCTGCACTCTTTTTAGATGACAAGTTGGTCCGGAGATTTAAGCGACCTGACAGCCGCTTCTGAGTCACCATTTCTTCATGGCCAGAACCACCTGGCGAGGTCCACCACCTCTCCTGCCCTGGCACTGTCTGCCTTTATCTTTTCCACCAGCTGACGGGTGCAAACCATGCAAGTCCAAAAGTCACTTGATCTACGCTGCAGGACAAGAGGAGGTGAATCTGAGCCACGCCATCGGCGGCAAGATGCCTAGCACACAGCCCTCATGGCTCAAGGGTGCCATAAACAGATGAGCTCACGGAGGGGGACCAAAAGGGACCTCAAGGCCTCTGGCTGCCAGACAAAAGCTTCTGCCTCTCACCGTTCTCCCATAGATTCTCAAGGATGGGCAGGGTCTAAAATGAGGAGGGACCCACCCAACAGAGGAACTTACAGAAGTCTCCTTCTCTTCCTTACCCAAGTCTTGTTCAGAATGGGCAATGGGGGAGGCTGGGTAAGAGCAGTGCATTTCCTGACTCCCCACATCGGTCAGTCAAGAGGACCCCGGTAGAACTCCTCACGATCCTTTGGTTTTATGAGTTCTTCCTTTTTCTCTTCTCCTATGGCTTTAAGTCCCCAAAAGGCCACAGCTGCTTAAGAGCATTGCACATAACACATCCTTATTTGTGGGTCTTGAGAGAGAGAACTCTCTCAAGCCGTGCCCTGCTCTAAAATTGGAAGTCTGTTGCCATTCTGGAGTGCTCCAAAGCAGGCACAGGCCAAGGGCCTTCTCATAGAGGCTTCCTCTTCCAGTGGGAACAAAATAGAAGATAGGGAAAACTAGCTGAGAACTGTAAGCCTCCACGAATGACTCAACCCCCCAGAGACAATTCAGGCAGAGACACTTTTTTCATCCCTAATGAACCATAAAATTGCTTCACATCTCCATTCCACTCTCACTCAGAGGACATGTTCTCCTTTTGTTCCAGATATGGGGGAGGTAGGGTCAGTCTTCTCACAAAACCAGGCTGTAGACTTCAGATGTCAAAGTTTCTGGAGAAGAGAAATGGCCACTGTCTCCTCCTCCGCAGACAACCTCCAGTATCCCTACTCTTAGTCACGCTCAGCAGAGTACAAGGTACACGGCCCATTGCCCCCACCCCACCCCTAGTCCGCCATGATGGTATCCTGCAACTCCCTACAGAGAGTGCGAGAGGAGGCAATGCTCGCCGAGCATTAACCATGTGCCAAGCAGTGCGCCGTTGCCTTTAGCCCTTTACCTTACTAAACACCACAACAATGCCAAGAAGTAGGACCTCTTGTCCCCTTTTATGATGAGGAAGGTGAGCCAGTGAGGTCCAGCTGCCTCCAGCTCACAGCAGTGGAGCCAGAAGGTAGTCTGAGGGGACGTAAAGAGACCCCTTTCTGGATGGCTCAAGACTTGTTTTGTGATTTTTGTAAAACTCACTTAAACTCCATGTTGGAGCTATTGATATTATTAGTCCTCCTAAATTGGAATAATCTTGGCTGTTCATCCTCTCCCCATCTCCTGTTCCCTCATGCTGTGGTGCTTCTGAATTACATAATGTCTACAAGGCTCCCCAAGTTCCTTGAAGGGGAGTTTTTGATAAACACGAGTTACTAACCTTCAAAGCACCCAGAGTTTTGGGTGAAGAAGTTATAAAAATTATCATAAAGGCCTGCTGGGGTTTGATCATGAACAGAAGCTTTATTGAGGCTTCAAATACTTCCTTTTCTTCCAACGGCAAAGGTGAACCCCCCACCCCAGCTCGAATGGACACTCATTCCAACACTAGTCCCTGGCTCTTCCCTCTTCCGATCTAAGGGAAGGTCAAGTGCCTCTCTCCACAGCCTTCTGCAGGGGATTCATGGAGACTCTGAGCAGCAGGTGGCCGAGGCCCCTGTGCAACACAGCTCCATCATCCTCTGGCTCTGTCTCCTGAGGTGCAGCGGCAGTGACGCTGTGACTGCCTGGCGGGAGAGAAGATGCCACCGCTGAGAAGTCGAGACCCAGAAATTTCAGTATTTGAAAGGTGTCTCATTTCTCACCGCTCTGCCCTCCTCACGCTGACAGTGTGATTATCACGGGCAAGCAGGACTCAAGCTGTGCCTCTCCTCTGAGGCCGCGCCATGCTCGGGAGAGGCGGGAGAGAAGGGAGGAGGGAACGAATGGAAACGGCCCACCTCCTTGGCTGGATGTAGACAGCGTGACTGTTCCGGATTATTCCAATGCTGGGCCAGGAGCGGGAATGGAAGGAAGGGTGTGAGGCCCAATGGCAAAGTAGCCATCCCACTAGCGATGACCCCCTACCACAACGCATAGCTCAGCCTTTGGCTTTGCTCTGGGTTCACGGTGCACCAACGTGGACGACACGGGGCCGATGACATCTCCGTGGACCGCCCGGTGCTCGGGGCTGTGGTGGCTACAAAAGAGCCCAGCTACCACCCCCACTTTCAAGGTCCTGTCGAGCCAAGCGACAATAAACTTGAGGTGAGGGTAGGACAGAAGGCACCTAACCATCACACCAAGAGTTGATAGGTTTGGACTGCCTGCGCTAGCTGCCACAAATCTTATTTGCATAAAACCTATGCCCTCCCAGGAAGAATGGCAAAGGGCAATTTGGGGGAGTGGGGCATGAACTCCAGAATTCCAGAATGAAAACTCTTGAAAAAAGAGAAAGAATAAAAATGTCTCCTGTCTTTGGAAGAAATATAAATAAGGGGCTCCTGGGTGGCTCAGTCGGTTGAGCGTCTGACTTCGGCTCAGGTCGTGATCTCACCGTCTGTGAGTTCAGGCCCCGCATCGGGCTCTGTGCTGACAGCTCAGAGCCTGGAGCCTGTTTCAGATTCTGTGTCTGCCTCTCTCTCTGCCCCTCCCCCACTCATGCTCGCTCTCTCTCTCTCTCTGTCAAAAATAAATACACATTTAAAAAAACATTTTTTTAAAGAAATATAAATAAGAGAGGGGAATTTGTCTAGAGGGAAGAGAAATCCAAGTTGAGGGTCCTGGGCTCTTTCCAAATCAGTGGTTTAAGGTTAGCAGAAAGGACCACTTTTGAGGGAAGTATTTGGTTGGGTTGTTTTTTACTTTTAAGTTTATTTATTTATTTTTGAGAGAAAGAGACAAATACAGAGAGAGAATCCCAAGTCAGCAAACTCACAAACCATGAGATCATGACCTAAGCCGAAATCAAGAGTTGGATGCTCAACCAACTGAGCCTCCCGGGTGCCCTGAAGGCAGTATTTGTAAATGTCCCCCAATCCCATCCCAGAGCAACTTCACCCAAGTTCCTTGAGCAAGAGAACACTGTAAGAAAATCTAGTGATCCAAGGCTTTCCCTTTAAAAGCTACAACACAGAAGGAGAGCAAATTCTTTGCCGACTATAGCCCACCCGGGCCTTCTATGGTCCCCACCAAATGAGGTCCCCGGGCCCTGTCCGGGAGATCTGTGTTCACAGTGGCTACAGGAGAGCTGTTCTGGCCTTCAGTGCACGTGCTGGTGCTTTAGAGACAGAGGAAATGGGTGCCCAAGTCATTCTACCTGAGAAGGTTCCAGCGAGGAGAGGTTCACAGATCACGGTCGCTAAGCTGTGTGTCGTGCTCCCTTGATTGTGCCGTGTGGCTGCAAAAACAAATAGCACATTTTCGTTACCATTATGATTACTATCCATCTTTGACCAGGCGTGTGAAAACCTAAGAATTCTGCAATCACACACATGTGGACCCAAATACCTATATGCCTTGAGCGAGGTAATTAGCCTCAGTTTCCTCATTAATAAAATGGGGTGGCAACTGCATCGACTTCAAGGTACCATGGTGAGGTCTGACTTTGTGCATGGCCGGTAAAGCACCCGGCATGGTGCCTGGCACAGGGTGAGCAGTCAATACAGACGAGTAGCTCTAATTGGTGACTAAGCAGTAAGCAAGATAATATTAACGGTATAAAAGGAATCTAGAAGAAGGAGAAAGGGGGTAGTTGAAACATCTTCTTTTTCTCAGCTGAGGGCAGCTTTTGCAGGTAAGAAGAAAAGGAGAACCCCAAATCAGAAAGCCTGATAGCCCAGCTACGTGGAAGATGGGCCAGGTTAGAATAGAAAGCATTAAGCGGCAGGAGAAATGGAGCTGCCTTGCAAAAACAACCTTGGACTTCGGGCAGGATTGGATCAGCTACAAAGGCCACGGGAGGCCCCTGCTGATGTCCAGGCTCTGGGCCCTCTGGATTCATCAGTGGGTGGTGGTGCACGTCCTGGGATGGAGAAGTTCACTTCTGGGCCACCACCCATTAAAATATATATATATTTTATATTTATATTATTTATATTATATATATTAAAAAAAAGAAATATATATATATATATATATATATATATATATATATATATATATATTTAATTTTAGAGAGAAAGATAGAGAAAGAGACAAATACAGAGAGAGAGTCCCAAGTCAGCACGGAACCCGACATGGGCTCAAACTCACAAACCATGAGATCATGACTTGAGCCAAAATCAAGAGTTGGATGCTCAACCAACTGAGCCCCCCTGAAGGTGCCCTGAAGGCAGTATTTGTAAGTGTCCCCCGGTCCCATCCCAGAGCAACTTCACCCAAGTTCCTTGAGCGAGAGAACCACCCCTCCAGCCCCACTCCGGTCCTCCTGACCGTGGCTGGAGCCCTCAGAACACAGTGCTACGCAAGCTCCAACTCATCTGGGGACAGGAGGACCCCCCCCCCCAGAGATCTGAAAATCCTCAAGTCATCGCCTGACCCCCAAAATAATTACCAAACTGCCTTTTCTAGAGCACCAGGCCAGGGAGCGGGCCGTGTGTCTTCTTCATTCACTGCACGGCTCACCTTGAAACCCCACTCCTGGAGAAACAGCTCATTTTTCTCCACCTCCAATAAAGGAAGCCTCCGCATATTAAGAGAAATGTCCTGCGGATGGGGGGTGCTCGGGAGGGGGCCGTCTTGATTAAAGCAAGTTGTTCTGCCAAGAAGTCTTGAATATGCTCTCTTGGTCTGGGGCCGTTAGTGCAGTGCGGAGGCAGCAGGCGACATGAATTGCCTTTTATCTAATTGGAAAACTCCCACCGCGTTTAGAAGTGCTCATTTAGACAGGCAGATCAATAAAAGAAATGGGGAGCGGATGGCCGTGGAGATGTTATGGAGACAAGCCGGTCCTCCATACATCTGCCTAATAAAGATGAACTCATCCTGGTTGCAGCAGAAACAGGAACACCCTCGCGGCTCCAGACTGCAGCCGGTCCGTTTGTTTTCAGTGAGCAGACCCTTCTCACGAGCAGCGGGCAAGAGACCTCTTTCCCTTGTCTCTCTATCGGGATTCGAGAGCTCTGGTGGGAGGGAAGGGAGAGGAAGGAAGAGGGAATCTGACTAGGATTTTTCTAGCATCTACCCCAAAGGGCATTCCCTCGACCCGGACGACAGTGGAATGGAACAGAAGTCAGAGATCCAAGGAAAAGGACAGAAAGAGAGACAAGCGAGGAGAGGGATCGGGCTCCCTGGCCATCGCCTATCATTTCATCGCATTCAAGTCTCACTGCACAATAATGTGCACTTATGAGCTTCTGTGTCAGGAACTCCCCGGTTGAAAGAAACCTCTGTTCCCCATGTCTCTCTTGTTCATCGTTGGGTCAGGGGCTCTGAGATCTCTTCCTCGTTCCCACACCACCACCCTCATGACCTCCGAACTGTCCCTGCCTTTGCTCTTGTCCCCACTCTCTCCCCCACCCCCCATCCCATACACAGGAGGCTTAACTGCTGAGCCCTTGTCTCATTTCAAACCCCAGCCTTTGTTCCAGGCCACAGCATCGAAGCTGATTCCCTTCAAAGGAGTCAAACTGCTCTGTGGCTGAAGGGCCAGAAATAGAAGTGGAGTGTGTGTGTGTGTGTGTGTGTGTGTGTGTGTGTGTGTGTGTGTACACACGCACGCACGTGTGCCGGGCTGTAGGTATTTCATTTACACTGGGGAAATTTGAGCAAACTGGGAACCCCGCTTTTGATTCCTGTGTCCCTCCTCTGGCTCCTGCAGAAGTTCCTCTCTGGCCGAGGGCTGTGGGAGGAAACCCGCTGACACTCCGCTTTCATAATGGCCTTTTCTCTTGCACAGCCCTATGGCGAAGGCACAGACTCGTACCTGGGCCATGGGTCGGTTGCCATGGAAATCACTGCAGAGTCACAAATAAGGGGGTATTATGTTCTCTCAGCAGGACCAGAAGAGAACCAGAAGCTAGAGAGAGAAAAAGGAAGAGGGGGACAGAGCTGGAGAGAGAGTGAGAAAGAGAGAGAGAGAGAATAGAAATGCTTGCTGTCAATAGCAAGCCCGAAAGGAAACAAATAAAGCAACGGGGTGCTGTTTGGGAGAAAGCAGGCTTCGGACAGGGTGGGACAAGAATAGGGGAATGACATTGTTTTCTGTAAGGGAAGTCTTTCATTTTCGGGGAGAGGGAGGGAAGCCCATTCTAAGTGAGCCTCCTATACTGTCCTCTCTTCCGCTGGCTTTATGCTCTCCCTCCTCCTTGGGTGATGGTGGAAAAAGCCTGCAGACGAATGGCTGGGGGGAAGGAGCAGGAGGCAGAAGGGAGGGAGGTGAGTCAAGCCATTTCTCTTTCCCTCTCTGCCCTCAGCAGAAACCCTGAGGCCTGGCAGTCCCTAGGTCTCTAATACGTTCCATGCCAAGTTTCCACCCTTCCTAAAACCTTAAGCCCTCCAAGACCTCAGCACCCTTAAGATTTTTCTCCCAATAGGGGTGCCTGGGTGGCTCTGTCAGTTGAGCGTCCGACTTTAGCTCAGGTCATGATCTCACAGTCTGTGAGTTCGAGCCCTGCGTCGGGCTCTGTGCTGACAGCTCAGAGCCTGGAGCCTGCTTCGGATTCTTCCCCTCCCCTGCTCATGCTCTGTCTCTGTCTCAAAAATAAATTTAAAAAAAACAAAAAACAAAGATTTTTCTCCCAATAGAGTGCCTCTGGAGGGAGAGAGGCCACATTGTCTTCCTAAGGTCACTTTTCATTCAAAGCTACGTTGGTTTCCTCCCTGTTGACAAAAATCTGAGAATCAAGACCTTGATCCAGACTCGACAAGCAAATAAAAAGCACCAAGCTTATTTCGACCAAGCCATGAGACTTGATATAGGGCAAGGAATTCTAAAATTCTGTCTTTTCCATTCTTGGTTTTTTTTTTCAATAGATGAATATACAGTAAAGCCTTGGTTTGTGAGCATAATTCGTTCCGGAAACATGCTTGTAATCCAAAGCACTTGTGTATCAAAGCAAGTTTCCCCGCAAGAAATAATGGAAACTCAGATGATTCGTTCCACAACCCCAAAATATCCATATAAAAATGATTACAATACAATACCATAATATAATACAAAACAATAAAGAAAATACAAAATATAAAGAAAAATAAACATTCACCTGCACTTACCTTTGAAAAACTTCATGGCTGGTGTGAGAGAGACCAGGGAGAGAAGGGTTATTGTGTAGGATGACATTCACCATCATCAACGGATGTTGACTGCCGTAGAGTATCAATAAACTCTTGTCATAGACTGTATTTAATGTAACTGGCAATAAGGCAGCTGAGGAAAGGGGCTATATCCGCAGGCAGCCTGACCTAGAATGAAGCAAAGCATTCCTAAGGTTACTCGTGTCTGGAAAAGCAAAGGACTGTCCGTAGGTGCTTTGAAGTGACAAAAATACATGAGTGGGCACCTTCCAACCTCCTGAAAAATCACTGATTCCTGCCAAACACCATGGCCTGAGACCGAGCATCCGGGTATGGGAGATGATCACCCACAATCCCCCAGAGAAAGGGGGAGGGGGGTGAGAAGACCCGTTGGCTCAGCTGTGATCATGTGACATTTGGTGTCACGTACTACTCGTATCGCAGGACATCGCTTGTTTATCAAGCGAAAATTGTTTAGAGATATTTGCTCGTCTTGCCGAACACTCTCAGAACAAGTTACTTGCAATCCAAGGTTTTACTGTATATAGATTTCAGTGGACACAATGCTTCTGGAGAACACGTAAAAAGTTTCCCATGATCTCCCAGCCCATTATCAAGATAACCAGATTTTCAAAATCATTGCAATTATACCTGCTTCCTCTGAGCCTCACATCTTATATGGCGGCCACCACCGCTAGCTCTGCATGGTCTGGTGTCTATGCAAAGCTTCTTTTTAATACAGTTTGGGTAGCACTAAACGTCTTGCCAGTCTAGAATTTTCTCCCCCATCAAGTAACATCAATGCCTAAAATCCCACCTTCGTGTTATCCCTTTCTCTATTCAAAAAATCTGTCTATTCAAAAACCAAATGTGAGGACAATCTTCCCTAACTTCTCAGTATGAACGTGTTTGCAGATTAGCTGAATAAGTGAAACTTGGGATCAATACATACTGGCACGCAGTGGGGGCAAGATAGTCATGTCTGTCTCCTTAATAATGGGAAATATTTGATGTGGAACCCAAATGCATGACTTATTGAAAACATGACCCAATCACATGACCCCCAGACACTTGAGGATTACCATAGGTGCTTGAGGGAAAGAGGAGGAGAAAATATCCTGGGTGAATGTTTTCAGCCTTGGACCCCCATCTTGATGAGTTGAGCTAGACCACATGTCCCCATGTCACTCAAAGGTCTTCTTCAGTGCCCTAGATGTAGATTCTTGGCTGATCTGTCCCTTAATCTTCAACCACCAACTCATCTTGACCTTGACAAAGTCAGGGAAATGATACTCTTCCTCCCTATGGTCTTTCCAAGATGGGTATAGTCTCCAACCGGGAGCAGCCTCAGACTCCCCTCACGGTATTATCACCATGGAAGTCCCAAGAGTCGCCAAACAGGTGAAAGAGGTTAAAGGCCTTCCCCCATCTCTCTGAATATTTCCTGATGTGCACAATGGCTCCAGACTAGCCATGGTCCTCACCCAAACCTATACTTCTTGTCCTCCAGTGTGGAGTGGGAGATAGAGGGGTGGGCCTTGAACTAACTCAAGAGGCTAACTGCAGAGTCCAGGGGATCATCCTGGGAAGGCAGCCAACAGCCAGTCATCCAAGGCCTCCCCAGGTCCCTGGAGTAATGGAAGAGTAGAGAAACCACCTTTTTGATTGGGACTGGTAATAATTTGGTTAATCAAAAACGTGGCTACAGCAGGGAGTCATAAAAAAATAAAAGCGACGCATAACACTCATAAATAGTTTATTGTAGCTTCAAATACAAATATGTTCATTCTGCTAACTTTTTATGTAGGGCCAAGATATTTCCTCTGAATATCAAAACATTGGTAAAAGTTCTGCCTCGGGGCGCCTGGGTGGCTCAGTCGGTTGGGAGTCCGACTTCAGCTCAGGTCATGATCTCGTGGTCCATGAGTTGGAGCCCCACGTCGGGCTCTGTGCTGACAGCTCAGAGCCTGGAGCCTGCTTCCGATTCTGTGTCTCCCTCTCTCTGGCCCTTCTCCTCTCACACTCTGTCTCACTCCCTCTCTCAAAAATAAATGAACATTTAAAAAAAAAAAGTTCTGCCTCATCTTTCTTCAAAAGCCACATTCGTAACTCATCAGGTACAATTTCTAGCTTCTATTTCTTTAAAGCAAAGTAACAATTCAAAAACAATTATGAGGTGACCTGAATGCAAAAATCCTTCCATGTCTTTCTATTTCTCTGCAATCATCAATGGCCATCTCGCCCATACCTAGTTCAATAGCAATTTTTTAACAACTCACATTTATTGAGTCTTTGCAACACATGCAATGTTGTTTTCATGGAAACAGCCCTCTTTTCGTGCTCAACGTTTATTGGTTTACATAGCACTTGATTAAATTATACAATTACATTAGTTAATGTAGTGGATTGATTTAGTAGGGGTCGGTTAAGAGAGGTTTAACTGCTATTTTTTCTCTGAAGGCAAACTATCAACCTAAGATGTTTGCCTGGAATTGACCTTTAAAGCAAATCACATTTTAAATGTAGAGGTCAATTATCATAGATTGAAAAGTGTGTAATGAATAAGAAAATAGTTTCTAGACACAAAAACCAATTAAGGTAAGGTGGGACCTCTGGCGTGACAGAAGGAGGAGGTCACCAAATCCCCTCGCTGGAAGCAAATGAAATACTGGACAATATTACCAAAACAGCTCTTTCAGAATTCTGGAAATCAACCAAAGACATCCAACAAACTGGCAAGATTTATTCGTTAAAAAAAAATAAAATCTGGGGGCACCTGGCTGACACAGTCAATTAAGTTTCTGACTCCTGACTTCGGCTTGGGTCATGATCTCGCAGTTCGTGAGTTCAAGCCCGCATCGGGCTCTGCGTAGAGCCTGCTTGTAATTCTCTCTCTCCCTCTCTTTCTGCCCCTGCCCCACTCGTTCTCTCTCTCTCTCTCTCTCTCTCTCTCTCAGTAAATAAATAAATATTTTTTGAATGACTTTGGGTAAGAACGGTAGGAATCCACAGCTCTGTCTGCCTGTGGCTGGTCCCATCAACCCACCGTCCCCGCTAGGATCAGTTAGGACAGGAATTCTAATAAGAGGAACAGGCTGTGTGTGACCAGCAGCTCACTGCCAAAAAGGGGTGACCTGACTTGGAACTAGAGGGGAAAATCTGGTACTCAGTGTGTGACAAGTGTCAACCTCAGTGATGAACAAACAAAGAAGATCAGTCATCACAATAGTCTGAGGTGGGGGTCCTGTTTGGAGCAAACATCAGACTAGAGAACCAGCCACAAATTTAATAGGGACACACAAGAAATGAGACACTCCTGGAAGAACCTGACAATCTTTCCACCTACGTCTCTGGCTGACCTGGAGCGGGCATATGCATGTGCAGGAGAGACCAGAAGGTGCCTATGGAAAGTGTGCGTATATACATATATATGTAAGTGTGCGTATATAGACGTACATATTTTTTAAGTGAACAAAGACATTAGCAGCCACACACTACAAGGAAGACCTATTTCGTGGGAAAGCTGCTGAAGGCAAACAAAAACCCTCTGGGCGTTAAAATCAGAATCCACACTTGCTACCATATCATACCTACAATTTCAAGTTTTGGACAAAAAATTGCGAGATATAAAAAAATAAAATGAAAAAGTGTGACCCATGTGCAGGAAAAAAGCAGACGAGAGACGTTGTCTCTGAGTGTCCCCAGATGCTGGATGTAGCAGGCAAAAAGTGCAAAGTAGTTATTATAAGCACATCAAAGAATGAAAGGAAATGGTGTTTTAAAATGAAGAAAAACTTGATGACAGTAATCCAAAAATAGAGAATCTCAATAAGTGGATAGAAAATATTATTTAAAAGAACCAAAAAAGTTCTGGAGGTAAACACACACACACACACACACACATACACACACACAATAAATAAGAGTAAAAATTCCCTAGAAGGGTAAGCAGCAGTTATGAGACGGAAGAGGAAAGAATTGGTAAATTTGAAGAGAGAGAGATAGCAATTAATCAACCTAAAGAATCTAAAGAAGATGGATAAGAAAGACAAAAGAAAAATGAAGTCTCAGACACCCATGGGACAACATCAAGGACAACAGCACAGGTGTGAAAGGAGCTCCTTTAAAAAGGAGTTCCTTAAACTCAATAAAATAAAACAGAAGCAAAAAGGAAGAGGAAGAAGGAAGAAAAGCAGGAGAAAATAGAGAAATGGGTAGAAAATGTTTTTGACAAAATACTGTCCAAAACTTCACAAATGTAATTAAGAGCATTAACCTATAGATCTAAGAAAAATTTAGGAGAAACTCTTCATGACCTTCAGTTAGGCAATGAGTTCTTGGCTATGATATCAAACACACTCTCAAAAAAGGGGAAAAAATGATAAATTAGACTTCATTAAAATTTAAAATTTGTCACTTCAAAAAACACCCCTAAGTGAATGAAAAGACAAGGCCGGGAGAAAATGTTTGCAAAGCATGGATCCAGATACATAAAGTACTCTTAAAGCTCAATAACAAGAAGACAATCCAGTTTAAAAAGCAGGGAAAAGATTTTAAAATACTTCGCCAAAGATACGCAAATCGCTAATAATCACATGAAAAAATGCTGGATATTTTTACTCATTGAGTAAATGGAAATTAAAACCACAGTTAAATACCACTACGGGCTCGCTAGAATTTCTACAATCAGAAAAAACAAACAGAGGCGCCTGGGTGACTCAGTCAGTTAAGCGTCTTCCGCTCAGGTCGCGATCTCACGGTTTGTGGGTTCAAGCCCCGGACAGGCCCTGCACGGATAGTTCGGAGCCTGCTTCAGATCTGATCTCTCTCCCTCTTCCACTCGCTCTTTCTCGCTCTCTCAAACATAAATAAATAAATCTTTGAAAACCAAACAAACAGACAATACCAAGTGTTAGGACGTGCTGGGACAAGCATCCTCCGGTGATGCTGGTGGTGATGTAAAACGGTACAGCAGTCCTACTCCTAGGAATCTACCCGAGAAAAATAAAAACACGTGTCCACACAAAGACTTACACACAAATGTTCTCAACAGCTAACAAACTGGAAGCATTTCAAATATCCATCAACTAGTAAATAAATAAATTGTGACATATCCGTACCCTGGGATTGTATTCAGAAATAAAAAGGACCAAACTATTGACTTATCCTAATATATGGATAAACCTCAAAATCCTTATGCTGAGTGAAAGCAGCCCGACACAGAAGAAATCTTATCACATGTTTCCATTTATATGAAATGTCCAGGGGCACCTGGGTGGCTCAGTCGGTTAAGCACCCGACTCTTGGTTTTGACCCAGGTCGTGATCTCGCGGTTCATGGGTTCCAGCCCCATGTCAGTCTCTGTGCTGGCAGTGTGGAGCCTGCTTGGGATTCTCTCTCTCCCTTACTCTCTGCCCCTTCCTGACTCGTGCTGTCTCTCTCTCTCTCTCAAAATAAATAGAATAAAAACTTTAAAAAAGATGGGACATGAGCTATTTCCCTGTGAATGGTGTGCAGACAGGAACAGTAAAGAGCCAAACACTCTAAGTCCACGGCAGTGCTACAACAATGGCTCCGGGGACACCGAGGAAAAGGGGGAGGGAGCAGGAAGAGGTAGATTAGAAAGCATTACCAAAAAAAGTCATACAGAAGCTGAGGCTCCAAAGGCACCCTTAGTTTTCATTTTATTTATATTTTTTATTTATTTCATTTTATTACACCAGGCTCAAGTAGGGTTTATTCCAGGCATAAGAGGACAGTTCAACACTAGAGACACCAGCAATGAAACTGACCTCCCTAATAGACTGAAAGGGACAGAATAACATACAATTGACTCCGTCGACATAGGAAAAGAATTTGATAAAGTTCAGCAACTATTTCTGGAAAACGAAGTCTCTTAGCAAACCAGAAAGAGGAGAGACCTCAGAGTAGACCAAAATGCATTTCCCTGAAGACGGGACAAAGAAGAGTCCCAAGTATGCTCACTATCTCTATTAATGCTTCACATAATACTGGAAGTCTTGAAATACTGGAAGTCAAGGCAGGGAGGAAGTAAGATGTTAAGATCAGCATGAAAGAGACAAAAGCTAAATTCTCTGTGGATGATGTGGTCGCCCGTATAGAAAAAGCAACAGTAACACACTTGACCAAGGTTGCGGGACACAAGGTCAACCTAAAAAAGTAAAAATCAGGGGCGCATTGGTGTCTCAGTCAATACAGCACGCAACTCTTGATCTCTGAGTTGTGAGTTCAAGCCCCATGTTGGGGGTACGGTTTACTTTTTTCAAAAGGTTTAAAAAATTGTTTACAAAGCCAAAATCATTTCTTTTTTAAATGTTTATATATTTATTGTGAGAGAGAGAGAACAAGTGAGAGAGAGAGAGAGAGAGAAAACAAGTGGGGAAGGGCAGGGGGAGAGAGAGAATCCCAAGCTGACTCCATGCTCAGTGTGGGACGGTAAGACCATGACCTGAGGCAAAATCAAGAGTCAGATGCTTCACTGACTGAGCCACTCAGGCGCCCCTAAAATCATTTCTTTCTAACTAGCAATCAACTAGACAATAAAATAAAACGTAAGGTAACCTTCACAATAGCAACAAAAAGCATAAAACATCTAGAGAGTTTAACAATTCAATACAGAGGAAACTTTCAAGTTTTCATGAAAAATAGAGTTACAGAAAAGGAGTGGCATTCCATAGTTTTAAATAGTCTCACATTAGAAGCATGTCAATTCTCTACCAAACAATCTCTAAACTCTCTATACTCACAATAAAAACTTGACTTGGTTTTTTAAGATACTTACTCCATGAGAACACTAAATCAACTTTGAAAAAGAAGAAAAAAGAAAAAAATATTGAGAATTTACCAAAGCTATAATGACCAAATACAGATTAACATTAGAGAAAAAGTAGACAAATAGAAATGGAACAAGTATATCTCAGGGATGTGTGTGTGTGTGTGTGTGTGTGTGTGTGTGTGTGTGTGTGGGTGTGTGTGTATCACTTAATAAAGGTGATATCACACATCAGTGAGAAAAGAAGAGATTGCTTAGGAGGTGGTACTGGTAAAATTGACTTACTATTTTAGAAAAGAAAACTGGGACTCTAACACCACACAAAGGTAGATTCTATGTGGATAAGTACCTAATTGTTAAGACAAAATTATGAAATGAATTGACGAAAATTAGTAGAATGTCTCTGTCGCCTAAAAGATAAGCACTTTTGGATGAGCACTGGATGTTGTGTGCAAACCAATTTGACAATAAATTTCATATTTAAAAAAAAAAGATAAGGTCTTCTTAAATAACACCCCAAGTGTACAAACCACAAGGTGAAAAAAAAATCATGAATTTGCTTACTTTAAACATTAATTCTCTCTGGTCAACAAAGACCACTGTGGATAAAGTAGACAGCAGATTGGGAGAAGAAACCTGTACTATCCAAACTGATCAGAAACTAATATATAAGGTATACAGGGAACACTGGGAAGAAAATCAAAAAGTGGGGCACTTGGGTGGCTCAGTCAGTTGAGCGTCCAACTTGGGCTCAGGTCATGATCTCACGGTCCGTGAGTTCGAGCCCTGCGTCGGGCTCTGTGCTGACGGCTCAGGGCCTGGAGCCTGCTTCCGATTCTGTGTCTCCCTCTCTCTCTGGCCCTCCCCCACTCACATTCTGTCTCTGTCTCTCTCTCTCTCAAGAATAAATAAGCATTAAAACAATTTTTTTAAAACGTCAAGAAGAAACAAAGGAAGAAAACGATAGCAATCCCAGCAGAGAAATGGACAGAAATATGAATTCAGTGATTTATACGAAAGGAAACTCAAAATACTGTTGTTGAAGTGACGCTCACACTCAGTCATCAGAGAATACAATTAAAACAACGACAAAATACCATTTTACCTCAGTTGAGATGGGAAAAACCAGAAATCTGGGCACATTCTCTCACAAAGGTCCTTAATATCAAAATTCTTCGGGGAGTTGGAGGCCATCTGAATGTGCGTCGTCGCAAAAGCCAGTAAGGAAAGCAAAGGAAAACATCCCACAAAGTAAAATACAGCAGTGGCAGCGACAGGTAGAATGTAAAATGGCAAACATGGGTGGGTTTTTTAAAAATGGCCTTAGTGGGAAAAAAGTGAAAGACAGAAGGAGATGTATTCCAAAATGCCACTTACATTAACTTAAATACAAGCGTACGAAACAATAATACAGAGAATATAGGGCTCGGCTCCACACGAGAGGATACACTGTAAAATCTTAGAATGGTTTCTTATGGACCAAAAATTAGAAAAGGCTGAAGAGAATAAAATAAATAAGTGAATGAACGAGAGAGAATGTCTCCAAATAATCTGGGATTTTGCTGTCTTTCCTTCCCGTTAAGTGACTTCACAGGCCACTCGTAACTTCCCAGGAAAAATTTTACATCTTTGAGTCATTACATCATGGATGATGAGCCTGTGCCGAGCGAGGCATCGCCAAATAACAAAACATAAACCTTTCATTGAAATGTAATTTTCAGGGGTGCCTGGGTGGTTCATTCGGTTAAGCGTTCGGCTCGATTTCTGTTCATGGCATGATGTCATGGCTCGTGAGATCGAGCCCCGAGTCAGGCTCTGTGCTGACAGCTCACAGCCTGCTTGGATTGTCTCTCTCTCCCTCTCTCTCTCTGCCCCTTCCCCACTTACTCACACTCTCTCAAAAATAAAAGTAAACATTAAAAAAGAGAGAAAGAGAGGCACCTGGATGGCTTTGCCAGTTAAGCATCCACCTTCGGCTCAGGTCATGATCTGGCGGTCCGTGGGTTCGAGCCCCGCATCGGGCTCTGTTCTGACAGCTCAGCCCGGAGCCTGCTTCGGATTCTGCGTCTCCCTCTCTCTTTGCCCCTCCCCCACTCACACTCTGTCTCTCTGTCTCTCAAAAGCAAATAAACATTTTAAAAAAAGGTTTTTTTAAAGACAGAAATGTAATTTTCAGCGTCATGTGAAATAGAATGACGTCTGTCCCTATAGTCTTCACTTAACCTGGAGAATACTTTGAGTTAGGCCTTGAGAATTCTACGAACTTTATGAGAAAATTAAAAGGAAACCAACACTTTCTTTCCTCATGAGTTTGTTACCCTGATTTTTTTTTTCAAGTATTTTTATGCCTATATTTTCAAACTCTGGACCTAGATTTTTTTTTTATAGCTCGTCTGCAAGTCGAAGATACACATGTACTCCCTACAGTGTGCCTCCCTTGGAATATGCAAAAAGATTAAACAGATTGCAAAATAAAAAACCCCATGTGTGCCAAACACGTGGGTGTACCCACTTCTTGGTTCTGCGTAACCAACGTGATTTTGTCTAAGACACAGTTTCTAACGTGGAGAAAATACAAATGAGAACTTCAAGGACTCCCTGTAAATGTTCATCAGTTTACTAGTAGTGAATATTTCTTATGCCTTCTGCTGCCTAGAACGGGAAGACTTTGACTTCTGTGTAGTGCGTGTCAGTAAGGAAGAAAATATACTCTGACCCCATGTGTTAGAAGCTTTGTGACCAGAGGTGGACATCCAGAGAGCACGAGGGGGCCCAGAGCAGAGCCCGGGCCACCCGGCCCTGAGAGTCCCTCAAGCCCACGGTAGCAGGCCGGCCCGCTTCTGTTTACTGACAGCCTCTGCTTGTGTCCTGCCGGGCCTGACCCCCACCCTGTCCGCTTCCCCGGGCATCCCTGCAGCGAAACGATCCCACCAGCTCTTGGCACAGGCACGAGGGTCCCCAGCTGGGGGCAGCTCTCTGATCTCCCCAGAAGCCTCCCAGCCTCTGCAGCTATTGATAGTTCAACCAGGGCGCAGAAGGCTTCTCTTCTGTGATTTAGGATAATTTATGAGGAGCGTTCTAACACGTAAAGTTGCCAGACAAATGTTTAAGGACTTACTCATCTGTAAGCAGATGAAGAACATCGTCTGAATCCAAAAGGTAAATGTACTTGTGTTGAATGAGTTCTACGCTATCACGAAAGGAAGCTGGGCTGCTCTTGACCAATTATGGGAAAGGCTCCCAAGCTAGCAATTCCAACTCTCGGGGCGCCTGGGTGGCTCAGTCGGTGTAGTGTCTCTCGGTTTCAGCTCAGGTCATGATCCCACAGTTCAAGAGTTCAAGCCCCGCCTCAGGCTCCGTGCGGATGGCGTCGAGCCTGCTCGGGATTCTCTCTGCCCCTCCCCTGCTCACTCGTTCACTCTCTCTGCCTCTCTGTCTCTCAAAATAAATACGTACACTTAAAAAAGAAGAAGAAGAAAGCTCAACTTTTTACAGCATGTCTCATGGTTCAAAGCGTTCCCCAAGGTGGGCCCTTCCCCCAGCCCTCCTTCCAGCACACAGCCGCCAAAGTTGGGCGAGTCGACCACCTCTGGGGGCACAGAGCCCCCAGCGTGAACGAATCTACCAGGCTGCCAGGCAGACAGCCTTCCCCAGCCTCCCTCACGGATGCTCTGTCCAGCCTTCCACTTGCCAATGTGGTAGAACACTCATGTCAGCTAAACCCAGAGAATTCTCAGACCTCAGGAAAGCCGCCAGCTCGGAAAGGAGAAGAGCTGACTATGCAATCTAGATACGGGTTTTATTTCAATCCCAGGGTTCTGCTCAGAGCCTGCCTGTTCCCCTGAGCCCTCCCGGGGCCAATCGAAACAAATCCCAGGACAGCAATGCCCTGGGCCACTCACCAGAGTTACTGCCTCCTTCACCGAGTCCACAAACCTTGGGGGTGAGGCGAATTTCCCAGGGCATCAGGGGTGGAAAAAAAAAAACAAGTTCTTTACACTTTCAGATGTCCTTGCCACTCTCCTTCCGAACACTCTCTATGGGAACGAATCTCGTTCATTTGCAAGTGGAAGTTGTGAAAAGCTTGAACTCTTTAAATTGATGGGGCTCCTAGGAAGGAAGGGCAGCAGGCCTGTCTCCCCACCCCCCGGCCCCTCCAGGCTGGCTGTCACAGGACCACTGGCCTCTCCCACCTCTCTCATTTTGTGATTTATGCAAGCATGGAAATTGTTCCAAACTAAAGAAAGAAAAGCCACCCATATACCTACCGTCTAACAATAACTGTCATTAATATTAATAATGATTAATTCAACAACTATTCCTACTATATGTAATATTCATTCCATGTGCATATTTGCATTTTCATATACTCTATAATATAGATAACCTACTGTGTTGTTTTGGGGGTTTTGGGGTTTTTTTTTTGTTTTACTATAAGTGTAGGGGTACCTGGGTGGCTCAGTTGGTTAAGCACCCAACTTCGGCTGAGGTCGTGATCTCGTGGTTCATGAGTTCAAGCCCTGTATCAGGCTCTCTGCTGTCAGTGCAGGGCCTGCTTCGGATCCTCTGATCCTCTGTCCCACTCTCTCTCTCTCTCTCTCTCTCTCTCTCTCTCTCTCTGCCCCTTCCCTGTTCACACTGTCTTCAAAAATAAACATTTAAAAAAATCTACTCTAAGTATACTCTGTCACCACACCACGTTATCACATTGTTGACTATATTTCCTATGCTGTACTTGTCATTTCCGTGACTTACTTACTGTATAACTAGAAATTTGTGCCCTTAATCCCCATTACCTACTTGCGTCCCGCTTTGTTTTATGTCAATATTATTTTCTAAGCATCGTGTATTCTTCAGAATCAGAGATTTTAATAGCCACAAAAACCTCATTCTATGCATACAGCATAATAATTAACTTCATTCAATTATACAAACAATATGTGAGTACAGATCTTCAAAACAAGAAGTAAGAATCACCCACCTTGTCAACACCAAGTTAACATATTGGCATTTGCCTCGCTAATTTGTTTTTAAGAATACGTAAATAAAAATAAGTAAAGACCATATCTCTTACTTTGTCATCTAACTTTGGTGAAAAATTACATCAAACATTTTTAATTTTGGTGACTACCTTTCTGCTATTATTTTAATCATTATATTTCTCTATATGGCTATACCATGATTTTCTTATTTAGACATTTAACGTGTCAGTGACTAGCCATTATTAATAATGCTTTGTCTTAACACATAAAACTTTATATACATACCCAATCAGTTCAGTAGTAAAAACTCTGAGAACTGATAGGGCCAAAGCAGACTTTATACTGGTTCATTCATACTGACCAATTTTCCTTGCAAAAAATTACTCTCAGAACCACCATCAACAGTTTTTAAAGAATGCTCATATCCCACATTTGAAACAACCCTTGACATAACATATTTAACTTTTTCAATCTCATAGCCAAAATAAAGTATTTCACTATTGAATTTGCATTTGCTTGATTACCATAAAGATTAAGTTTTTTCATACCTCTATTATTGAATTCATCCAATTTGTTATTGTATTGTTCACCTTTTCTCATTGACTTATAGGTTTCTTTTTTCTGTTAAGGATATTCATATCCTGGGGCACCTGGGTGGCTCAGTCAGTTAAGTATACAACTCTTGGTTTCAACTCAGGTCATGATCTCATAGTTTATGGGATTGAGTCCCACATCAGGTTCCATGCTGACAACATGGAGTCTGCTTGAGATTTTCTCTCTCTCTCTCTCTCTACCCCTCCTCTGCTCACATCCTCTCAAACTAAATAAAATGTTTAAAAAGGTACTAATATTCTACATTATGTATATGATATTTCTTTAATGTTTATTTATTTTTGAGAGAGAGAAACACAGAGTATGAGCAAGGGAAGTGCAGAGAGAGAGAGAGAGAGAGGGAGGCACGGAATCCGAAGCAGGCTCCAGGTTCTAAGCTGTCAGCACAGAGCCCGATGCGGGGCTCAAACTCACAAACCGTGAGATCATGACCTGAGCCAAAGTCAGACACTTAACCAGCTGAGCCAGCCAGGCACCCCATGTGTACTGTAACTATTTAATTTGCCATTTGTCCTCTGATTTTTTTATTATTTCTATTTTTTAATATTTCCATACTAAAAAATAAATTTCATTACTTGGCTTCTAGAAATATGGTAGACTGAGCTAGCATTGTCTCCCACCTCCAACCAATACAACCACATGGAAATGACAGAGCAAAAGAAAAAAATTAAATACCTCACTTAGATTAAAGGAAAAGAGAAATGCCTTGGAGACAAAAAACAACGGGGCAGAATAAAATCATGTGCCGATATCTTGACACTCCAGATGAATGTCAGAATGAACACGGGCGCAACAGAGCTGTGTCTTAATAGCTCCATAGGAATGGCAGATGTCACTCTGGATCCAAAGAAGGTGTGGAGCAAAAATAGAAATCACTCCCTAATACCAGCCCCTGGAAAAGCTATCATCTTCATAAAACAGAAGACTAGCTCAATCAAGGGAAATTCCACTCGGTAATAACTCTTTCAAAATCCAGCACTCAAGGATTTCCCGCAGGAAAAAGGAAAGGAAAAGTAAGAAAAATCTGCTGAAGATGAGCTCACAATCCAAAATCACAAACCACACTCACTACTCACTGGGACAGTGACCTCACGAATACCAAAACTGGGCATCATAGAGCTTGTGAAAAAGACAATCTTAGAAGACTCCTAGATGATTATCCTTAAAATGATTGAAGAGATAAACAAAACTGTATGGAAAACAACAGAAAAATGTGGGAAAAGAATTGGCAAATAAACTTCAGAAATTAGCATTTCACTGTGCAAGATCAACAAAACATTAAACATAACTGAAAAGGTAATTAATTGGAGAAGAGAGATAAAATGAATGAGACAAAGAGATGGAAAATGTCAAATAGAACTTTTAAAAAGGAAAAAAGAAAAGTAAAATTTTAAGAGATAATGGATGAGCCTCTTCTAGAATTAATGAAAGACGTGAATCTTCAGTTAAAGTATCATGAGCTCTAAAAAGCATACATTTTAAACCTCTACCCCTAGGCCCTACAGTGAAACTCTGGAGCATCAAAGTCAAAAGGGAACATCATAAAAGGGGGTTGTGGAAAAAATAGGTTATCTCTAACAACAACCATGAAACTGACAGCTAACTTCTCACCAGTGACAACAGAAGACAGAACAAAAAGACCAATAGCTTTAAAGGACTAAGGGGAAATACATACCATCCCAGAGTTCCATATGCAGCTCATACGTGACTCAGGGGGAGGGGGAAATAGTCATTATCAGGCAAAGGATGAGGAAGTAAAAATTCACTGTCACAACAGAAGTGTCTATTAAAGGTAATAATGCAGGAAAAGGAAAGAGTGGACCCTGGGTCAGGGGTGGGACGTAAGAAGCAAGGAAACCAGCAAATATGTAGGTAAAGCTGTGCAAACATTGAACGAAAAATAAAATTAATAACAGCAATAATGACTTACTTGCTTGTGTTTAAGATGCGTAGAACTAATGGGGCACCTGGGCGGCTCAGTCAGCTGAGTATCTGACTTCGGCTCGTTTCATCATCTCACCGTTCATGGGTTCAAGCCCCGCGTCAGGCTCTGTGCCGACAGCTCAGAGCCCGGAGCCTGTTTCGGACTCTGTGTCTCCCTCTCTCTCTGCCCCTCCCCTGCTCACCCTCTGTCTTTGTCTCAAAAATAAATAAACATTAAAAAAAATTTTTTAATAATAAAAAAAAGTATGGTTTAGGGGCACCTGGGTGGTTCAGTTGGCTAGGCGTCTGACTCCAGCTCAGGTCATGCTCTCACGGTTTGTGGGTTCGAGCCCCACGTCCAGCTCTGTGCTGACAGCTCAGAGCCTGGAGCCTGCTTCACATTCTGTATCTCCCTCTCTCTCTGCCCCTCCCCCACTTGTGCTCTGTCTCTCAAAAATAAATAAACGAAAACAAAATTTAAAAAAAAAAACACAGAACTAAAATACTATAAAAAAGAAACAGGTATGAGAATAGCAAAGATCAGAATTAAACTGTTCTAAAGACCTTGAATTATTCAAGATAAGGCTACTGTTGTGGTTAACCATGCATCTTAAAAATTAAAATCTAACCAATAAAAGAATAGAAATAGAATGAATAAATTTCAAATGCAGCTGAAGCTAAAAAGGGCAATAAAGAATATTTTATTAACCTAAGAGAAAGTAGGAAAGAAAAAAAAGCGCAAAAAAAAGCATGGTAAATAGGAACCATTACATAAGATGGCAGCTAGAACTTCAAACCCATTCATAATCATGTAAATTATTGGACTTAATGTATTACTTCAGAGAAAACACAGAAATTCTCAGATCGCGTATTTACAAATGTAGCCATATGTTATTTATCAAAGATTCACCTGAAACATGATGACGTATAAACGTTAGAAGCACATGGATGAAAAACGATATTCTGGGCATATCCAACGATACGCTACACACTGTGTAGCAGTGTGAATATCATAAACGGAAGACTAAACCAAAAAATACTGACACAGAGATACATCCTTGCAGACAGAGATCTATAACCATTATATAAGAATAAAAGCAGCCACTCACCAGTAAGAACAGTAACTCATATTCACGAAGCACTCAGCGTGTGTCAGACACGATTCTAGGTGCTTTTTATACATATTAATTTATTTAATCCTGAGTGATCTTCACAGCATAGCCCATTTTACAGATAAGAATACTGAACTACACGACATAAATCACGTTCCGAAGGTCCAGAGCTAGTAAATGGCATAGCCGTGATTCAAACCCAGGCAGTCTAGCTCCGGTGTCTAAACTCTGTATTTTTTGCTAGCAACACAGCTCCAAAATATATGAAGCACACATTTACAGAATTGCAAAGAAAAATTAGCAAATCCACAATCATAATAGGAATTTTAATATGCATGCCTCAGTATCAAATTAAGCAAATAAAAAATTGGTGAAGATATAGAACGCAATTAAAAGACTTGATCTAATGACTCTATATAAAATGCTATTTCCAACAATTAGAATACACATAGTCTTTTTAAGCAGCATGAAACATTTATAAAAATAGATTACATAAAAGGTTGTTAAGCAGTTTGCTATAAACTGCAGAGAATGAAAGGCATAGAGGTCATGATCTCTGACTGCAAGGAAATTAAATTAGAAATCAATAACAAAAAGATAACCCCAAATAACCCACGTACTTGGATTTTTAAAACACACGTTAAGTATGTGAAGGGTCAAGGACAAATCATGATGCACATAATAACATCTTTAGATGGGGCACCTGGGTGGCTCAGTCGGTTAAGCATCCGACTTCGATTCAGGTCATGATCTCATGGCTCGTGAGTTGGAGCCCGACGTCCAGCTCTGTGCTGACAGCTCGGAGCCTGGAGCCTGCTTCAGGTTCTGTCTCCCTCTCTCTCTGCCCCTCCCCCTGCTCACGCTCGCTCACTCGCTCTCGCGCTCTCTCTCTCTCTGTGTCAAGAATAAACATTTAAAAAAATAAATAAATTTTTTTTAAATCTTTAGAAAAAATGATGACAAAAATACTGCATGTCAAAACACCATTATGGAAGTTGGTTCAAGTAGTATGTAAAAGAGAATTTTATATTCTTAAATGTGTCTATTAGAAATGAAGGAAGATTCCAAACAAATAAGCTTCATTTTGCAACTACAGACAGAAAGAGAACGACTCTAGAAGATATAAAGAACAGAGAGGGGCATCTGCAAGGCTCAGTGGGTTAAGCGTCCACTCTTGATTTCATTAGGGTCATGATCTCAAGGTCATGAGATCCAGTCCCACGTCAGGTGTGGAGCCTGCTTGGGATTCTCTCTGTCCCTATGCTACTCTCCTACTCGTGTTTGCCCCATTCTCACATTCTCTCAGAAAAAAAAAATGTGGGGGGAGGGTGGGTTGGAAATGATAAAGAAAAACTAATAAAAATAGAAAAACTAGTAAGTTGTTGTTTCTAGAAGTTTCTGTAAAATGAATTCTAAGAAAGAAGAGTGCAGACGCCGTCATACACAGGGCTGGGAGACTTCATCTCCGTCCCCCACTGTGTGATCTTCAGCAGGGTTCCTAGCCTCTCTGGGCTGCAGTTTGCCCATCTATAAAGTCAGTCAGTCAGATCAGCTCAGAAACCTCGCCGTTCCAGGACTCAGTGTCTCCTCTTTCAGAAACCATTTACCACGAGTAATGTATATGGAATTGTAAAGCAAGTGACAGCCAAGGTGTTGCTGAGAGGAGAAATGTTTTTCGTCTCGATGCAGTAACTTCACAATATTGCCAGGAAGTGAGGCGACACATTCTGAGGACCGTTCCTCTCTTGTGCCACCTGAGATTGGGCAAGGAAAATGCTAGAAAATTCCCAGCTGAGCAGGGAAACCATTGTTATTCAAAAACCTCTCCCCGGGGAATTTATAACCAGCAGCTGTAGAGCTTCTAAGACTACTGGATGCCATGTGAGTCTGAAGTCCCAAGTGTATGGCAAGTTCAACACATAGGCAGTAAATAGCAGGCATCCAACACTATTTTTTGAATACGTGAATTAAGATGAAAATGCAACGTGATGCATGAAAGGAAATACTAATCTAGATTTTAGGATAATGCTGGTTTAATTAATCACTGAGTTCATTAAAAAAAAAAAAGTCGAACTAAGCACATAGAAGCCTAAGTCTTTAAATTCGATTAAATCATGACTGACAATGATGGATACTCTGAGTAACTAGAAAAATAGACTCCGTCCTTTCTCATGTGCCTGCGGGTAACAAGGCAGGAAGGAACCACAGAAATTACAGGTGTGGTCAACGCAGTCCCAAATTTCTTGTGACATCTCTCCCTAGAGAATACCTAAAGCATACTAACAGCCCTAAAGGTACCCGGTGCCCCTCCGTTTCGCACATCAGTGCACAGGAGGGTAAAGAGCTCTAAAAAGGCAAATCTATAACCCTGAACTCCTAAAGTAATGTTAGCAAGAATCGAAAATGTAGGCACCTACACAGACACAAAGCTGGCCTTCCTGCCCCTTTCAAAAGCACAAGGAGGCTCAAGTCGGCCGGAAATTCTTCGGCTAATGGGGCCCTTACCCAGCATGACTTGCACACGTGTGCTTCTCCAGAGCGGACCGCCCTCCAGCTGCCGGTACCCACCGTGGAGGGCAAGAGAAGCCAAGCTCCTTGTACCCTGAACGTCACTTTCCCCGGGTCCCCTCGTTACGAGCCAACTAATATTATAATGGAACACTTGGGGTAGGGCCAGAAGAATAAATCTGAGCAACAGTTCTTAGTTTCCTGTTTCAGGCCCAAACCGGAAAGTCAGAAAAATTCTCTCAGGGAGGGAAGGCAGTCTAATTGTGCTGAAGACAGTGCGGCAAGCCTCCCAGAGACTTCACTGTTGAAAAGAACATCTCCAACAGGCCTTGGCCATGCTGAGCTTTCCTGAGCTTTCCTGAGCGCTTCCTTTTTCCTGAGCTTTCCTGAGCGCTCCAGGTGCAAATGAGTCAACTCCTCTGGAATATTAAGCCAAGGCCAAAGCCTTTGCAGGCGCCCCACGGTACGCTGCCCTTTCCGGAAGCCCCAGGACCACCTGCTGCTTGGTGACATGGGTCTTGGCTAAGAAACCTGAGAGGATTCTTCTCCCCTGGTCCCTTTTTCTTTGCCAGCTCCCCAAGAGAGGGGCTCCCCGCAGCCAGTGGCGAGCCACCTGCATTTAAACATCGCTGAGCCAACCAACGAAAACAAGATCCAAGATCCAAAGGACCAGGAGAGGACAAGAAAACCCCCTACGTGTTCTTCTCCAATAAAAGCCCGTGAGTCCCCCCTTACCTTCAACTCCCTCAATATCCCTTCAAAATGCCAGAAACTAACTTGAAATCATTTTTACACGGCTCATGTTCTCATGCCAAAAAAAAAAAAAAAAAAAAAGTTAAGTGTGAAAACATAAAAGAAGAATGTTTCTTTGTGCCTCTCTTACCTCTTTTGAGGCTTTCTGCCCCCCTCCTCACCCCTTTTATATCCAGATGTGTGTTGGGCAGCTAGAACAGCTCCAGATTCCACAGTCATGTATTTTTAAAATGTCAGTCTTTAAAGGGAGCTACTGCCAATGGTTGAGTCACGTTGCAGGGATTTAAAATGAAGTGCACTCAAAGAAACGCATGTCGGAGGTTTTTTTCTTTCCACAACTCCAATTTGTATTTTTCCCCTTCTAATTGAAATTAATTTCCCTTGCTGTTTTGTGTTACAAAACACCTGGATGGGGTTATTATTCTGGAAAGGTAATTATAAAATTAGAAGGCTAACCACGAAGCAGATTTCCTAAATCGCAGGTGGCAATGGTACCAAGCACCGACAACAGGGAAAATACTCGCAAATGTAAGCTCAATTCGCTTGCAGAGAAAACCCCACAGGCCTAGCACCCCAAACCAGGTGACGCCTAAAGGCTTGCATTGTCGAAGAGAATGTGCTGGACACTGTGATACAGCGTCCAGATCCCCCTGTAGGCCTAACCAATGCATTTCTCCCCCCGCTTGGAGTGATCTCGGCAGACCACCCTCAGCAGTCAGCCCCTCTGGCCATGGCCTTGCCCAAGGTCACGCCTGCTTCTGTGAGCAGCTAGCTCCATTGACTGATTCTCCGGGGTCTTTTCACCCCACTTCGGGACAACTTTAAAGGGTCAGCCCAGCTTCAGAGCTCCCTGTGGAACCATCTTGAGGATTCCATCAAGAATACATCAGGCCCAGCTTTTCCCTCTCCCCAGTCCTGCCTCCTTCCCTTCCATTCCCTTCCATAGGTATGGATCCCAAGAGCGCATCCTAAGAAGCCTGCTGCATGCTTAGTCTCAGGGTTGGCTTCCAAGGGAATCCAACCTGCCACAGAGGGTAAAAGAAGTTGGATTTAAAAAAAAAAATTGGCCTTGGGTGGCTCAGTCGGTTAAGTGTCTGACTTTGGCTCAGGTCATGATCTCTGAAAGTTAATTTGGCAGCATTTATTAATAGCCTCAAAAACATTCACATTTTTGACCCAATAAATTATATTTTTATTTATAGGATGTGCCTATATCTCATCTAATTCCCAAAATTACTGGAGGTGGCTTACAAAACTGCTTACTATTCAGCAAACCAAACTACATAAATAACGTGTGGCAAAATAAAGGCAATATAAAGGCACAGCTAAGGTGAGTCCAAAAGAGTGGCCATAGGTCAAACAAGATTAAGGCCTTTAAAGGTACCCATCCCCATGTAAGCAATTTAACAAAAGCAATGAGACCAATCACAAAATATGCATCTGCACTGAAATTAAAATATCTTTTTCCCTAGATTTCCCCAAGCAAAACTCTCCATAGGTATATTAAAAATGAAAAAGTATAGCAATAAAAGTTTGGGACACCTAATTGTGTATTTGAACTGCCTGTTGGGTAATCCAGACTGCAGAGATATTATACCATTGCTGAAGATGAGCTGACTGTTGGCTTTGGGAAGAACTCTGGTTAGTTAAGCAACACTGTCCATAATCAAAGAAAAACAAGATGGCGCCTGAGAAGTGGAACTGCTCGTGGGACTGTGCCAGAGAAGAAGCCTCATGAAGAGCTCTGTGTGAGGTGGTATGGGAGAGCTACGGAGAACATACTCCTGTCCTGCCGCCTTCTAGAGCATCCCCTCCCCCGGGAGGCTGAGAGTTGTATTCCAAATCCAATTGATAAAAAGGCATTTTTAAAGGCCCAGAACAAGTTGGTCTAAGCGCTGGTAGATCTGGTCCAGCGAGATCCAAGGATAAAATGGAGGTCTAAAGGAGCAGAAGGCCTATATACGCTACTTTAACAAAATACCAAGACGGGGTGACTTAAACAACAAACATTTATTTCTCACAGCTCTAGAGGCTGGAAAGTCTGAGATCAAGGTGCTGACACATTTGGTTCTTGGGAAGGGCCCTCTTCCTGGCTTGCAGATGGCTGCCTTCTCACTGTGTCCCCACATGGCAGAGATAAAGGGGTCCGGTTTCTCTTTCCCTTCTTATACAGGCACTGAACCCATCATGGGGACCCCACTCCCATAACCTCACCTAATTATAACAACCTCCCGAAGGCCCCACCTCCAAATACCATCGCGTTGGGAGTTAGGATTTCCATATATGAATTTTGGAGGGACACAAACATTCAGCCCATAACAACACGCTTCAAGCAATCCTCTGAACGTTATTCTCCACACCAGACCTTTGACAGGAGTTGGGCTGCAGAATTTGTGATTATATTCTCTGCCAAATAGCTGGGGGCAAAATGCTGTCTGTTTAGACAGAGCCTTGTGCACTGACATCTACTGACATGCAGGAGGGCTTGGGGATTCCAAGGGGCAGAGCCACCTGGCCAAGAAAAGGTACTCTGCGGAGGGAATTTTTCCGGCACGAGGATGAATGGACAATCAAGGTCTTTATATATTTGGTCATGGAGTTCCACGTCACTGTGATTCTCAGTCTAAAAAAAACTTTCCAAGCAGGAATTACAAATTTTTAAACATAGACTTTAAAAAAAAAATGTTTAAAGCATCACTAAAGCACCTATAACGTCTAGAATATCAAATTTTTAGCTCTAGAGATAGATCCTTCTAAAAATCATCCTAAATGTCATAAAATGGTGGACATAAAGATATCCACTACAGGTTCTTTATAATAACAGAAGCTACGTGAATGACCTCCGGTAGAGGAACACTTCACTAAGTAAAGTACTGCCACATAATGACTGGTAAATCAAGAATAGTCAATAACAAATATCCATTAGTAATTATGTTCTAATGTTTAGTAAAAAAGTTACAATGAAAATTGCACTTACTTCAGGGAATATAATTGTGTTTTGAAAGCTGACAAAAAGCCACACACATAAAAATGACTAGAAGGAGGGCACCTTGATGGCTCAGTTGTTTAAGCATCAGATTCTTGATTTTGGCTCAGGTCATGATCTCACAGTTCATGGGTTTGAGCCCCGTGTCAGGCTCTGGGCTGACATTGCAGAGCCTGCTTGGGATTCTCTCTCTCTCTCTCTCTCTGTCCCTCCTCTTCACTCTCTCTCAAAATAAATAAATAAACATTTAAAAAATGACTAGAAGGATATATATAAAAAAGATGATCGTGTTTGATAACAATAATTGTATCATTATTTTGATTTCTTTTTTGGCAAAAAATTATATTATCTTTCTCAAACTTTTGTTGTAAAAATATTTATATGATCAATTTACAAAGGAGAAAACCAAACAAGATGCGGAGAATATCCAAAAGTCCTGACGGATTCACAGAATTTCCAAAATGGCACCCAAAGAGGAACACATGGCAGAAATCAGGAATGGATCTGCTGATAGACCAAGGTCAGCCCCGGTGCCTGGACAGGCCACCACCACCAGAGAACCCACACTCAAGTGAGAGCTGGCATACTGACCAAGACAGGAAGCTTCCTTCCCAAGGAAATTTCATCCAAACTCAGCTGATCCAGGAATCTTATTTCATTTCTTAAGTCAGCGTCTGAATGGAACCACTACTGCACGGCGGGCTCACCAAAGCCCCCATCCTTCGGGGACAAAAGTGCAGTAACTCTAGAAGAAAAAATAATGGGGGCTCAGGCTTGGATCTTTCTTGTGATGTAAATCCTGGGTATGGTACTAGCTTAAGATGTCACTAGCCCCTGTGTTGTGTGTGCTCCAGAAGCTTCCAGAATCAAGCTTTGTGAGAGGGGAAGAGGAGATAAAATGCGGGCACTGATGGCCTGAGAGTATGGTGGAGAGAGAATCGCGAGGCAGATACAGGGTCCTCCCGAGGGGCAGGTGGGTCAGGCCCAGGCTGCTGGGTTCCATCACCCACCTCCTTCCCTCATCACCAGCAGGGGAAGGACAGCAGGGCTCCATCACCCACCTCCGCAAAGGCTCTGGCTGCTCCCTTCAAACCTGGAGGAACGTCTACATCAGGAGCAAAGTAAACAGAGGACAACTAAGAAAACCTCTTGTGATTCTGGAGTGGGTCAGTGAAGGTGACAAGGACCCCTTCCCCAAAGGATTGAGCTGGGCAGGACTAGATCGGGGGGAGGGGAGCACAGCCTTTCCTGGGATCCTACTGTCACAGGCCCACATCCCCACAGTCAAGCATGAGGACACGTGTAAACTAAGCGGCCATAAACTCAACTGCCCGTGAGGACAGGCATCACACTCATTCACTCACCACTGTATCCCCATCGCAGGGCCCAGTGTGGAGTAGGAGCTCTATAACGACTTGTTGGAGAAAAGAATAAGCCTTCAGGGTTGATTATGATGTCCCTGTTGTCCCCTATGGCCCCTATCTTCCCTCCAGAAGCTGTTAGTGTTGGAGAAAATAGGTGATCTTTGCAGAACGTAAGTCTGCCTTTTTGCCCCCAAGGAGAAACCAAGTCTTGGCAAGGGGGGGGGGGGGGGTGCATTAGAGAAACTATGGTACTACAATGTAGAGTTACCGGGGCAGGCTGATAGCACGGACCCTGCCCCAAGCCCAGCATGGGGCCTGCAGCCATCAGAAGACAGCCCCACTCTCAGGGCTGCCCCAGAAAGTGTCCTCGAGGCTCCAGTCTCCCACCGTCTCCCGGGTCATCCCCATAGCCACCAACCAGCACCCCAATGATGCTCTGTAAAGTTCAGTCAACAAGACTTTGCCTTTTTTTGTGTTTTCCCAATTTTCTGTAATAGGCCAACACCGGTTTTATAATGGGAAAGGCCCACTCTATTTTAAATTGTTTAAAATAAATTCAGGTTTTCTAAGGTGAAAGAGAAACTTTGCTCCAGCCTTGCTGCTCAGAGCTGTGAAACCATGGGTTTATTCTGGCACCATGAACACCCACTCCAAAGTCCCATATGGCTTGTGCGGAAGTAAATGCATTCGACTTCTTTAAAGGGCTGTACACGGTTTCACTCTGCATTTCAAACAGAAATATAAACTTGTCACTCTTTGTGAGGAAAAAAAAAAAACACAACCATCTACCCAGGATCCATGGAGCTAACCTTCCCTTTCCCCTGTGTTTCATCCTTGGGACATGGAAATCATTTTTTAAGGAATGGGCCATCGATTTTCTGAACTCCTTCAATCTTACCCCACAGGGCCATTTACAAACTTGTAAAATGCCTGAGGCTGGCTCTCCGTGTTCCCCTTCTGCACCTGTCGCCCTTAGGATGCCTGCTGCAGTCTTACATTGAGCAGGTGCCATTTGCCAACCACCAGACTAGGCTCTGGGGATGCAGCAGGGAAGAAACCAACCAGAAACTTCCCAGTCCTGATGGAATCTGTGTTAGAAACTAAGGAAATTTCCCAGAGATAAATCCTCTGGCATATTCAAATATGGTCAGCAGGCAGCTGGGCAAGACCCAGATCTGGCCAAGGAAGTTGGGGGCTTCGTGGAAATCCTCACCCAGAAGACTGTGTCTGCAAGGGAGGAATCTCGGGGCCGGCAGCTTCCACCAGGGCTAGTTTTGGGGGCAGCCGGTCTTGCACACACTGCCAGGCGCCTTTCCAGGCCAACTAAGCCCAGATATTAAGTCTCCCCCAAAGCAAGGGCACCAAGACTTCACTTCTGAAAACAGTCACAATTTCTATTTCAAAAGAAGGATCAAAGCATTATGGGAAAAACCAGACCCTTGCTTGACCTCTTAACACTAATTTTATAATTTACTTTTTTTCTTTTTTTTATGTTTACTTATCTTGACAGAGAGAGAATCCCAAGCAGGCTCTACGCCGTCAGCATGGCATCCAACCGGGATCAGAGTCGACCGCTTAACCAACTGACCCACCCAGGTGCTCCTAAGTTTTTTTTTCTTTTTAATAAACCACATGGGGTTAAGAGCCATAAACATTTTCATTCTCAGGGCCTCCAAGACTACTCTGGCTGGGGCCTTGGCTTCCTATGGCCCTGGCTGCGTGATACCCTCTGCTCTGAAGTATACAGCTGGCACCCCCAACCGCTGACATGGAAAACATAACACTTCCGTCTCCACACGTCCAGACCCCCTCCCAGCTTAAGCTTTGTCCTTAGCCTGGCAGGGGAGGCTGCGTGTTTTCCAGACTGCGGTGGGGACTATAAGCCCTTCTCCTCTTCGAAGTCCCTCTTCTAAGGAGCTTATATCCCGGTTGTTTTCATTTGCATGCAAATCTTAAATAAATAGCTTGCCTAGAATAAATTTGGCCTTTAAAATACACACACACACACCCACACGTTTTCTCTCGGTCTCTCTGCCTCACCCCCTCTTCCTCCTCCAAACACCTTTCTCTCCCTCTTTTTGTCCATCACACACACACACGTCTCCCCGCTCTGTGCCACCCCCACACCTGAGCCATCCCCCTGGGAGAACAGTCCTCGGGATGGCCTTGTTGGCCCTCTCCCCTGCCCACCCTCAACTAGTCCAATTTCTGTCTTCCTGCGGTTGAACTTCTCAAGCCCGTGTGCTGCTCTCCTTGAGTCACCACCCCCTCACTCCTTACCTCCCGCACACAGGCTGCCTCCACCGACCCCCCCACCCAAAATCGAGGCCCCCCACTGTCTCTACAAAATCACCTTGGTTCAATCCCTAATCTCTCTCTGATGATTCCTATTTTTTTAAGTTTATTTATTTATTTGAGAGAGAGTGTGTGAGCATGAGCAGGAGAGGGGCAGAGAGTGGGGGGGGGGAGAGGAGGGGAGGAGAGAATCTCAAACAGGCTTCCAACTGTCAGCACAGAGCCCGACATGGGGGTTCAAAGCCACGAACGACGAGATCCTGACCTGAGCTGAGATCAAGAGTCAGACGCTCACTGACTGAGCCACCCAGGTGCCCCTCTCTCTCTGATAACTCTGACACTGCCTGTAATAAAGACAATATTAAGGTCCTATATATGGGACTCTTAAGATGTGCCAGGTGGTATGCTAAGGCTTTCGTGTTCATCATCTTATCTAATCTCCAACAGTTCCATGAACTAGCAGTTAAAGGGGCCCACTGCACTGAGAGGTGGGGGGTCCTTCCCCTGAATCTAGAAGCTCCTTGAGCAGTAGAAAACCGAGGAAGCACAGCTGTGCCAGCCTCCAGGCCTCGGCCGTCACAGCCCAGCAGTCTCAACTTTCTGTCGCCTGGAACGCTGGCTCTCGGAAGCGTGAACTGCACGATGGAGAAGAACGTCTGGGGAGACGACACGGAGGGGCCCCGAGACGCCGTGCAGAGAGGGATGCCCCGCCGCTCGCAGCCCACCCAGCTATCCCAATGGGTCCCAGGCCTCCCGGAACACAGACGAGCTGTCCCCACTTGGTCCTGCCCAAGTGGCAGATTCGCGAGTAGAACCAGTGAGGATTAGCCTCTGGGGACGTAAGCTCTGAGTAGTTTGTCACACAGCGATGAATGACAGAACACAGGGATTTCCGTTATCATCCTTATTTTGGCTGAGAAAACCGAGCCTCCGAGAGGCGAAGTTAGTGGCCCGAGTCACCCAGCTCGTCCTCTCGCGGAGCCCCGTCCCTGGGCACACACTCTCCGGGCTGACCCTTCCCCCCTCATCAGCCTCTCCTCTGCCGGTGGTCTGGGTGCAGACGAAGCAGGATAGTGCCTGCAAAGTACTTATCCATTGATAAGCGATGGACAGAAGACCTGCGAATAAATGCTGTTCCGGCCCTTTCCGATTGCACACTGGCCCCTGGCAATCTGAGGTCACGGTGCAGGTGCCTGTGCTGACCGCGGCCCCACAGCTACCTCCAGTCCCACTCTCAGCTAGATCCCCGCCCTCTCCTGCCAACAGATCCCTCCGAGGGTGGTCAGGTCTCAGCGCACAGACAAGACTCCACGCTGAAGTCAGGAGCCCCCATTCCCATCAGACGGGAGCCCTTCTGTCTGGCCCGTGTCTCCAAGCAGCAGTACCAATCTTCCCATTCCCGTGCCCAAAAAGGAAGGAAGTGAACTCTCATACGTGGCCCTGACACCAGCCCCAGGTCTCTTTCGTACCTTCTGTGGGGAAGTCCATCCCTCCCTGTCTGTCCATGGCTACCACACCGCCCAGGCCACCTTCACGCCCATCGAGGGTGCCCGGGTCTCCATGCTCCTCTCTCCGCCTGGTCCAATCCAGACCCCGCACGGTGCCACCCAACTAATCCCCCTAAAGTGTAAGGTTTCAACCTTCTGGCTGTCCTCTAAAACCCCTAAGGCCACACCCATCGACTGTAGGTTCAAGTTCACAGTCCACAGATTGGCACTGAAGTGACTCCAACATGTGAGCCCCTCCTATCTCACTGCCCACCGTAGCCCCCACCACTCCTACCTCATCCACGAGGCCTGCTATCCACTCTGTACCTCCCCGGTCAACCTACCTTATGACCTCGGGGAACATCTAATGCCTGAAGTCACTCATTTTGCCATTTGGCTTACACCGTCTTACGTTTTTAATTAACCGGGCTGCATGCTCGTGTCTCATCTCTCTGGACAGACTGCAACCCGTGGGTTTCTCAACACAGCATCAGCATCTCCAACAAAAGGACTATGTGGACAGCAGATGGTCAACATTAAATGACACGAAAATGGAACAGTCCGTTCCTAGTCTTGCCCTGACCCTTAGTCTTTCTTACTTAGGGATGTGAAATAAGCTTGCGAACGCACGTGCATCTGGTCCAGACTGGCAATTTCTCAGGTGTTTTGCTGGAGGTGCTGGGTTAATAGCGAAGCATGTTTTGGAAAGAAGGATGGTGTGCTTTTGTTTTTCAACCACTGTGTCATCTCAAGGGTAAAGGGGTCATCATCGGGAACCAAAACGCATCAAAAGGCAAACAGAACAGTAGTCAAGGGAACCTCTGTAAGATGCGTTGTAGGTAAGGATCCTCAAAGGCAATTTTGGCCAAATCTCCTACGTCCAGAGTATGTGAGCTTGCTGTGTCTCTTCCTAACTCCTTGTTCAGTGTTACAGGGCCAAGAGCTTGAAGTCAGCCACAGTGGGAGTATTTATAGAACAGAAATCGGCAAATGCCCCAAATCAGGACCATTCCGTTCAGAAAGCCAGTTGTTAAACAATTACCAACACAACATCGACAGCCCAGCATCACTATATGGCACAGCACGGGTGCTCCATAATAATGACTGAATGAACGATTCGAAAACAGAATGTATGTGGGAATGAGGGAGGAGCAATATCCTTCCAAGGCAGAGACAACACCTGCAAGTAACTCTATTCCCGGTGGGGTTCCGGTGCACTTGGCCCTTTTGAGGGCAATCACTTCATCCAACGATCAAACCGTCAAAAACCCAAGTCCTCAATTCCACACACAGATACAATATAATCTCATATCCCAGTGAAAACACAGCTACCTGGCGTAACTGTGGAGTAGGCAATCCAGATTCTTTTTAGCAGCCCTTTGGAGGCTGAGGATGGATCCTTGGGTGAAATTTCAAATACCACAGGGGGCCAGGTAAATAAGGCAAATGTGTGGAGGGGCCCCCTGAGAGCCCACTGGAGCCCACATGACCCACACAGAGGCATTCGAAGTCAGACCAGTATTATTAAGTTGATCACTGCACTGACCAAACAGGAAGCATCCATGGGCCTTCCTGAACCAGCCAGAAACCCCTGGAGCCTTGGCGGGAACTTCAGGCTCTTTGCCTAACACTGTCATTTCACTTTCTTCAAAGCCCTGCTCTTCCGCAGCCATCACGGCACTGGAGCCTTGCCATATCAGGTCTCCAGGCTTTTCTTCACTTCCTGTCCCTCCACTTTTCTCTCTCTCCTTTTCCCTTGTCTCCCATTGTCTTTTTCATATTCCTCAGCACTTAAGAAAATGAAATCAGAGCCACAGAGCTCTCCCCACTGGTTGGAAACAAGGCGAAGATCCTTGCCACTCCATTTCTATTCAAGATTGTCCTGGGGATTTTAATTAGCTCAAAAGTATAAGAGAGAAAAATAAAAGGCATAAATATTAAGATGGAAGGAATAATACCATATTTAATATGTATTGTTCACAAGTGCTATGATTGTATACCTGAAAAGTAATCTATTAACTTTAAAATTACTAAATGAATTTAGCCAGATTACCAGGTTAAAGGTCAATATTCAATTTATTTATTTATGCTAACAAACAATTAAAAAACAAAATTTTCAAAGATACTATTTTTAATAGTACCAAAAAACACTAAATATCTAGGAACAAATCAAAAGAAATTTGTGATACCTTTAACAGAAAAGTATAAACATTACTGAGAGAAATTAAAGAAGCCCTAAAGAAATGAGGGCAAATGCCATGCTCATGGATTAGTAGCTTCAATATTATAAAAATCTCAATTTACTCCAAAATGGTCTATGGATCAATACAATCCTTATCAGAATCTCAGTGTGTGTGTGTGTGTGTGTGTGTGTGTGTGTGTGTGTGTGTATGAAAACTGACAAACTGATTCTAAAATTTATGTGAAAAAACAAAGGACCAAAAATTGCCAGGCTAGTCTTGAAGAACAAAGATAGAGAATGTATACACTAGATATCAAGATTTATCATAAAGCTACAATAATGAAGATAGAGAGGTATTTGTCCAAGGATAGAAAACAGACCAATGGAACTAGAAACAAACAACAATAAATAGTCTAGAAACAGGTCTATGACAGGTGTGATAGGAGAACAGTGGGGAAAAAACATTTCAATAAATGGTGCTGGGTCAGATGGATATCCATATGGGGAACAAAATAAATCTTGACCCTTATCATAGAGAAAATCTCAGCTGGATTAGAGATGCAAAGGTAAAAGGTAAAGCAATGTACATTGATATCTTCTCCATAAAGGATCCCCACACTGGCCTCCATGAGTTAGATGTTCTCCTTCAGTTTCCTTTCCATGCAGCCAACCAAGTGACCCCATGTCATAAACTGAATTATATTGGGCTATGTACAACAGTTCCCCAATGCTCTAGAAATAAAGACGAAAAGACTGAGAATGGCTGATAAAGCTCTGTACGATCTGGCCTCTGCCACATTCTCCAGCCTCATCTGCCTGTTTTCCTCCTCGCTCATTCACCTTATTGCCTGATTTCTTCCATCCCTCGAATACACAAAGCTCTTTTCTACCTCAGGGCCTTTACACCTGCTGTTACCTCTGCCTGGAATGCTCTTCTCTCCATCCTCCTCAGCTGTTAGCCTAGTTGATTCTTTTTCCTCCTTTGAATGTCAGCTGAAACACCATTTCCACAAAGGGATCTTCCCCAACTTCCCGATGTAACACAGGTAACCCTACTATACTCCTTTATAGCTTCCCAAAATTTTCTTTAATTGTCTTTTGGGTTCTATGTCTGTATTCCTTAGTAGACGATTAGCACCATGAGGACGGGGACTGGGCCCTTTTGGATCACCACTGCGTTCCCAATGCCTTGCACAATGCCAACGTTAACCTACATGCTGAGTATGTATGTGTTAATTAAGTTAATGGGTCATATCATTCGTACTCTGGGATAAGGTAAAAGGTAGAATTGGTGACAATTAGTTACAATTAGTTCAATTTAGTCATAAGGGACAGAAAACACAAAATGATGTCTCAAGACAGATGTTAATTTCGCTCTCATATGAAAGCAGCCCAAAGAGAAGTCTTTTCCAAATCTTACAGCCACATGTCCGTATTTCTCACTCACATAGTAGTAGATTGGCTGCTCTGACTTTGCTCCGTATCTTTTCTTTGGCCAAGACCCCTGTGTGGGACATGCTGTCTTATGACAAAGAAAGAGCAAGAGAACTGGGGAAATGTGCAATGCTTTCAAAGCTTCTGATTGGGAGTGCCTGGGTGGCTCAGTCAGTTAAGCATCTGACCCTTGATTTCAGCTCACGTCATGATCTCATGGTGTAGGATCTAGCCCCTCATTGCTTGAGATTCTCTCTCCCTTTCTCCCTGCCCCTCCCTGCCTCATGTGCTCTCTTTCTCTCTGTCTCTCAAAATAAATAAGCAAACATTAAAATTTTTTTTCTTGGGGTGTCTGGATGGCTCAGTCAGTTAGGCATCCAACTTCGGCTCAGGTCATGATCTCATGGTTCCTGGGTTTGAGCCCCACATCGGGCTCTGTACTGACAGCTCAGAGCCTGGAGCCTGCTTCGGATCCTGTGTCTCCCTCTCTCTCTGCCCCTCCCCCACTCATGCACATGCGCTCTCTCTCTCTCTCTCTGAAAAATAAAATAAACATTAAAATTCTTTTTTTAATTTTTCTTTAAAAGAAAGGCTTCTGATTGGATGTGCCATACATCACTCTGCTCATGTCTCATTGGCCAAAACAAGTCACATACTGAGGCCTAAAAATAAAGTGGGGAGGGGCACGTGAGTGGCTCGGTCAGTTGAGCATCTGACTATTGATTTTGGCTGAGGTCATGATCCCCGGCTCATGGGGTCAAGGCCCATGTGAGACTCTGCTCTGACAGTGCGGAGCCTGCTGGGGATTCTCTCTCTCCCCCTCTCTGCCCCTCACGTGTTCACACACATGCACACACTCTCTCCCTCAAAAATACATAAATAAACATTCTCAAAAAAGAAAACACAAAAAGAATTAAAATGGAGTGGGTAGGCCTATAGGCAGGTATTGCTAATCACACGTCAGTGAGTGAGAATAAACGATTCTCCTACAGGTAAGGGGAAGTGAATAATTAAGAGCATTGACCACAGGAAGTTTCATAAAGGCATCGGGGACCTGAGATCCATATCCCTGCAGTGGCACCCTCAGCATATGGTTTCTACCCCACTTTCCAACATGGTTGCATTGTATCAGCCATCACGTCTGCATCTCAATGAGCAAGAATGAGGAAGTGGGGGGGGGGGGGGGAGCATAACCCCTCCCCTTCACTTCTAACCCATTGACCAGAACGTGGTCATATTGACAACTATGGAAGAGGCCAGAAGATGTAATCTTTATTTCTGGGAGTCATATGTCCAATTAAAAACTAAGGGTCTAGAACTAAGGAGGAAGAATTAAGAGCAGATACTGTGGGACAATTACCATCTCTGCTACAGAATCCGTTCCTCTCTTATAGAAATCCCATGGTTTGTGCAGGTAATAACCGTCCTTCTAGCAGGGCCAGCAGAAAGGCCTCCAACTCAGAAAACCAAACAAATCACATTGTACTCATGAATTTAAGAATAAACATTGGGGTGTCTGGGTGGCTCGGTTGGTTAAGCGTCTAACTCTTGATTTCAGCTCCAGTCATGATCTCACTGTTCATGAGATCGAGCCCCGTGTCGGGCTCTGTGCTGACAGCATGGAGCCTGCTTGGGATTCTCTCTCTCTCCCTCTCTCTCTCTCTCTCTCTCTCTCTTTGCACCCCCCCCCCACTCACACTCTCTCTCAAAACAAACATTTAAAAAATAATAATAAATGCCTATTATGTGCTTGAACTCCTAACAACCAGAGATTCAGACACAAAGCCTTCCCTCAAGAAGCTCCCTTTCTTATGATCCTATCTGTCTCGGCTAGCTAGCACTGCATAACAAACCACCCCACCACTCCGTGGTTTAAAACACTAAGTGTTTATTATTGCCCTTGAGTTTCTGGGTTGGATAAGTGGTTCTGCAGAGCTGACCGAGCTTAGCTGGTCTCAGCTGTGCTTACTCATGGTCTGCCGTCAGCTGCTGAGGAAAGCTTTGTTCATCTCTGGAGGCCTTGTCCGAAACATTTGGACCGACTTGGTCCTGATCCATGTTCCCTCTCACCCTCCGGGAGCCTCGCCTGGCAGGATCACACTGGTAGAGGATGGAATCCCAAGGGAGACAGGTGACTGTGCAAGACTTCTCGAGGCCTACGTTCAAAACCAGCAACAGTCACTGCCACCAAACTCTACCAGCAGAGCAAATCACAAGGCCAGCCTAGATTCAGAAGTACGGGAATTAACTTCATCTCTTGATAAGAGGAGTCGCAAAGGCACTTTGTGAAGGACACTGGCACAGACAGACACAGACAAGAGGGAGCATGTGGGAGCAATCTCCCACAGCGCCATATTTCCTCATTTTCAAGGTCTTCTGCCATTGGAACATAATAGGACAAAAAGGCTTGTCTGCCCCTACAGGAGCCCACTTTTTCTTTTTTTTTAATTTGTCCTACTCTGTATATAAGAGTTATCGGGATTCTCGGGGGAATTATAGAAAAACAACAAAAAAATTGGAACCATTGTTGTGTGTAGTTGTGACCTCCTATTCAGCAACAAAATACACTGGAGTGGAACTAATGATTTCTTTTGGAAGTCACTTAGATATTTCAACCAAGACCGTTATGTTCCACGAGGGACCAGTTTTCAAGTTCATACATTTTATGCATGCTTATTAAACATATTTTATTCATGTACATATATATAAGTAACCTTATTCAGTATAACAGTACAAATATACAATCAATATAAAAGCCAAAGGAGTAACAGAAAATCGATCTTTGGTGCTAAACCTTGGCCGAGATGACTATTGATAAGATTCCAGACTAAAGAGAAATGCTTGAGTTCAAGATAGACTTTGTTGCTATAAAAATCCTATTAAAGTTGGCATCCGTAATGAAATATTCATTCCAGTTTCAAGGCTGGGATAATCATTTTTTCCAAAGAAAATGTTTAAACACTAAGATTAGCAGGCCCAGCACAACGGCCATATATATAAACATTCCAGAGAAAACTCTCTACCCTGTTCCTCCCTGGGTCACATCATCATCATTTTTGACAAATAGTCTATTGATTATAAAAGACAAAGACAATACATAAATTTTAAACCTGTAAGGGGTGACGTCTGCTTAGAGAAATGGCTGGCTTCTGGGCACAAGCAGGATTGGGAGAGCACATTCTAGAAGGAACGAACTGGCCCAGAGGAAGTCGAGAGAATAATCATATTTGCAGGCTAACCTCCAGTACAATGCCCAAAGTGCCCCAAATCAGAAGTCACTTAAAACATAGACAACTGGAAGTTTGGGGAAAGACTTTACAAGTCACCTACAGTAGCCAGAACTAGGTCCTTGCCTGGACCCCGTCTCCTGGCTGTCCCGATACAGGCTGGAGCATCCACTGCCCCTACCCCCATCCTTCCTTGCAAACGTGAATTAAAATGATGCGTGGTTGATTGTTCCCAGTAATGACCCAGTTTGCTCACATAACCTCCGGGTAGCAGCTCCCCCTCCACACGGGATGCGAGTCTGGCCACGTGACTTGCTTCAGCAAATGAGACAAAGCAAATGCAATGCAGGCAGAGACTTGCAAAGCGCTTTCTCACGGACACTTGTTCTCTGCTCCTCTTGCCACCAGAGAAACAAGCCCGGCTAGCCTCCTCGGGAAGGAAAGACACCACCCCCTCTACAGTCACCCCCATCGTCCCAGCTAAGAGCCAGCCAATGGCCAGATCTGTTAATAAGACCATACAAAACCACTTAGGGTCCAGCTGGCCCACCAACTAACCACAGAGTCATGAGCAAACTCAAGAAAGTCAATCAGGGTCAGAAGAACAACAAACTTACAGGACTGTGAGTTTAAAAAAAAAAAGGCTATTGTTTTAAGCTAAAAAGTTCTGGAGTGGTTTGTTAGGCAGCAAAGGCTACCTGATACCGATGGTTACGTTGTGTCACAGGCCATCCATCCACGAGGGGACACCCACCACTCCATTGCCCATGCAGCTGGGCAGAGCCGGGAGGGAGGCCTGATCGGGCATTCGCTGTAGATGAAGGGGCCTGGGGGGGCTTCTCCATGAGCCCGGTTGTGACAGAACTCACTGCAGTCACACACGACTGCTCACCTATGCTCCACTTTAACCTTTTTCGGCCACATCCCGGCTCCCCGGAATACATCTTTATGTCCACCACACCGAGGGGGCCGAGAGGAGTCTCTTTAGCTGCCTGGAGAATTTAATCTTCCAACCACCCCCAGGACCAGCCGTGTCTGACCACCAGGTACACAACAGGAGCTTCCTGCTACTTGGGGCATCAGGCAAGCTCACACTCAGTTGCTTCTTGGCCGACTGTGCTCAGTCCTTGCTGAGCACACGACCGAGGTGGCACTCACAAGCTCTCGGCTCAGCTCAGACCCTCCGTGGCACCGAGCCCCCTAGACCTCCTCCGGCCACCAATCCGGCCACTCCTTCTCCCCAGATCCCTCCTCCGCCAAGCGCACCAGGGGCCAGAACATCTTCCTCAACTGCTCCTGGCCAAGAAACATGTTCGGCGTCTTCACTCACTGCGGTCAAGTTTGTGTCTCTTCCCGGTTCGGTCCTGAACTGGGTTCTGCTTGCCCAGCCTGCCTCTCTCGGCCCTAAGCTCCACCTACCTGACCCTAAGTTGACTTGGGGTCTTTCTTTGATGCTGACCTAGTACCACTGGCCCCGAGCTTGTACCTTCATGCTCATTAGTACGGCCTGAACCTTTTCAACAGGAAGCTTTTAAGAGGACTGACCTACAATACCTCCCAACTCATCTCCTACCACGGCACAAAGGAAAAATGGAAGCGTCTGGCATCCTGGAGTAAACCTGAGGGGTCTGGTGCAGGAGGCGCATCTCTATGGGACCTGGGGGGGAAACCACCGCCTTGTTCCATAAATAGAAAAGAATGAAAACATGGAGCATCATGGAAGGTAGTAAGTAGGACTGGGTATAAAGAAACGTCCAAGACTTTGTAGGCAGGAAATGGCTAGGCTCAGTTCCTGATCAAGGCAATTTAGAGATGTTCTTTTCAAATTCCTGATGGCCAACAGTGATAAAAAATTCTTCACTCGTACAGGGATTCATACAAGTTCACACCTGATGAAGAAAGATGCAAATCTGTTTCTTACGATGGTGCAAAACAGTTCCAACGGTCGAGATTCCGTGTTACCAATCTAAGATCATTCCCTTTTCTTGGCAAATAAAAGTGGCAAATAAAAGTATTGAGATCTCTTGGGACGATGTGAAAGGATTTCACGTCCAGTTAAACCTTCTCATACCGACCATAAAGGCCCTGTTTGCACCACGCACTCACATCATCGGCTACAAATAGGCAGAAGTAACTGATGCCTCTGAGGGCAGAGATTCAGGGCCCTGCCTGCATCTATCCCCACCCCTGACCGCCCAAACTCAAACTCTGTACCACGGTTCCTGGGCATCCGGCCCACTATGGCCGCCTTCCCCGTGACCACTGAGCTTCCTGCAGGGACGGGGTTGTGCTTGCGTATCTCACTATACTCTCACCACCAGAATCCCTTTAAAAACCCAGATAAACTACTAATGACCAAAGACAACCCACCCAGGGGATGAGTCACTCCAGACGCTCTGCCGGGCTATCGTGAGGGCACCGTTGACAACCTTTGTGGCACAGCCAGATTCCAGGGGAGCCACCCTGAACCTCTGCTGTGATGGCCTCAGCACATAGTAGACGCGATGTGTTTATGCCCCCCTCTTCCCACTTCCCTTAATGTGGGAGCTGTAGGATTTAAACCTTCTCTATTAACATATGACACCATTGATTCATCAAATTAGCATAAAGGTTAACAGCACAGACTCTGAGGACAGACACATTTTGGTTTCAAATCCTAGTACCACCATTAAAGTAAGCATTTGACCTTGAAAAAAACAACTTAATCTCTACCCTTAGTTTTCTTGTCTGTAAAATCAACTTAATGATAGTTTCCACATTTTGAGGATTTAATGACCTAAGTATCACACAGCAATTTGCACAATGCCAGGCATATGGTAAGGATTCATTCTATAAAAGTTTGCTATTGCCTTTTCACTGCTGTTAGTAGTTTCATTTTTATTATTTTAATTATTAGCAAAACCGCACAGATAAAGCAGAGGATGAGCTCCTAAAAAAAAGGTGAAAGAAGGGAAAGTCACATACCCAAGCCATGCCCCCTTTACCACTGTCCCCAAGGCCTGCTCTGGAAGGCAATAGAAGCTTCCAGCTGGCCCACACATCCCCCCAGGCGGTGACCTCAAATCTCGCTTTGGGGGACAAGGAAAGGTGATTCAGATCACCTCACCCCCTGCTTAAATCCTCTGATTTCAGCACACTGCAATTAGGATAAAATCCTGGCCCATTTTCCCTGCTTTATTTTTTTTTCAGTGACCTTATCACCATACACAATCGTCTTATTTGTTTCCATATGTAAGGTCTGTCTCTCCCCTCTGGAATGCAAGTCTGAGATTTCCATGCCCTTCCTCTGGCTGTAGCCGAGCACCGGGAATAGAGTTGGCTCACAGGAGGTACTCAGTATGGAAATG